>NC_139354.1:150294544-150689544 GCF_055883805.1 Amblyomma maculatum
ATAAAATTCAAAAACTATATCTATTATGTTCAATCAGAAAAGAAGATAATAGAAACTAGAAAAAGATGTGTGTTACTGTGTCACAAACCTGTATTCAGTGTTACAAAAGCCTTCACAATAAATTTTATAGTAAAAAAGAGATTCAAAAGAGATTATCAATGCTTTGGGCTACTCTGTTCCCTTGGGTGACATGCTTCCCACCAATGGTTTATGCTGTGAGGTTTCATGAGGAGTTTAAGAATACTTTGTCATAACGCTGATGAATAAACTGATTTCAAAACTTAGGTACAGTCCTTTTGGAGCAAACTGAATGGCATCATTCGTCCAAAGCAGGCCAGATCGATCAGAATGGGGCATTTCGCGCCTTCGTTCAAATTGGAATGATTCCAATATGGCGTCAATGATTTAAACTACCATTGTGATATCTAGTGAGAACAAGAACATTTCAAGTACTTGTTTTATGTCCACATTTTTTTAGCTTTGCTTGTGTGTTTTATCATCCTTTCTTGAGAACTTTCTCCTTATTGCTGCACATTTCTTCAAGACATTATTGTGTTGCTGCAGGTAATATACTATTACGTGCTGTTACAATTTGTAAAGCATGCAAAGGGTGGCTGACATCAATAACAACTAGCTTGCAACTAGAGCTGTAGTGAGCAAGCATTATCCCTAGACTGATCGGCATCATTTAGATACTAATGATGATGGCATGAATGTTTACCTATGTTTACTGCGCAGCAAACTCTGGCTGACAAACATCTTCCACCTAGCCCACCAACAGCAATGAGTCACATTGCATCAATAAACATGTCACACTTTTTTCTCGCACTTTGATAGAAAGAAATGTCTGATGATGCACTATATACATATAAAAAACAGCTAAATGATTTCAGTATACAAAACACACCTTGCAATTCTTGAGCACTTTCTTGCAACACTTGTTGCTGCTGCACATATCCGTGCTCCCTTTTGTGGGTCCTTTTTTGCATTGTAATGAATATGACCTTCTCTCCTTTAAATTTCACTCCAGCAGTTCTACAGTGCTCCGCGGTCTTTGATCAGGTATGTGAGTTTACAAAGAAAACTTGGAGGAGGAATTCTTTTCTTTTACTCAGCAGTTATTAGCTCTTTTGTGGCGAAAAAACAAGAACACATGGCAGCAAACGCCAGATCATTACTGACGGTTACATTTCATTGCTCTAGTATTTGCACATGTACAGCGCGTTGCACAATTAGAGGCGCGATGTGGAATGCTTCTCCTAGCTAAACCGTGGAATCCTCGCAGTTAAAATTTTTCACGGGAAGGGCATATTGTCGCTAGTATTTTTTAATACCAAATTTGTTTGGGGTACTTGCCTGATTCGATCAAAAGAAGTCAAATGTTCCCATCTTATGCGGCGGCGACGACGCCAGACGAGCCGCTGCCCCAGCGATAGTACTGGTGGCGCCACCTCATGCTGCTACAACTCTGTAGCAGAAAAAGAGGGGGCGAACGTTTCTGGCAGAAGGTTTGAGTTGTTGTAAGCAGCATGAGGTGGCGCCACCAGTACCATCGCTGGGTCAGCAGCTCGTCTGGCGTTGTCGCCGCCGCATAAGATGAGAACATCTGACTTCTGCACTTTCTGCAATAAGCTTTTCTTATGTGACCTCAATCATATGCCCCGAAAAAAAAAAAAACTGGGGGGACACCTAATCTCTGCCTTCATGGATATGATGTGACAATACTAATGGTTCCCATTTGCTGGCTCCCCTTCTGGATCACTGCTCACATAAATGCATTTTTCTGCTCACCTGACTGCTAATAATTTAATTTGTACCTCTATTGTCCTGTGAATCCCTGATGGCATTCACAGTATCAAAATAAAGAACATGGCCTTTAAATGCAAAGATTACAAAAAAACCTTGATTAGTTTGGGTGCACTTTCTGCAATAAGCTTTTCTCAAGTGAGCTCGATCAAACGCCCCGAAAAAAAAAATGGGGGGACACCTAATCTCTGCCTTTATGAATATGATGGGACAATACTAATGGCTCGCATTTGCTGGATCCCCTTCTGGATCACTGCTCACATAAATGCACTTTTCTGCTCATCTGGCTACTAATAATTTAATGTGTGCCTCTATTATCTCACAAACACACATCATGAAGTCAAAAGATACCACATTCTATGAAAAACAGCTGAAACAGATATGACAGGATGACAATGAGGCGAAAAGCACTTTGTCGTCTTGTCTCAGTCCTTGCATTTTTGCATGGCTGTGCTTTCATTGTGTACGTGGGCTGGCAAGCAGGCCGCCCCTGAATTTCGCAGTGCTGCAAGAGTCATTTTGCGGACACTAGAAGAAATGACATTTGAAATGCGTACTTACATCCTAGCACCACGACATCACCGTCGTAGAACCCTTCATCTCCTTCGTGGCCTCCATCGCCCGACCGCCAGTATGCCTTGATGTTCTTGCGAACTTCGCTAACATCTTTCGGAGTGAAATCCTTAACCATCGAGACGGGGATAATGGCTCTTCCGCCGTCCTTATATTCTACGTAGGCGTACTTTGGCGATGCTATCGTAAACCTCCTGGAACACGAGAAAATTCGACTCCGACTCGACCGCAGCAAGAATTTTGACGAACAGACCCAAGCACGGAGGAGAAAAAGGCGTGGAGGGAGCGCGAGGCAATATACCGTTGATGCATTCACGTGATTAGACCACGTGACAGCATGCGGTTCTTTTCCACTACAGCTGCGCGCGCCCGCATGCGAGTCAGTGCCGCATGGGGTCGGCCGCGCGCGCAGCACCGGGGTAACCCATGCTCGCCACAGCAGACAGCCGCACGCCCGCGCCAGGGCTACCAGGGCAGCCGCGCGCGTTAATACATGCCTAACTTGGAAAGCGAAAAAACGGGGGAGGGAACGACGTCCTGAGCACCTGCATAGTGTTATAGAATTCTAGAACAGTATAGCACTTGACTTGCGAATGTGCATGCGACGGGTGGATGAATAAACGCCTTGAATGTATAGAGATGTAGACAAATAATTACTGACAACTCTCTGCTTCAACAAGTCTACGGGTCTAAGTTGCTGAATAAAGTGAAGTGGGCAGTTTTGCCAGTCTTTTGTATAGCCCTCCCCCGTTTTTTTTTATCTTTGTTAATAAGCTTACTTGGGTGGCGGTGACACACGTCCCTTAAGCAACAAAGTGGTAATATATTTTCGACTTATTATAGCCTTGATTATTCTAGGTAGCAATCAGATAAATCCCGCGCTTATTTCTAATCGTTAATTTTTTTTTTCCCCTCCGCTGTCTTTAACCGGCAGGCGCTTCGGTCCAGCATTGAGTGCGCATACGTCGTGTGGCAGCACCGTAACATGGTGATCCTCTAGACATTCCTCCAGCAAACAACACAGCTTTTTTTTTTTTTGCGACTGCTGTTGCAGTCGCTGATTCTTTAAGTGCACCGATTCTTTAATTTAACTTGTATTGTGAGTTCGACTGAACTGCTTAACCAGTTCCCCGTGCAATATTGTAGTTGCTGGAGCAAAAAGCGAGCAACCGCATTGATACAACATTCAGTCTTGCACGTCATAGTGATTGAAACAAGGAGCCCTCAGTTTCCCATGAATTTCCTGCCGGCTTTTAGCTCCAGGAAAGATGGCTCAAGGTAATTGGAAGAAAGAAATAGCAGCCAAGCACAAAAGCAAAGTATTCTGCACATTGCAGCTCGCACTTCAATGAATTAAGCAAATTTCGGAAAGGCTCGTGCTTGCGTTATTGAAGAAGGGTAACCAACATCAGTTAGCGGCTAGTCGTCTTCGTACCAAAGTCCGGCACCATCAAAACAGACTCACAACAACAGCAGCTTGTGAGAAGGATAAAACGCGGTAATTCATGAGTGGGCAATGTCCAACTCTAATTCTGGATCACCATTAGGACGCGAGCGCGAGATGCCGCACTTACGATTCAAAGATTCAAGTAAGGCAGCCGACGCAGAAACAAGCGAAAATCATCAGCGATTCCAAGTGACCGAAAAAGGTGGCACAATAAAAAGGGTAGAATATGCTGAAAATCAGTTCAAGTGCTGACGCGTGTATAAGAAAAAAAAAAAGTTCGAACATTTTGTTTAGAATGCTACATAAAACCGTAACAGTATCAGAGTACTGAACCTGCAAGGTAGTAAACCAAGTATAGCTTTTATACAATCTATGGACAAGAACGCAGCTGCTGATGTATACATAGTGCCCCGGAATAAAATGGAGCAGACGAAGGAACAAAATATCTCGTTTCGCGACGCGCCCTACAACCGGATGCTTAGGTACTTGTGGGATACCCGGATATTCAGCTTGTCCCTCATGGTGTTTGCCCGGACTAGAGTGTACTAGAATAGGTTGAGTGCCTCGACCCCCACCGACGGCCACGCTTTTGACTGACGCGCCGGGCGCGGAATGTTGGGCGGGGGCGCTGCGATCGAGGTGGATTGGCGAGCGGCGGTTTCCACTCGGAGAGAAGTGCTGATGGCGGTGTGACTGTAGCATTGTTTGTTGTGTTTTGAACGGATTTCTTCACCGCGTGGCTGAGATTGTGAGCGGTTAGTATGCCGAATGAGCGGCACCGACACTGCTATGCGCCTGGCTGTCGCACCGGTTACGCTGGTGTTAAAGCCACTCGGAAACTTTCCTTGTTCAGCGTGCCGAAGGACGAAGCCCGTAGGAGGCTTTGGGAAAAAAATCTGCATCGCGCCGACAAGCCGTTGGATACCAAGTGTGCTGTGTGCGAACTACATTTTGAAGACCGCTACATTCTCCGTGAGTACGTGCATACTATGGGCGGGAAAGAAGTTCCCTAGCAAAAAAGACCAATAGGGTGCGTTATTGGTTTTATAAGAATCGGTATTGGTTCTGTAGGTATGCTATGTGTTTTATCTGCATTTCTATGAGACTTATTCAGAAACTCATAAATCTTATAGAGTGGTACATATTTGTCCTATAGGCAATAGTATTGGTTTCATAGGTTTATCGGTGGGTAGTATAAGAAAAGTATCAGACCAGTGCAGAAGCCCATACATCTTATGGCTGATACATGCTTGTCTTGTAGACTACTACATATTGGTTCATGTGTCTGATACATCAGTATGCCTTTGTTTATGGGTCTTGCATGCAGGATCAGTACGTTGGAGACTTTAGGTCTTTGTCATTGTTTCCTTTTCCATCTCGGACACATCGCCAAAACTCACGCATTCATCCCGTTTATTGAGTGTTGCCGTAACGTACAATATTAGCCGCAATAACAATTGAGAACGCTGCGCGCGGTCTCAACAAACTACGTACGGTTGGAGCCGCAAGACGCGCGACGCTGTTGCTACTGGATCACTGAATGGAGATGGGAAAGCACGCGGATATAGCACGGTTCTGTCGGGGCCCAGTTCAGTCACAATCACCTACATGTGCAAATGCATTGAGAGGCGCGCGTCCAAGCAACTGCAACGCTGCAACCGCCGCCGAAGCGAGAGGAGTCGACATCGAGCACGCGACGAGTACGGCTCGAGCTGCCGACGCGGTAGCGTGCCGGCGGCGTTTCGCAGCGGAGAAGTAGGTTTCCTTTCTCTCACTCCCACTCCCGCGCAAGCGTTCCCGTGCTGGCCTCTCTCATCCTCCTTTCCACCTCTCCTCTGGGCGGGCATGCGCAGCTCCGTAGAGGCATTGGCGCTGGCGCGATCGCTGATCGGGCGGCAGTTCAGTCGGTGCCCTGTGTTTACAAGTTTTCGCCGATTTTCGGGGTGCTTCTCGAGGATATCAACGTTCCAGCGCACGTTCAGCTTTTGATCAGGTGCGTGTGCATCACTTGCAACTTCGGGCTGACGTTTATACTTTGTCAGTGTATGATGTGGCTTTGCGTTGCAGAATGCCGTTGCCTGCACGCCAACAAAGGAATTTGAATCGCGCGGTGTGATATAACGCAGCGTCGAGTTTTAAAGTTGTCGGCACGATTTCTTGAAAGTATTGATGAAACTTTTTAGCGTTAATCTGTTTTCGAATATCGTGCGCACTGTGTTTAAGTGGCAGAACCTGTGGTGAGGCGCAAGGCGGAATGTTGGTTCAGCAGCTACCTCGGCGTTCAGTAATGGCGGCGCCTCTCCTAACTGACGCGCGCAATCGCGGTTGCCGGTATAAGTGTAGACCGATTTTTTGAAGTCATGGTGGTGTCGCGTTCTTGAAATCGCTTATTTTTCAAGCTGTAACGCAATTTTTTATTTCTTTCAGGTGCCTTAGCATTCGAGAGACTACATCATCGGGCCGAAATCCGCAATCTTGGAATCGAGGGCTACCTGGATGCAGTCAATGTTTGGATTATGTGCCAGTATGCGTTGCCGCTGTCATTGTGGAATAAAATGTGTATACATGCACCTGCTGCATAACTCATCCCTAGAAAATGGAACATAGCTGCCCTCTCCTTTCAGGTGTCCGGAGAGGTAAAACACCCGCAGCTACTCGATGAGACCAATATTCCATAGGGCCTACAAAACCAATAGGAAGCCTACTGGTTTTGTAGGTCTATCAGATTATTGACAGCTATGGGTGTACTAGCATTACAGACCTATCAGTTTATCAGATGCCATAGGACCGATAAAACCATAGCCTATACGACCAGTAAACAATTGACCTATAAAACCAATACTCCAGTAGACCTGTAAAACCAATCGGCTAGGATACCCATAAGACCAATACTCTGGCAGACCTATAAAACCAATATCAATAATCTGATAGGCTATTAGTTTTCTATCGGATTTTTTTGCTAGGGTTCGGATTCCGCGCGGTGTGCCGGTGCTCGCGAGTGATGCAGTGCCTACAATACTGCCAAATGCGCCTAAGTATCTAAGCAAGACGACCCCGGTCAAACGTGCGTCTCGCAAACGGGAAGCGTCTTCACACCTGCAGGATGCAAGTAAGAAAAACCAGAGAGAAGAAAGCCCATGCACACCAGCTTTACACGATGAACTTGAAAGCAACGGTTGCGGCTCGTCCAACATTGATGCGGAGAATTTGAACCATCTTAGGACTCCGTCAGCCATGTGGTCATTGCATCATTTTCGAAACTTCGAAGGCACCGTATATGCACTGACACACCTCGAGGCAAGCACTGGAACAGTGCGCTCGGAGAGAGCAGTGCTCTTCAGTTTGAGTGAACAGCAGGATGTTTTCTTCAAAGCTTTTCTAGGAGGGAAACAAGTTTCCGAAGGAAGTGTAAAAACTGTGCGTGAAGCGGAAGAAGCCCTCCTTCATGCTTCAAGTTTGATTACATGCCCTGGTGCCATTTCTGCGTCAGCGATTTTGGCAGAGGATCTGACGAAATCACTTCTTCAGAAAACAGATGTCAAGGAGGAGAGTTTCTACAGCAAAAAATGCATGGTTACAACTACAACAGACGGTAAATATTGGTTCCTCTCTATATTGTTAGTTGCATGGATCTTGGGATCATTTTCATGTATAGCTACGTGGGGGGGCTTCCAAAATATTTCTAAAAGCTAAAAACATTGCGTGCTGTCAAAGAGGTCAAATTGTGCTTTTAGTGTCTGCCACCCAGAGCCAGGAGCACTGGTTCAGCTATTTTCTTAGCGCTTTCTTGCTTGCAGCATATTTGTTTGCTAACAAGATTGCACCTGCATTTTCTTCTAGGAATGCCCTGCCTGTCCTGTTGCTACCTGTGGAAAGCTCTTCTGACAAGAATCTCCTGGCTAAAGGGTCATCATGGCAAAAAGGCCAAAACTGCTGCCCAGAAACTAAGGTCGACTTTACAAAAGCACCGGCGGCTTTCCAGGAAGGTTCTCAGCCTTAAGGGGCAAATTGAAAGCATGAGAGCTCGAAATGCTTCTATACACGAAGATATATTGAAGGAGAAAATATCTCAATTGCCACCAAAGCAACAGGAGAGTGTGCGGCGTTGTTTTTCTGCATCAAAAAGGAAGAGCACCAACGGTATGCGTTTCACAAATGAATGGATGCTTGAGTGCATCTTGATGAAGATGAAAAGTCCAAAGCTTTACAGACATATTAGGAAACATAACATCCTTGTTCTTCCTGGTGATACTACACTTCGAAAGTACACCGCTTCGCATAGGAGTGGATTTGGTTTCTGCCACAAGGTCCTTGAGACACTAAAACAGAAGACAAGCACAATGGACAACTTCAGCCGTCATGGTGGCATCTTAATCGATGAGATGAAGCTCTCTGAGCATCTTTCTGTCGAAAAATGTGGGCGACTGCAAGGATTTGTTGACATTGGTCAATTTACACGCCCCGAAGATGCACATCTTCCATGCAACCATGGAATGGTTATGTCTGTGCCGTTTGCTGGGAATTTTCTCAGATTCTGGCAGTATTTGCGTCACATGGAAATGTGAAAGGTGAGCTTCTCTGCAAGATATTAGTTGAGGCCACAATTTTGGCAGAACAGGCCGGACTGTTTGTGGACTTTATCACATGCGATGGTGCCTCTTGGAACCGGAGAATGTGGACACTCAAGGGGATCCAAGGGACAGCGAGCAAAATTGTCTGCAAAGTGAAGCACCCTGTCGACAGAAAGAGGAGCCTTCATTTCCTGTCCGACTTTCCGCACTTGGTCAAGTGCCTTCGCAATGCACTTCTGAACGACGGCTTTGCCACACCAAATGGACGGGTACGATTTTTGATAGTTTGCAATTATAGTGTTTTATATTTTATATCATATAACTTATTGTTGCCTTTTTCGCTGTTGCAGGTATCTATATATTTTTTCCGGGAAGCACACAAACTTGACAAAGACAACGTCACTTTAAAAGCAATGCCGAGGTTAATGAGAGTTTCACTGGCTTTTCAACTTTTTGGTGACATGGTTCTACGGGGCCTGCACCACTACAAGGATAAACTTGAAGCCAGCTATGGAAAGGAGTCTATCGATGCGACGGAATCATTTTTTAGGTAATGAAATGTACAGGTTATATGTGCCTTCCAAAGGCCTTAGAGGGCTTTGTGAATAATTTTGTTTTGATTGCTACAAATATCTATTTTTACATTTCCAGGATGATGAATCAGATCATTAAAGCCATGACATCCCGGTTCAGGTCTGAAGCCCTTTGGCCGTGCTCGAGCGGTACTGCTGTGCTTTCTGGCTTCCTTGTCTACCTCACCAAGTGGGAGCAGCACACAAGCAACGGCAAAGGATTCTTGAGCAAGCAAACTGCTACCGGCCTGAGGGTTACCATTTCCAGTGTGCTGTCCTTGCTCGGCTACATCACCAAGGAACTTGGCTACAAATATCTGATGACGTCGAAGCTCAGCCAAGATCCCATTGAGAACTTGTTCGGGGTGGTGCGTCAGTCATCAGGGTGCAATGATCACCCAACCCCTGAGCAGTTCTTGATTTCGGTGAACTGTCTCAGCTTTTACAGCCTAGCCAAACCAGTTCATGGCACAAGTGTTGAACCGTTGGTACTGATATCTCTTCTTGACACTACAGACGCACGCTGCGGTCAGGCTGCAAACATGCATGAAGCAATAGATGCGCATATTTCTGAAGGGAATCTCATCAGGGCCGAGAGTGCTGCGTGTCTGCAGTGTCTCCCTACGGAACATTCCAGCCTTATAAAAAAGCGTAGTGATGTCCACTTAGTGCACTATATGGCTGGATATGTTGCCAGAAAATGTGTCAAAAAGTCTGGGTGTGAAGCTTGTTTCTCTCTTCTTCTCGTAGCTATAAAAGAGGGAAAAACAAGTTTTGCTCTATCCATCAAAGCAACTGTTTGCCTTCGTAAGCCATTTAGAAAGTGCATTCACGGACTGCTTCAGTGTGAATAAGCTTCACTGTGATAGCATTTTAGATGTGCTTGTTCTTACCAGGGCTGACGAAAGGAGTCTTGGCTGCGTTCATCATGATGCTGAAGAAGTTAAAGCCAGCATAATGAAATTTTATATTGTCACCCGCTTGCACTTTCTCGTGAAGGGCATCAATAAGGCTAAAGAAGAACGGCGCAAGATGCTACAGCATCTGAAGGTGCGTCAGTGTGTGTAACTTTCATGCTGTGTTAACCATTCAAGATGCCACACTGCTTTTGTATTTTGACAATCATTAAATATAGGTTGTTGTAATTACACTCAATAAGTGTTTCAGTTACATGAGCATATATATGTAATAAAACGATTAATGTGAACTACACATTGGGCTTTCGAAAAAGCATGCAGCTAATTAAAGTACAGCTAATTAAACTTCTGCAATACGAAATGTACAGACGTTTTGCAAGGTTTTCTGCAGTCGTAGTGCAATGTACCGCGATTTCGCGTATACTTCACTGGGGACCTCCTGACCACACTTGGCACAAGGTTTGAATTTCATTGCAATGAAAGCGATGAGACAGCCAAAACGGAACGCGACTGTCGTGACTCTGGCTGCTTCAGTCAATGCCTGTCCCATGCTTGAGTTCTGCGCCTTACACAAACTAAATACAAACTCTCATTCGAGACGTGGCGTTGACCGTGCATTGCGGTCGAAACGAGAACAGCGATTGCGGAGGGCATAATCTTTCGTCACCGCAGCAGACCCACTGACCAAGCGATTCCCTCGACTGTATTTGTTTAGAATTTGGAGGAACCTAGCCTGTCGTCGTGAAGAAGCAGTCTGTTATCTAAAAGACGCTCATGGAAATTCGCATCCGTTGAACAACGCAATTAGACGCCGCTGTTCCACCAAAGCGTGCGCAGGCGTGCGTCGAAGCAGGCGAGTGGCAGCAAGCCGACCAAGCCACCTCGCTCGCAGCGTCCTCTGTCCTTTTCGTACACCGCGCCTCGCAGATGCGGCTGTGGTCGGGCCACTCAACCTATTCTAGTACACTCTACCCGGACGAAGGAGAGCACTTTTCCCACAGGCCTGTGCTCCGTTTTATTTGGGGGGCACTGTAGCACATATATGCATGCATGTACACCAAGAAACTTTTTTTTTTCGGAGAAAGTTGAACTTGACTTTTTTTTTTTATTTCTCACGTGTCAGTGCATTTAAACGCAGTGATGTCTGAGCGGCAGCGGAGAGACCGTTAAGAATATGACTTGGGCCCGCGCTCTGCGGTCAATCGGCTGCATAGTTTGTACATTAAGTTCAGCCTTTATGTGAAACAACATATCTCGTATAATTTAACAGCTTATTTCCAAACGTTAACATTTACGCGCCCTTTAGAAGATATATGCGCTCAGTGTACAGTTCTCTTTTCGGACACTACAAAATTGCACGTGTGCGGGCGCGCGTCTGTGAAAAGAACTCACGCATACGCAGTCAGTATACTTTTGCAACCCCGCATACGGTCAGTATACTCCTGCTTGTTTTCATTGTGTGTTTGCTTTAAAGCAAACATACAATTCCTGCAGTGCGCTGCGAAGGAGCAAATCACGATCATAGGCGATGTGCGCATGGTTCTGCATTAGGGAAAGCCAACTTTCACCGTAGTGCACCCCCCCCCCCCCCCCCGATTCTCACTTTCAAATCACCACGCAATGGTGAGGAATGGCGGTAAGAGATTTATTCTGATGCAATGCAATTGCAGCATATAAAAATATTGACAAAACTTGTATTTGGGCTGGATGCTATACATAGACCTTTGGAAAGGCAATAACAATCTCACTGTTAAAGACCTTTGCATCGGGCGAGAAGGTTGTCTAAACGCCTCCTCTCTGGACTGTTGCGAACTGGTTCTGCTGCCACCTCTACCGTGTTGACGTCAGGCGCACACAACAGCCCAGCGATCAATATGCTGACGCCTAGGAAGCGCTCGTTGCAAAGGTGTTTAAACGCACAGGGGAGGAAGAAAATTACAGACAATATGCGCTCTCATAAGAGTTAGATCTTGTTCTGTCGTTTTCTTCCTTCCGTGCGTGTTTTTCAATCGCTTGTTTTTTCTCCTTCCAATGCAAACCATTGTGTGGTTAAAAACAAAACAAGCTTCGCCATGGATGCAAAGTTGAAATGACGATCGCGACGTACGTCGCGCTTCTCACAACGGTTCTCAGTTCTCACAACGGATTAAGCATGCAGTTCGGGGAAAGCAACATCATGGGTCCTTGGCCGCTAGTATCTTAAAAATATTGCATGGCCCATAACACCCTGCACTAATAAAAAATGCTGGGAGAGGTGCGACAAAGTAAATGTACAGGCCAGCTTTACGGCCCCCCCCCCCCTCTTTTCTATCCCTCGCGCACGACTCAAGAGTCTGAATCCCTGCGTCGCTTCTTATACCAAGCTGATTACCCACCAAAAGAAAAAGTAATATCATGTGGTTATTGTTAAATATGAAAATGGATGGATGGAAAAGATGTTAGCCAGCACAGGTATTTGCTATCTGATATGTAAAACACAGAATTACGAACGCACAGAATCGGTGCTCACACTATACTTCCACGGACTGAGGAGGAGGACAAAACATCTTTATTTATTTATATTTATTTAGTCAGCCTGAAGGGGGGGGGGGCTTAGTCCAGGGTCCCGTTGGCCGTGGCTGCATGCAGTAACAGCGCGGCGAGCCAGCAATGTCCTGCAGGGCGGCCTCCCAATCTTCCATGCAGGGGTGGGGGAGAGGGCTTAAAGAAAGGGTAATATGGCCCACCCAAGTCATGTACGCGTCTCACAAGAAAACAAACAAATATTCACATAGTATGCGTATGTGACGTCACCTTTGTGTCACGTGATTACCCACCCAGGACCTGCAAAAATATTTTCCTGATGCGCGCAACGCCTCTCGCGAGTCTTTTTCTGCGAAGCCGTGATCGCTTAGGGGTACCTTGCTTTTCATTGACACGTTTCGTGCGCTATCTCTCTTCGCTGACCCAATCAGCAGCTTTTTGGGGGAAACTGGAATTCGCCTTCTCCTTTGAGTGATCGTCGATAGAAGAACCGGGCATTGTCAATGGTACCGTTATTTAAAACTTGAACTGTGACTTTTGAAGTGAAAGTATTTCTGAAGCACAATGAGCGACCGCTCTGCTAGCAAGAGGCGGAATCAATACCTCCACGAAAGTCAAGATTTTGCTGTGCCACCATCGACTCATCACTACAGGCAGCGGCTAGCAGACGACAACGGAACTGCTGCGACGAACAATCACAGCAACGGAGTTTGCGTAGCCGCTGCCACGATCGCCACATGCTCGTCAGGTTCAGGCAGCTCGGAAGACGATGTGCAATCACTGCTCGAAGACGAGAGCACAGGTGGCGCTGGCGTGGGTGAAATACCTCTGAGCAAGCAAGGAACACGCTTGCACTATCAGGAAACCCTCACTGCTGCTTTCAATCAATACGGCGACGACGCCCTACCATGGCTCCTCAACCACAAAAGCGGCCGCGATCGTGATGATTTTAGAGTTCGCGGCTGCGCACGGACTGCCCTGGGAAACAGTCGACGGCCTTCTGCACCTTATCAATGGGCTGTTTGGATTTAAAAATGATGTGCTACCTCGAAGCAAATATTTGCTTAGAAAACTGTGTGCGCCCCACGTGACCGGCAGTGTGCAACATCACTACTATTGCGATGTTTGCGGCAGTGTTTTGCACGGTGGAAATAGCACAGCAGACGATATGTGTCAGAGAAGCCAGAGGATATCCCAGTTAAAGGAGCAAGGTTTTTTTTTTTTTCAATAATGAACCTAAAATGGCAGCTCCTTTTAAAGATAGAAACATGCAAAGATCTGCTACTCCGGCAAATAAAGATGTTTGAAAAAACCTCCGGCGACGAAATTCAGGACATCACTAGTGGAGCCATCTACCGCAACCTCCGGCGTCAGGGACACATCACTTCTGGAGACTTAACCGTAACCTTCGATACTAATGGAAGCCCAGTTTACAAGTCTTCAAAAACGTCTGTATGGCCAGTACAAATTATAATCAATGAACTGCCTCCAAAACTTCGCCAGGAAGCTCCAATACTTGCTGCACTTTGGTTTGGCCCAAAGCACCCGAACATGGATGTCTTTATTGAGAAATTTGTGGAAGTGATAGAGGCAATCGGGACACTTGTGTGGACATGTGGGCAGGAAACGATAAGGTCAACTATTCACGTCATTTGCTGCTCCCCTGATGCCCCTGCTCGTGCATCAGTGACCAACCAAACTCAGTTCAATGGAAGGTTTGGGTGCCCATGGTGTGAAACGTGGAGAAATGGTTCAAGGTACTAGCCTCCTCTTTTTGATGAAATCTCTCTTGCATGATACTTCACATTATTGTCAGAGACATAGCGTGCAGCTGCTCATGACAGTCCAGCTGTTTATGAATTGGTGGAGGCATATGCAAAGATGCATATATCACTGTGAAACCTAACTTGAGGTTAACACATCAAGGTTTCACTTAGATTCTCTGAAAATAAAGTTAATTGTTTGGAAGAAGTTATCTTGGGAGGTAAAAATAACTCTGGAATGCATGCGCACAATAACCTATTTACATGCGCTTTGTCAATGCAGTAACACACAAGTAACGAATTATTAAAAATGCATTGTTTCTAGTAAGTGATCACATATAGTACAACAGTTGCAGGAAGTGCCAACATTCATGATGTGCATTTTTTTTAATCTTCACCATTTTTTTTTTTCAATTTTGACACCAGAACTAATGCCATGTTTATGATTTCAGGTGCTCAGTGTTACCGTGACACAAGAGTGAAGGATTTAAGGACAGCAGTCAGTGTGCTCAGCGATATGGACAGGACATTGAGGCACGGCGTACCTGTGAATGGATTGAAAGAACCATCACCCTTAGTCAATCTCAGTCACTTTGACATCGGCAGTGGCCTGGCGGTAGAATACATGCATTGTATTTTACTTGGAGTCGCCAGGCAAATGACAGAGTATTGGCTGGATTCAGCAAACTCACTTGAGGTTTTCTACATTGGTGAGTATAATTTCTACTCACTAACTTGGAGCTTTACTTTATTTATTTTATTTTAATATACTGCAGACCACATATGTACATTATCCAAGCAGGAGGGACATCCATGAAAAATGTAAATACACATAGAACAAGTATATGGTTGTGCAAACAAATCACATACAAGTAAGAAATTTATAACGATCTAAGTGCAAAAACACAAGAACTGATGCTCCAACTCTAGCTGAAAAAATGTGCAAGGGCAAGGAATTCCAGTAAGTGATACCTCCGGGGAAAAACTGCTTAAAGGTGTTTGTTCTTGCAAAAATTGGAGCCAAGGAGTGAGGATATGTGTGTCCAGTCATTCTGGTGCAATGTGGCTTTATGAAAGCTGGTAAATTGCACTTATGCAGAAAGGCGAGATGGCTAAAGTTTCAGCAAGGCTCCAGAGAGTCTATGTTTTGCTACCACATTAGGAAGGAAGAAGAATCACTTATTTTATATTTATTAAAAATATGCTGAACTGCTTTTATTTCGATCCACTCAAGCTGCAGTATATACTTTTCACTGTTCTGATCTCAAAAACTGGCGGCATATTCAAGTTTGCTTCTGATGTAGGCATTATAGGCTATATGTTTAACTTCAACAGGTGCACCTTTTAGTTTCCTCTTTAGGTATCACAGCTTACTAGGAGCAGAAGAGCAAATTGTGGATATGTGAGGAGACCAGGTTAGCTTATTTGTAAGTGTGACACCAAGACAGTATCATGTCTATTTCTGTTGTAATAAAATAAATAGGAGAAGGTGCAGATAGTTTTCTTCCAGGTAACCCACAACATAAATATTTTTTCTGCATTAGGTTGCATTCCCCATTGTATACATCACTCATGAATAGCCTGTAGGTTTGCTTGTAATATTGTATAATCAGTAGGTGCTGTAATGTTTTTAAAAACCCCACAGTCATCTGCGAACAGTCGCATATAAACATCTGCATAAATGACATCAGGCAAGTCATTGATATAGATCAACAACAATAGTGGCCCCAAGACACTGCTTTGGGGCACAACAGAAGTTACAGACAGCAATTTTGATGAGCAATTCATAATTTCAGCAAACTGCTGCCTATTTCTAAGAGAGGTATACATTGACTGCAAGATACAAGAGGGAAGGCTAACACAATCCAGTTTGTACAATAACTTTCCATGTGGCACTTAATCGAAGACCTTCGAGAAGTCAAAAATAGCACATCTAGCTGGACATTGTTGTCAAGAACTTGTGCAAATTCATGAACAGTACCAACAATTTGGGTAACAGTGGACACGTGCTTCTTGAAACTGTGCTGATACTGTGATAGCAGTTTGTGGCTTTCTAAGAATTCCCAGATGTAGGTGGCAATGACATGCTCAAAGCTTAATTGAAAATGGATGACAATTTGGTAGACAAGCAGTCATCATTTTTGTAAACAGGAATCACACATGCTTTCATATAGTCATGAGGTATTTCACCTGTGGCAAGTAATTACTAAGTAAGTTCAGTTAGTAAGTGATAAGTTACCTGTGTGAAGTGATAAGAATAATGTTTAGCATTGCCACTTTGTGCAAGGAATGATAAAGGTAATGCCGACTCCGTGGTCATTAAATTTTAGTCTGATGGAACAAACAAGAGAGCACGCCACATCATAGAAAGCTGGTTTTAGTGCAGTATTCCCCGCAACACGTAAGCAGGAGACAGTATTCCCCGCAACACGTAAGCAGGAGATAAGCCTTTTCTTTCAGGCTTCCTGTGTGTCTTGTAGTCATTATTTTAGCCTAAAAAAAGTGCCACATTATCTGATAAGTATTTCTTAATTTCAATCTGATGTGACATTTTCTTGTCCACAGCTTCACACTTCACACAGCTTTGCACCAAACCCCTACCTTGGTTTATTAAAATGTTATTTTCTGAGAGTTTGCTATAACATGTTTGCACTAAATGACGGCACCAAGAGTTTGACAAGAATTTCTTTTTCTCTTTCTGTCTCTCTACATTTTAGAAATTTTGGAATGTTCACTGAAATGCTTGGTCTTTTGAGGAAATGCTACGGGCACATCTACTTACATCTCTCACTGAGAGGTCAACAGCAGACACAGAAGACCACTTATAATGAAACGAAATATGTTGGGTCAGTAGCTGCATTCTCAGAATGCAAATACAACCTTGGTAGCTTCTCCCCTGACAGCTAAAGTAGTGCTACAAACAATGCTTTAGGACTCTGTGATACATGTCAAGTAAAACCTTTAGATGCCATAATGAAGACATAGTAAAAAGGAAAGGTAAGGATGGATTCCTTTACATATCATATAATTATGCCACTGTAAACACATAGTTTGTGAACAGGCTTCTATAGGGGAAGCCGAAACGTCTTGTATGGACCCAAACCTTAGTTTTAAAGCCCCAGTTTTTTTTTTTTCAGGGCATTTGTTTGAGCTCACATGAGAAAAGCTTATTGCAGAAAGTGCACCCAACTAATCAAGGCTTTTTTTAGTGTTTGCATTTAAAGGTCATGTTCTTTATTTTCATACTGTGAATCCTATCAGGTATTGTAACAGCATATGTACACTAAAGCTAAAAAGCATACATAATAATACATGGTGTAGAGTGTTGCATGCAGCTTACAACAATCGAAGAAAATAGGGTATATCACTTATAGTAATTACATGAATGTGGATGATAACTAGTACAAAAGGCTTATGACAAGAAAAAATTCAGTCACAGTGTCAGTGAGGGGATCAGTATTAGTTCTAATCAACAGTCATGCACAATCAAGCTTTAAAACACTAAAAAATGAGAAAATCGAGCATAATGAATTCACAACTTGAATCAGGCACGAACATGCAAGTAAAAATGACAAGAGAACAAGGAAGCATAAAAATAAGGAATGCAATTATTACTGCAATGGGTGTAGTTCATCTGCAATAGAGGAACTAAACTCAGCTAAGGACGTGCTGTTAGTAATGCGCATTTGTAGATTGTTCCATTCTCGTGTTGCCCTTGGAAAAAATGAATATTTGAAAATATCAGTATGAAGTGAAAATTTGCCTGATGTATGCTTCACATAGTGGAGGCTGTCTTGACTATCTAATGAACAGCATAGAAAGCCTAGTCTGATCCTTCCCACTCAACCCCACCTCACATACAGTCGTGGACAAAATTTTGAGATGCCAGAGCACTGCTCTAAAGCTGCCTTTGAGACACTAGGCAGCACAGCATGCACACCAAAGCTGCACTGCATAATGACTAGGCGCATGCACATCCCACAAGCGTCTGTTTGCCTTCCTGATTGCTCATTTTGCATGGAGCTCTGCTTATTTCATACTTGACACGGGTGATCACTTCCTCTCCTTGTGCTGCTTGAGCCATGCGGCCATCATGTTCAACATGCAGCTGCTTGACAGTGGTAACAGCATGCATTCACTCAGTGGAAAGCAATCAAAAGAGAATGGGGAGGGCTGCATGCAGAAAAAAATGTGGTTTGCTTATGTATGAATAGCTGCCACGTCATTTGGTAATATTTATCGGTGCTGAGGGCAATTTTTTCAAGTACTAGGAATTTGTTCCTTTGCCATTGGTGCCTGGAAAGTGTTTGTTTCTCTTTTTCAGCCTTAAGTTTCTTGACAATAAATACATTGCTTAAGGTTTCTGTCTTCATTTTGTGTTTTGAGACAGTACGGTAACTATTACTGGGTAGCGTTGCACACTAGTGATTGCTGTTGAAGCATGAACCAACTGTCTTTGTTGAGAACAGGATTTCATCACTGCGGGCAGTTTGCAGAACAAGGCCTCGATTGCAAGCAAATAATTAGAAAGGATTAGTGAAAGCAAAAAAACACTGCACTTGCAATATAAAGGCGGCTGTCCCCAGTGAACACACAATGATATCGCTGCCAACTGACTGTGTGCAGACCATGATGGCTGCATGGCTCGAGCAGTGCAAGAATTGAAAACGACAAACCATTCCAAGGTGTGGATTAAGCAGTGCTTCATACAGAGCAAGCGATCAGGCAGCCAAGGATACTTGTATATAGGACACGCATGTACGTATTCATTGCTCAGCACAGCCTTGATGTGAACACTGCAATACCTGGTGACCCAGAGGCAGCTTGAAACAGCACTGCAGTATCTCACATATTTTGTCATGACTGTACAAGCATGACGAAAAGTCCAGCAAAAACTGCTAAGCAGTAATAAAGCAAATGAAGCTTTCGAGACTGAATATGGGTGTAAGACACTTGCAGGGCAACATGCCATTTTATGACTGTGGGTCCTATGCTCTGGTGTTTTGATTGCACCGTAGTCATACTAAAAATTGCTCCATGTTTACCTTGCGAGTGCATTTGAGAGCTTAGCCAGCCTGGGAGGTTATCATTGCTGTCAGCAATTGTGCAGACAAGAGAGTCTATATTTTGAGAGCCACTTGTTCATAATGTAACAGGTCAATGTACCTCAATAATTTTGCATTGCAGGTTGTAGTATGGTGCACATGAAATGTGAAAGTTTTTAAAAAGATGCAGTAAGCATGTCATGCATTCTCTCTAGCCGTCACCTGGTTTCTGGTAGCCTTCTCCAAAAAACATACCGAAGCAGCGGTGCACTGGCTTCCTGGCTCTGCTTCTTCTACCATAGCTTTTCTAACTGTTGCTTTGAAAGCACCTTTACATTTAAATGCAGATGACCAGTTGCATTTAAATAGATTGCTTGTGCACACTTTGTGAACCATAAACGAGGCCGCCACATCTGAAAGCGAGCATGAAATGTTAAGGGTAATAAAAAATAAAGGCAATAAGTCATTAGTTCAGTTTTAAAATTCTAGGTAATGATTCCATGACCTGTGCCATCTCATGGTACCGAATACAGTGACGGGGGGGGGGGGGGGGTGCTAAGTTTCCAGGAGGAGGTGAGGAATTTCCTGCAGCAATTGTCATGGCTGCCACAGAATACATGGCCTTCTTTTTTGTATACAAGGAAATAGCGAAATGTTCTGTTTCTGAATGAAATGCATCAATAAGGCATTTTTTCGCACAGCCCAACAAATATTGTGACAAAATTACTTTCTTACAGTGAACATGGCAGACCTCATCGATAAAATGACGAAGAAAAGGAAGGCGGTTCCTCGAACTCTAATTGATGAATCTGGATACCAGGGCCCCAGTCAACCCTTGGAGGTAGCCCTATTAGTCATGTCGAGTGTGTAGCATTTGAATCAACATGCTAGTGTAATTTTGTTTTCATCTGCTTTCCTTTACCAAGCGGACCTCACCACTAAAGAAAAAAGAATACGAATAGCAAGAGCAAAAAAAAAGAACAATGAGGCGCATGGCAAAAAAGCGGGCACGAGCTGCTGAGTCAGAAAGTGACAGTGAAGATGAGCTTGTGCCCGAAAGACTGCTCCGCAGAGCAGAAAAGAGAGTAGCCTCTCTTGAAGAAAGGCTGAGATTATCTGAAAAGAGTCAGCTTGAGGAGGTGAGACGGAATCATCGGCTCTAGGACCTTCTGGACACGGCCATTAGTAAGTGGTTGTTACCGCACAAAAATATTCCTAGCGAAAAGAGGAAAACATTTGAAGTAACTATTGAATGCTGCATCCGCTAGATAGCACAAAAAAGATTCACCAGATACATGCTAGCACAAGAACGTGCACTACGTAAGGTTTGGTGAAGCCGGGCCATGTCTCCAGTACTGTTTTACAACTTATTTAGTTCAATGCTGTCTAGAAGTGCATCAGGAGGACATTAAAGCACTCTTTTGTAGTGCAGGGAGAACCGCCTGTGAAAGCTCTTGCTGCATGGGGTTTGTGGTGGTGGTGGTAGTTATTTTATTTATATACAAAAGAAAGAAAAAGATGTTTGCCAGCCCCGGTATCTGCTATCTGATATTTGAAGCACCTGAACTGGGGCAGCGGGAATAAAGGGATAGTGAGGAAGGGGTAGAGGAAATTAAAGAGGTGAGCGATTGGGAGAAAGGAAAGGGTAGGTAAAAATAAAAAAGAAATATATACACTATAGAACAACATACAGTAGTTTGCTTGAGGCCCACCCGCAAATGTCTTAGGTAACTGAGCACTCGGCACATTGGGCGGGCCTCCGCACTAGCTCTGCATCATTGTAAGTGTTTAAGACGCCCGGAGCTTCACAAGCTACACACTTCACAAAGCAATGACTGCCAACGTGGGGCGATCGACCGTTATCATCCAGAATAGCACACGCGGAGCGTACGGTCACAGCGCACACTATCCGGCGTGGATCAGGGTGCTGCATCTGGAGGTAGTGAGGTATGTGGCTGTTAGTGATTACACTATTTAACGTGGTTGTTGGATCGTGTCAGGACATCAAGATATGACAAGACGTGGCTGAATTGGCCTGAGTTGCCAAATTGGGTTCTGCTTTTAGATGGGAGGATGAATCGAATCCTCTAGTACCCTTGTATCCAGAGTCGATACCCATACGCCACACTGGCACATTTGTAAGGCTTGGTTAAGTAGGGCTTTGGCTTTGTATCTACTTGCTTGCACATCATGTGGTAGCTTACAACCATGTGTTAAACAGCATGTGTGAGATAGTAAAGGATAAAAATTGAGGTTTGCTAATGAACAGCTAGCAAAGTGTTCATAGGCAAATGAGGATTTGCAAGAGAAACACAGAAGGAGCTATTAATGGTGTTGCACCATACCTTTAGAAAAAAACTGTATCGTGCAACACCATTAATTTCCCTCATTTCCCTGACTCCTTCCTACATGGTTGCACTGGCAATGCTAACGAATTGGCGACATTATCAGAGACACAGTTCAAAAGGCTGTTGGCGATGTTGAAACGAAAACTAATACAGACTCATCACCCTATCACGCACATAATGTCCTTTTCCCCCACAATTAAAAGTTTCCTTGTGAACACTCTATGAAACCTTCCAAAGGGTTCTCTATGTGCCAAGAGAATTTTTGACTGCAAAATTTCAATTTGACAAAGTAAACTGGGGATTTTAGCTACTTCACTGTATCGAGGTTTACCTGTATAAACCACAGAACATTCTTATGCTTTCATTCTCCCCTTATTACTTTGCAATGTTGTTTCATTTTTGTGGAAATGCCAGCCCCCTTTCCTGTTTTCCCTTTTCCCATTGTTTCTCAACAGCCACAAAAAAAAATTCTCACTACTGTACTGAGTAGGAGGTATCGTATTGTATTGTATTGGGGTTTTTTGGCGCATAAGCAACTCAGGCTATCATGCGCCATGAGCAAGGTTAAAATCTGTGCTTATTTAAAAAGGGGAAAAACGTTCATTAAAGTTTACAGTTTATTCAGAACGTCTGCTTCTTTTAAAAAACTAAGAACACATGTTAAGTTTATTATTGCTCTTTCTCCTAAAAGTAATTTGGGATGGAAAGGGATGGCACGATCATAAAAAATAGTGAAATGCTTTCTCCGTAGTGTCTCTAGTTTTGGGCATGTAATCAGGATGTGGTTGACGGTGAGCACTTCTCCGCATTCTCCACGCGTAGGCTTATCTTGTTTCATTAGTAAAAAGTTATGTGTGAGATGTGTGTGCCCGATACGCAGACGGCATACTGTAACCTCCATGAAGCGTTCTTGATGAGTGCTTGTTTCCCATTCTTCTATTTTGGGCTTTATGAGGTGCAATTTATTACTTTCTTGGTTATTCCATATAGACTGCCATATATCCTTTTGTTTTCGTTTAATTAACTTTATGCAATCCTTATAAGGTATGTTTACTTTCTCTATTTCTTTCCTGCCTGCTTGAGCAGCACACAGGTCCGCTCTCTCATTTCCTTCAATGCCCATGCGGCTTGGAACCCAACAGAATATTATGTTATGTCCTTGCGTTGAGATCTTTATTACATCGTGTATTATGTTACCGAGTAATGGCATGACTGCATTTCTGGAGTTTAGAGCTGTGAGTACACTCAGTGAATCTGTATAGATAACACTGTTCTCGATGCCCTCGTACACAATTTTTGCTACAGCTACCAGGACAGCATAACACTCGGGTGCAAATATTGATGCACATTGAGGAAGTCGAATAATTTTTTCGGAGTTCCGATCCACTACAGCACAGCCCTTATAGGAGGCAGTTTTTGATCCGTCTGTGTAAAACTCTGTGCATTTGCTGTATTTATCTTTTAGTGCGTGATATTCTTGTAATATATGTTCTGTAGGAGATTCGCTCTTTTTGAACTGTGTAAGAGTGAGGTCACAGACTGTTGGAAAGTTGTACCATGGGGCCAGGGGCCTATTTTCTTGAGCGACATCAGGCAAGGTGTCCAGAATATGGAGCTCATGGCAAATGTCTTCAAATCGCATAATCAATGGTCTTGTTGTCTGAGGCTTATTTGTGAATATTGTTCGGGAGGGGCAAGTTGTGACAACCGGGTAACAGATGTGTTTTTTTCGTGTCCTTATTTTGAGAACGTAAGCGCATGTGAGTGCATTTCGTCTGTCTTTCAGTGAAGGCTCGTTCGTTTCCACATAAAGACTATTTATTGGGGATGTTCTGTACGCTCCGCACGCAAGGCGAATGCCTAAGTTATGTACCGGGTCTAATTTTTTAAGGTATGAAGGTCTAGCTGAACCATATACTATGCTCCCATAGTCTAAGCGTGAGCTTATAACAGAGCGGTATATATGTAGAAGACATGCCCTGTCGGATCCCCAACGTTTCCGCGAAAGAACTTTCAGTATGTTAAGAGATTTGGAAGCTTTCTTTTTCAGTATATTTATGTGTGGTAGAAACGTAAGTTTTTTGTCGAACGTAATGCCTAGAAACTTGTGTTCAGTTTTCACCGGTAATTCTTTTTTATTTAAGTGGAGGACAGGGCTGTTCTGAATGTCTCGCTTGAGCGAAAACATAACTGCCACCGTCTTCTGAGGGGAAAACTGAAATCCATTTTTGTCGGCCCATTTCGCTAGTTTATTAATTGTTATTTGTATTTGCCTCTCACATGTTTGTATGTTTGAGGATGTGCAGGCTATCTGAAGGTCATCTACATAGAGCGAAAACATAACAGAATTTGGGATTTCTCTGCAAATGGAATTCATTTTTACAATGAACAGGGTTGTGCTTAGAATGCACCCTTGTGGCACCCCGTTTTCCTGAACAAAGCTTCTAGACAGGGTGGCGCCGAGACGGACTTGGAAAAAACGGTGTGAGAGAAAGTTATTTAAAACATTTAGCATTCGGCCTTGGATGCCTAGATCTGCTAAATCCCGTAGGATCCCGTACCTCCAAGTTGTATCATAGGCTTTCTCTAGATCGAAGAAAACTGCGAGGCAATGCTGTTTATGTATAAAAGCCTCTCGGACAGTGTTTTCAAGGCGTACTATGTGGTCAGTTGTTGAGCACCCTTTCTTAAAACCGCACTGATGAATATCAATAAGTTCATGAGATTCTAAAACAAAGGTTAATCTAGTATTTAAAATAGTTTCAAAAGATTTTGCTAGACAACTGGTGAGAGCAATAGGTCTATAACTGTTAGGAGAAGTTGGCAGTTTTCCTGGTTTCAAGAATGGTACAATAATGGCCCTTTTCCAAGCTTCCGGCAATTTCCCTAGAACCCAAATTTTGTTAAAAAATTTCAGAAGTGCCTCTACAGAGGCTTCGGATAGATGAGCAAGCATCTTGTAATGAATTTGATCAGGACCTGGTGCAGTTTGTTTACCTCTAGCTAGGACTTTCTTTAATTCTTGCAGTGTAATTAAACTATTGTATGGTTTGTTCGTGCTGCCACTTGTTGGAAGCTTTTGTTTTTCAGCTGTGCTCTTATATTTTAGGAATGTTTCTGTGTAGTGTGTAGAATTTGAAACCTTATGAAAATGTTCCCCTAATATATTTGCCTGCTCTTCGATGCTCGTTTGCATACCAGGTGCTGTGAGAATCGGAATTGTATATGAGGAGAAGCTGCCATTTAGTTTGTGGACTTGTTCCCACATTCTTTTAGGTGGTGTTGAGCTGTTTATAGATGTCACGAATTTCTGCCATGATTGTTTTTTGGCGTTGCGGCGAATATAACGAGCTTTAGCTTTAACTTTTTTATAAGCTGTCAAATTTTCATATGTTGGGTATCTTCGAAACTTACCCCAGGCTTTATTTTGTTGTTTTTTTGCCTCCCTACATTCCCGTGTCCACCAGATTTTGCTGTTTTGTTGTACCATTGCTGAGGTTTGTGAAATGGCAAGGCGTGCGGCATTTATAATGCAATCTGTGATGAGTTTATTAATTTTATCTACGCTATGCTCCTCTGAAAAAATTGTTTCCAAGTCTGCTTCTGTTCTAAAAAAATCCCAGTCTGCTAAATGGAGTTTCCAACGTCGTGGTTTGGTCGGTATGACAGATGTTGAAGATGAAGATGACAAACTGATTAGTGCAGGTAGGTGATCACTCCCATATGGATTATTTAAAACATTCCATTCAAAATTGTTAAAAATAGAGGGCAAGCAAAAGGACAAATCTAAAACGCTCATCTTTCCTGTGTTTGGAGAACAGAAAGTAGGTTTTCCGGAGTTTAACAAACATGTGTTACTGCAAAGAATGAGGTTCTCTATAACTTGGCCTCGCGCGTCAGTTTTCTCACTTCCCCACAGGGGTGAGTGCCCATTAAAATCGCCTACTACCACGTATGGCTCTGGAAGCTGGCTAAAAAGATGTTCTAAATCATGGAGAGTTATTTTTAGGTGAGGTTGAATATACACGCAACACACAGTAATGGTTTTATATGTAAGTAATGTGGCTGCCACAGCTTCTAATCTGGTGTTTAATTGGTGTTCTCGGGCTGCAATACCATTTTGCACTATAATGGCCACTCCACCGGAAAGTCTGCTGGCTTGTTGTCGATCTCGGCGGAAGACTTGATATTTCTTTAGTATTTTTGTGTGCTTGAGACCTAGATTTGTTTCTTGCAAGCAAAGCGCAACAGGTGAGAGTGTGGTTAGGATATCTTTTATGTCGTTTATGTTGGTTAAAAGTCCCCTGCAGTTCCATTGCACTAGGAACACCATCTTATTCTTTTGTGAGTTTAGAAGTAGAGTTATTATTTTGCAGGGCCCGTGATGCAGGCCCTGTCTTTCTTGGATCGTTCCAAGGAGCTTCGCCGTCTGTGTGACGACGAAGGCACATGGCCATCTTGGCTGGATGTGTCCATCACCTCTTCAGAGGAGGCGGACAGTTGTGCCGGAGGCGCGTGTTCATTGTTTTTAGACCCCGCCTCAAGGGCAGAGGTCTTGTGGGCCACCGCCCCTGAGGAACGGGTGGCCTGTTTTTGGGGTGGAGTGGTACTAACCACTTCCACCAGGGGCGCAGAAGGCCCTACCTCAAGCTCACTTTGTTAGGCCTGGGCAGGTGTTGAAGACCGGTGTGGTGCCTCGCCCCGTCGCACCACTTCGGCGAGATTTGGCTTTGCCGTGAACTGGAATGCTGTGCGTTTTGTCTGGAAGTATTTGGTTCGTGCTTCTTTGTAAGTTATGTTCTCAGTTGTTTTGATGGTAATGATTTGCTTTTCATTTTTCCAAGTTGGACAAGCTCTTGAGTAAGCGGGGTGCTCCCCGTCACAGTTTGCACAGTGCGGTGCTGCAGCACAGTTGTCTGAATTATGTTCGTTTGATGCACATTTGGCACATGTGGTACGGCCGCGGCAGCTCTGTGATCCATGACCATACCTCTGACATTTGAAACATCTTCTTGGATTTGGTATATCTGGCCTGACATTTACTTTTATGTATCCCACTTCAATTGATTCTGGGAGCGTGCTGCTGTTGAAAGTCAAAACAAGATGTTTGGTGGGGATTTCCTTGTCATCCTTTCGGATCTTGATTCTGTAGACACCTATGACATTTTGGTCAGCAAGTCCTTCTGCCATTTCTTCCTCAGTCAGGGACAAAAAGTCACTTTCCGATATAACACCTCGGACAGTATTGAGAGATCGGTGGGGTGTGATGGAGATGGGTATGTCCCCAATTGCCACAATATTTTTCAGATTAGAGAACTGATGTTTGGTCCTGACTTCAAGCAAGAGGTCACCATTTGTTAGTTTGGTTACCTTGTAACCGGAGCCTAGGCTTCCTGTGAGACATTTTGATACCATAAATGGAGAGATTTTTCTAGCTGGGCTTTCTGACTGTTCACTATGAACAATGTGGTATTTCGGAAAGGTTTCTTTTTGTTTTTGCACGAACTGGCCTGTTACATCGGTCCGCCCTTTTTTGTTTGGAGGGCGATCATGTGTTGAAGATAGAGAGTCCATGAAAGGGTTTGCTTTTTCGGTAGTTGTGCCAGCCACCCACCACGGAGCCCAACAAGGGGGCGAGACAGGAAACTTGCAACAAGCCCTGCGACGCCAGCTGTACACCTCTACTATAACCGAATATGGGTAACTCAGGGTAGCTACTCCACACAAGGTTAACCCTCGCCGCCAGGAAAAAAGAAAAAGCAAGAAAGGAGGAGGAGACAGGACAGTGCCAAGAAAAGAGATAGGAAAGTGAAAGATAAGGGGGAGGACAGGAAAAGGCGACTGCCGATATCCCCCGGGTGGGTCAGCCCGGAGGTGCCGTCTGTGGGAAGCGTGGGCCAAAGTGGTGTGTTGCCTCTGCCGAGGGGCCTTAAAGGTCCAAACACTCGGCATCGGCTCAACCACCAGGATCCCCTTTTCCCCAGACACGGCAATGCCACGCACGGCTAAGCGTGGGTGCTGGGGTCCGTGGTGTCGCACAGTACACGCAAACACCTGCTTTAACAGGTGCCCCGCGGGTGAGTAGGAGGTATCATCATCATCAACCTGACTATACCAACTGCAGGTCGAAAACCTCTCCCACATTTCTCCAATTAACCCAGTTGTGCGCTAGCTGCATCCACTGCATTAGGAGGTATATGTTCAGTTAAATTTCAAAATGTCTATGACATTTAATTGGGTGATCAAAGATGGCAAATTAATGGTGGCACAATAGATGGTGATTGGTATAGGTTTAATACAAAGAACTTCTTGTCTTGGTTTTCTTGTAAGGAAAGAGCATCATCAATTAGGGCAACAAACTTCCAACTTAGTACATGGCATTTAGGAATGCATTCAAAAAGTGGCCACAAGTATGTGTGCTTTCCTACTTCTTTATTTGCAGCTTTTTCAGAACCCTTGTTAGCTGAGTACAGTAGCACTATTTTGTGCTAATTCATCCAAATGCAGCACATTATAGAAGATTCACATAAATGGAAGAGGTCTAAGGCTCGGCACAGCTCTACGAACATGACTCTGCACCGAAGCCTATGCTCAGTTTTATATGCATTGCAGGGCATAGCGCATCAAGGCACCTCCATGTCAGTTTCACTTGTGAAAGGAAAACATTACCTAGCCAAGCAGCATGTGCAATTCAGAAACAGTTAATAGTGGCAATAAACAGATCTAACACCTGTCTGGTTTTCATAGCAAAAAGGACTTTGACCTTTGCAAACCCCAAGAAAATGGCCTCGACCCTGTCTACAGTACTGTACAATAACGTAATTTCAGAGCACTGCTCATTTGGCCCCAAAGCTTCGAACAGTCTCCAAAGCACGCGACTTGATACTTTGTCCTCACTTCTTACCACAGCCCTCACTGAGCTTTTTTGTTTTCTTTATAGCATCACAGTGTAAGAGGGTGGAACAGGCTGCTGGCAATGTAAACTGCTAACACAACATTGTTTTCCTCAAAAACAGCCAGCTTGCCCTTGGTATTTATTGACCCCCCCCCCCTCCCCATTGCAAGATATCTATAAAAAAAAAAGATAGCACTGGCACAGCGTCATGTCAAGAAGGTTTTTTCTCTAAGTGGGCAAGCTGGCTACACAGCATCACTGTTATGTCATCTGCCTTTTTCTGAATGGACATGCAGGCTCATTCTGGAAAATACAGTACATATATGGCAATAAGGGAGCAATTATTCATTGTCATCCACCCAACAGCAGTCATACGATTACAAAGGACAAGTATACAGCTTCCTTGGAAACTTTACGGTTAAAAAATTTGTCCTGGTTTGAGATATCATTTCTTGTTTCAACTGCAAATTTCTTGAGAACGCTAGCTGTATACATTTTCTTTCCTCTACAGATGCATGCACAGCTGCTCTCAAGTGGATGCTCAAGTAATTACCCTTATTACACATCTACTGCACCTATGGGAATTCTAGTAAAATTTTAATCAGTATGTATATACAGTTGAATCCCGCTATAACGAAATTCACGGTGCACGAAAAAAAATTCGTTCTCGCGGAACTTCGTTATCGCAAAAATTTGACGTGAAACGCAGAAAGAATTGCCCAAGCAGCAGCAAAGGCGTTTAATGCCAAAAATCTGTAAGCTTGGTTTCCTTACGCTTCACGGCGAGCAACGCCGTCACGCGATTTTCGCACTCGGTCAGCAAACCCATTGCAACATCGTCGTCTCGGACAGCAACGAAATTCCTGATGACATCAAAAGCGTCCATCACCTGTACGGCGGTTGCCGCAGCCGGCGCTTCCTGTACGTCGTCGTCTTCTTCATCGGAAGAGTCCTTATCATTCCGGGCAGCTTTTATGATCTGCTCATCACTCACATCTTCGTGAACAACAACACAAGCGTCAGCGCCGATGTATTCGTCGAGCTCGAGATTAGGCGGCACGGTTCCTATTTCTCCCAGCGTTTTCCAGGCGGCCGCGATCCCCGGAGCCGGTGACGCCTCTTCGTCGTCGTCTGTAACGCCTGGTGTTAGGCCAGCAGAGTGTACGGGTCGACCTTCGGCAAATCCGGCGTGCCTGAAACAGTTCACAATTACTGAGCGCCCCAGTGTGCTCCAGGCAGCAGACATAATCTGCAGTGCCACGTACAAGTCCACCTTCGTGTCTCGGCCGGTTTCAGTGTTAAAAAGCAGCCGCTGAATTAACCTCCCGCGGTAAGCGCGCTTCAGGCTAAGAATCACGCCCTGATCGAGAGGCTGTAAGACAGACGTGCAATTGGGAGGGAAAAACCTCAGCTCCGTGTTAGTGAGCTTGACTTCGTCGGAGTGATGCGCTGAACAATTGTCCAAAAGCAAGCAAACTTTACGGCCCTGCCGCTTCATGTCGCGGTCGAATGCCATCATCCACTTGGTGAAAATAGCGCGGGTCATCCATGACTTGTTGTTCGCCTTGTACTGCACAGGTAGGCTACGAGTTCCCTTAAAACAGCGCGGCTTGGCACTTTTGCCTATGACTAACGGCGGACGCTTGTCCGAGCCATCCATGTTTGTGCAAAGCAGCACTGTGATGCGTTTTTTGCTGTGTTTGCCGCCGTGACAGCGCTGCCCCTTGAAGTCGAGCGTCCTAGCCGGCAACATCTCGTAGAATAGCCCGGTCTCGTCGGCGTTGTAAATGTCTGCAGGCGCGAAGTTGCTTAAAATTCCGGCCATGTTACTCGCCTTCCAAGCAGCTGCTCCGTCCACGTCTGCTGACATTGACTCGCCGCACAACACTTTTCCAACGATATTATGGCGGGCCTTGAAACGGTTTAGCCAGCCAATGCTGGCTTTAAAATCATCAATGCCAAGTAGGCATGCATAGTTCAAGGCTTTCTGCTGGACGATGCTTCCGGACAGGGGGATGTTGCTGGCTCGTGCTTCCACAAACCACGCATGCACTGCTTTGTCCAACTCTTCATGGAGGGGCCGCGTCACCTTTTTGTGCTTCGAGGATGTGCCTGAAGCAAGTGCCATTCTCACGCTGTCCTTATTGCCTAGAATCGTTGACAGCGAACTTGCAGGAATTCCGAAGTCTTCAGCAATTGCCGCTTTCTTCCTTCCGCTTTCTGCTTGGGCGATTATTTGAGCTTTTTGCTCAAGGGAAAGAGTTTTGCGTTTTTTCACTTGCGTTGCCATCGTGTCCTGCGGATGAAAACTCGTCGTTGTCGAAGAGAAAGGCAGCGAGTGAACAACGCGACCACGACACAAAGCCAAAATGGCGGAACTGCAATCACGTGATTTCATGCTTAATGTGGCTTCGGATTTGACTTGGACTTCTCGCCAATAAAACTAGTTTCGGTTTCGATTTTGAACGCGAAAATTTCGTTGAAGCGGAAACGCTCTGCAAAAATGGTTCGTTGTGCAGAGAAATTTAGGCCATTAATTCTTATAGGATACTCGCGGGGAATAAAAAATTATTCGTTGTCGCGGAAATTTCGTTGTGGCGGTATTCGTTGTAGCGGGATTCAACTGTATATATATATATATATATATATATATATATATATATATATATATATATATATATATATATGTGTATGCCATTATGGGGTGTTTAACAGCCTTAGAAAAATACAGCAAGCCATAGATGTTTCAAAACAGGAGTGCTTACTTCAGTCTGTGTCCTGGGTGGGGAGTGGCACACCTCAGGTTCTTGACTTCTATGCTGCCTGCCATCTCCATCTGTGGAGGGCAGCATGCAGGGCAAGGTGGCAGCTTGCTGCCCTATAGCTACACCTGCAGCTCTGCTTGCACATGTAAGAGGCAGTGAAGGGGTCTGTGGTCTTGGTGTGACAGGGGCCTCCGGAAGATAGCTCCCTCTACGTGGCTCTTCAAACACTGACAAAGACCTCGCCATTTCTTTGTCCTTGCCTGGCATGAGCTTGCCATAATCAGCATCCTGAAAGCAGTATCAGAAAGCCTTGCACACATCAAAAAGCAAATGAAAATTATTTGAATGCACTGTCACCGTGCTGTATGGTAACAATATGGAAGATGTACACTTGAAGAAAGAGTTTGGTAAGCCTTCTTGTCTTGGTCTGAAGATTCCAAAGCATACTTTTAACTTGTCTTATTATTAAAGTCTGCCTCTGAAAATTAGGCTCAGCAAAGAATAAAAGAGAGAACATTGCTCTAGAACACGTGGAAGACATCCAGCAATTCCCATGCAGCACCTTCAGCTTTGTTCAACAGTAAGCAAGATTTTCTGCACCCTTTTATGAAATCACCTTCTGGGTCACAAATGACAAAAAAACAAATTGTACTTGAAAATTCAAATGCCCTACACATGTCCTCTAATAGCTTTCACTACAAACTTATATCTTCAGCTATAAAAGAAAACAAAATAAGAATACCTCTGATGGCTGCCTTGGTTCCGCGCACTTGCTCATGCACTCGACGGCAACCGAAAGGTTTTCATCCAGTTTTCCTGCACAAGCCGCCAAAGCACCGACAACTCAGACACACCACAGTGAAAACTTAAGTACACCAATGTATTCTAAGCATTGTTATCAGTAATGTGAATAAGATCAATCCGAGGTTTGCACAGAAATAAGCCGGGTATGGCTTGCAGAGTGCAAAACATATGCAATTATTGAAAATGGTGCGTGTTTTAATTAGGGAGTCACTTACGACTTGGTTAAGTGGGGCTTTGGATCTACTGAGGGGCTTTGGATCCACTGAGTAAATTCTTCACTATTTAGAAGACGCACAACCCAGGTGTGTTCATGCAATGCAGCTGAAGCGTACCAACTCATACATGATGCACTTCAGATTCCCTTAGCTAAATCATGATCCATATCAGCGTCCTTTTTGTTGTGTATGTCAGGAACTGAGGAGCGCTTCCCTATGATTGGAAAGTCAAAACGGCATCGCATTACTGTTACCTAAGACGTAAATCAAAATGCATGAATGACATCCAGCATTTTTAACTCCTCACTGTTAAAAATTGATCACAAGGTGAAAGCTTAGAATCCTGATGTCTTTCTCTTTGTGAATCATCTGAGGGTGACGAACATGTAAGCGTGCCTCAAAGGTATTAGAGCAACAGGAAGGCTTGCGAAGTGAAGTGTTTTAGCTCCAGAATTTGGGATGGAATACACTCTGCACTCACAAAAATACATACTAGTATGAATAACTTGTTTAAGCTTTCCTGAACAATTTCCTGTTAATCCATGTGAATGCATTTATATACTGATGTGAAGTAAACTGATCAACACAGTGATTTTAGAATTTTTGGTTACAAGAGACATGTTTTTCGGGTCCCTTGAGTGTCTTTGTAACGAAGTTTTACTGCAAATAATAGGATGAATTAAACTCAAAATAACTTAAACGTTCTCATTATATGCAGATATTTGAAACCTGTATGGGTACTCCATTCGCGCTGACTTACGCGAGTATATTCATGGGAGTTGTAGAATCCAATATACAGAAATTATTTCCATAAAAGCCACTTATATACCTTTGCTATATTGACGATATCTTCATGATACGGCAGCATGGATCAGAATCACTCCAGTCATTCGTCTCTCATTTAATAATCATCACACTAGCATTAAATTCACTTGTCAGTCATGGTTAAAAGTTGACTTTTCGACACTATGGTGTCAGTGGAAAATGGAAAACTTAAAACTTCTTTGTACAAAAAGCCAGTGGGTAGGCAACAATACCTACAGTTGACAGTCGGCGCTTGTGTCTCGTCTCTTGTCCTTAGTGGTCGTGTGTTTGCGCTCTTTTAAAGTTTTCCAAAAATGAACCAACTCGCCCAAAAAGAAGTGTTAATGAATTTCAGTTGTGCACACAGCTAGATTAGGTCTTCAAGCAGTTAAAATAAGCACATGAAATGTGCACAAAAGCCTTGTTTGCGCTTGATAAGAAGTTGAAAAAAAAACACAATTGAAAACTACTAAAAGGTTCACTGCAACACCTCGGTTGAGGCAGTGAAAATACTCTTTCTGTTGTAACTTGTTGCTGATGTAAAGCAGCGAAGCCAGCATTGAGGAGAAAAGACACTGCTTCAACCAGTCCTAGTTGTGGCTGACACAGTGACCTGACACATCATGGGCACTGCTCCTCTCATATCTCATAGGGGAGAAAACCTGGGCCAGGGGGCGCTGCGCCACTGTGCGTCAGCGCCCTCCATGGAGACCCCGTCAAAACCTCCGCGCAGTGCGGCCGCATCGTCTGCTCCCCGCCGCATAGAAAAGCATGCTGCCGTCTGCTCCGCGCTGCTATTCAGCACGTGTTTCGGCCGGAGGAGCTCCTCTTCCGGCCGCGTTCTGGCCACCGTCGCGCTCCAACAGAGGGGAAAAAAATAGAATGAAAGAGTGACGGCGCACTTTTTCGCAAAACTTGTGTGGAAACGTAACGGGATGGTTGTCGGCTTTTTTTTTTTTTGGTATCTCGTACCGCTCGTATCTCGCACCTCTGTAACGCGGAGCTGCAGCAGCCATCGCGGAACCAAGTCGGCCTCAAGAAACAGATACACGTCATTAATGCCATCACTTGGCGCTTATAAAGGAAAATCACAAACGTCAATTGTTCAATCTATCCTCAACGCGGTCCTGCTTCGGGAGCTCAAAACTGCACATTCGCTAGAGGAGATAACTTAGCTAGGCATTGCACAGCGTAGCTGTAGAATTAGGAAGACAAAGGTTTCCGTGGAGAAATGTCCCCGCCTGCATGGAAAGTCGTCAGGCATTTCCTCGCTCTTCGTCTCGTGGAGAGAGGAAAATGCCGCAAAAATGGCATGCCTCGGCTTCTCGTCAGTGACGCAGGTCGTTAAGAAACCCCTCATCGTTAAAGGTAGATAGGTCATTGATTTCGGATGTCAGTGCCGCAGCAGCTAACTCCCCCTGGCCGCTGTCAGCAGGAACCAAAGGGTAAGGCGGCATGCTTTGTGTTTTTGTAGGGAACGCGTCCTAGACGCGCCGAAAGTAGGAACCGCGGCGCCGGTAGCATTGCCTAAAACGTGTCCCCAAAGAGTTGAATAGGCCCCTTTCAAGTGAGCAGTCACAAATGGAAAGGAAGCTCTCCAACCAGCGCCCGGAGCACTCATCGCTGTGTACACGCGTATCAATTCTCAATGAGATGGCTGGACCCTTCATTCTGTGGACAACATGGACAGAGACATCAAGAGGTGCCGCCTCAAGTCCTTCAAAATATCTCTCGATTGCCTCTGCCTTCGAGCAGCGAATTCACGTTTGTTTTTTTTTTTTGAATGTCTGATCCTGCCAACAAGCGCTCTTTGAAAACAATGTACGCGACGATCGAATAATCATAATTTCTCGCTTTCGAAGGCACTGATAAAAGCATGCTTCCAGCCAGCCTCTATGTCAGCCGGGGCACAGAAAAAAAAGGAAAAATAAGAAACCCCACTGGCAAAGAGCGGCGGCTTTGCGCGCGCAGACGCGCGTCCATGCCCCCTCGTCCTCACTCTCCTTCTCCCGCTCCGCGTGCACGTGCGGCTGCCTGTAGCACGCGCTCCCGAGCGAGCGGGCTGCGCAGACTCCGCAGACAGCCGCGCGCAGCGCGGGCGCGGATGCGCGTAGGTTTTGTAGTTCCTCTCCGCTCCGCTAGAAACAGAGCGCTGGCGTCGCGGAGCAAACTCCAGCTTTGGTTCTCTATAGCTGCTTTGAATGCTTTCACTGTTTTAATAATTTCATGACCTTTTCCTATTCTTGATTTCTTCACATGTGAAAGAGGAATGATCAAGATTGTTCAATAGCAAAATTGATTTGCTTGCCATTTTTTGACATGCAATCCCCTTCTGTTTTCTTTTAGTTGCATGCGAATATCTTATCCTTCGATGTAACATGACTAAAATTAGCTTTCTGTTTTGTATTTTTCATTTGCATAAGCATATGGTGATTATGTACACAATCACCCAAGCGACAAGCGTCCGGAGGGAGACCGGCTGAAATCACTGAACAAGCACCTAGCTTCTATGCTTAGAGATTTGCAATAAAGAAAAAGGATGCATCCAATGGAAGCTTAACAGTCTTTCAAGCTAAGCTTTAACACCACTATCTTTTATACACCTGTCATGCAACAGTACTATGATACATATTTTCGAAACATAATGATGCAAATCAAAAATTGTAATGCTGACTGAAAGGGCCTCTAGAGATACATTGTGTGACATTCCCCTCCTGCTATGTATTAAGGTTCACATTTGATTGACTATGTCGAAATCATGACAAAAGGAAGCGCATCTTCCTAATTCAACCTGGAAAGGTGAAGGTCAGAAGAGGCAGTGATAAAATGATTAAACTTTGGCATGCAGCAGACCTCAAGAAGCAGAAGAAAATAGGACGGGAAACATCTGGCCCACAGACCAGTGGCAGCTCTTAACACACAGCTGTGCATATATACGCGTTTAGTTTTGTGATGGGATTACGCAGTCATGCATGTCATGTATGTCTCGTACACTTCACGTTGGATGTACGTTCACCTAGGCTGTACGTTCACATAGGCTGTATGTTCACCTAGGCTGTACGTTCACCTAGGCTGTACGTTCGCCTAGGCTGTACGTTCGCCTAGGCTGTACGTTCACCTAGGCTGTATGTTCACCTAGGCTGTATGTTCACCTAGGCTGTACGCAGCAATAAGGCAAAAGTAGGGCGGGAGATATAGTACAATATTTCTGGACCCCTGCGTAGTTGACAAAGAGGAGCCTAACAATTCAGCCCTGCAGAAGGATTGCGAGCAGTATTCAAAGATGCCTGCAGCATACGAGAAAGTGATGGCAACCATAAGTAAGTAAGCCTCAATTTATGCTTGTTGTTGAGATGAATCACTGCCAAAAGAAGCTGTGGCAGATAAACAGATTGCGGAATTTTCAACCATGGCCTTAAATATCATTTTTCTTCAATTGCTTATACATATTTGTTTTTAGATGCAATACAAAAGATGGTCACAGAAAACCCAAGTGACGTACCAACTGCCAAAAGGATGGCCGCGGGCCAAAAGGCCATTCGTGATATTTTCGCAGAAGCCAGTTACAAGGGCTGTCATAAGAAAGTATGTGAAAATAAAACTGCATAAACTGTGCAAAGCTCAATGTGTGAGTCCATGGTGACAGGACATCACCTGTTTTATGAAGGGTGTACTTTGTCCTACATGCTAGTATCACACGCGGTCCAATATGCTTGCAGGCTGCTGCCAGTGTCCCAGTACCCAGTACCACACCGATCGAATAATCAAATATGGCACTGGCATACTGTGTCCCAGTGGCAGTGCATTTTCCTGCATTAGTTCACTGGAACTATAACAGACATTTAAAGACTGCATTGATGTGGCAGATATTTCAAATTCATTTTCCACGACAACACTGCATCTCCGGGAGACTAACCTAGGACCCCGGAAGAGGACATTGTCAAAAAGTATCAACTCTCGCTGTGACCCAGAATAATCAAACAGGCTCTCCAACATCGCATACAGCCCATATATTTTCGGCCACTTGGTAGAAACAGAACATAGTACCACCTGTGAAGAAGGATACCAACTGCTTTGCAGTGTAGACTTTTACTGCCTCAGCAAAGGAGCATTGTGAGCTAGCATGCTGAAAAGCAGCATGGCAAAAGGACTTGAAGTGGAGCTGACCCTAAATGGGGACACATAATTTAGTGAAAGGCGCAGTGGAAAGGAGCCATCAGAAATTATTCAAACTCCTTGTGCATTGTGCATTACCAATGGGGCGGCACCGACACAATCGTAAGCTGGCAAAACAAAACATGAAAACAAACGGTCGCTTGAGAAGCGCGATGTTTACACACAAGCGGTCTCGTGTTTCTGAATTCACTCACACGAGCCAGGGGTGCCGTTTCCAATGCGATGCCTTCGTGGTATTCGAGCGGAAAGGCATGCCGCGGGGATGTTTATTGAGTCGACGGCGGACTCTCGACTGAAAATAAACATCCCCGCGGCGCTCTCGCCGAGCCGGCCCAGGCACGGGAGAACAGTAAGGCACATCTGGTGCTGTCGGTTCTAAAGTTGACGGAAACATTGTCGCGGCATACGGCGTTCATGTTGATAAGCGTGGTAGCAATAAATTCTCTTTTTCCCACTCTGCTTATGGCCAGCGGGGTCCGGACATTACCCTCGTATATTTTGCTGCCCTGTGTGCCCTTGCACGTGTATGCATTGCTGGTGAAAGTGGCGTACATGTGTCTGTTAATTTGTTTTGTCTCACCCCTGATTTTGGGAAAGGGTGAACGATTGGTGGGAGGCACGCGGTGCTCGCGAGGGACCAATCTCGGAGGTGTCGACATTGCATTGACTATTTAAAATGTGGCTTTATCATTCTGATTGGCTCGAAGCTCTTTTCCTCCGATTGGCCACGAGGTTCGTCCCCAGGATGTTGAAAATGTATACTTAGGATGGGTGTTTGGGCGCCAAAAAGGACAGACTGACTGCCGACTGAGATCTGTGGACTGTGTTCGCGGAGGCGAACTGTGTTTTTGACCCGTGCAATAAAGTGCCCGTAGCGCTCGAAAAAGTTGTCCCGTCCGTTTCCTGCAATGTGGCCTTGAATCAACGGACCATAAACAACACCACATTATCCATATATAAAAATTAACTGGCGCAGTCGAGCAGGATGATCCGGCGTCTTTCTGCGGAGCAGACAAGGACATCGGCAATATGGGACATGAGCTGAGGACGACACCCTGAAGGGAGGTCCTGCAGTCACGGTTCGGACGGCGGCGACATCCTGGTGAGCGGCCCCGTAGCTACAGCTGAACATCACAACGCGCTGAGGCAGAAGACTGAAGCGAGGTGCCCCGTGGATCGATGCTACCGACCGCGAAGAATCGGCGAAAGTAGAGAGGCTTCAGAAGCCAAGGCTTCATTCATGATAGCGTGGTGAGCGAGAGGCTGCCGAGAAAGTGAGCGGAGTGCTGCGACAACGAGGCGACATCCCAGCAATAGGCCTCAGAAGCCAAGGCTTCACGACAGCACAGACAACTGAGTTTCTCCGCTCTCACTTTATTTGCCTCAGCGTATGTGCGTGAGCCGCTGGGTTAATGTAAAGTATCTCGCAATGGCTGCATTTTGTTGGTAGGTGCACATGACTCGTGGTATGTGCCGATGTTAGTCTGAGCAAGCTAAGGAAAAACAGAAAAAGGAGAGAAGGGAAGAGCATATCTGTGATCTCCTGCGGCGGATAGCCATAGCCGAGGAAGAGCTCAGGCAGGAAAGGAAATGGTTTGAAGAAGAGCGCTCACGGAGAGTGGCGCATGAGCTACCGGAGCCAGTGTAGATTGAGGCTCACACTAGCGTAAATTGCCTTGATCAAACGCTGATTGAGGCAGTTCGTGAGGTTAGCAGCAGCAGTGGCATTAAGTCCGTTCTTGCAGAGAACGTAAAAGAGGAACGCCAGATTCCTGCAGAAAGTGCTACTATTTCCAGTGATCCAGAGAGCGCAGTTGAAGTTTGCATCGAGGAGTCTCGGGTTGTGGAAACAACCAGTGTTGAGAGAGACAGGCAGTATCATATCTCTGAGGTAGAGGTGTGCTCTACTGAGGTGCCTGCAAAAGTGACCGCCATTGATCGAAATGTGCAGGTCGAGTGTTGCGAAGTAGCTGAATGTGCTCACCATGCTAATGATGTGAATGAGAGCAAAGACGCAAAATGCTTGGTTAGCGCGAGCGCTGAACTTGTGTTCCCAACTGGAGCGGCAGTGTGCCAGGCAGGATGTGCCAAGACCGGCACAGTAGACAGTGATCGCGACATCAGTAGTAACATCCGAAGAGCCAGGAGCCGCACAGCTGGATAGACGAGGCGATCCTGATCCAGAAAACACAGGTTCATGCTAAGATGAGCAGAGTCTGAGGCATGCTGAGCGACGGCGATGAAAATTGCGTCACACGCTTTAAAAACAGCAAAGTAACATTGCAGCAAGCAGCGATGGATCACGACCAGTGTTGGGACCCCGTTGCACATCAGCACAAAGGACGGATCGCTAAGGCGGGGCCTCCTGAGAGTGAGCTCCTTGAGCCAGGATCCCCGAGCACACAATCAGCTAGCGTTTTCTGCGATGCAGGAGAACAGCACAGCCAGAAAGCAGGGCGAGTGTGATTATCTTGCATGCTGCGGCTCGTCTGTGCCGTGCGAGCAGTCAAGGCTTTCGATCCCAGTGGTAAGCGCTGTGCGCTGAATGTTCGCAGTCTTAACCCACTCTGCCACTGCCAGTTTGTGACAGGCTTAAAGGTCTCCTGTGGCTCGACCACGTGCTGAAGCAGTGACTGAGAGTGGGGGAACGTTGACTACTGATAGACTTGGAACAGGGAGTGGCCAGTCATTCCTGCACATGTGTATTGTGTGAACTTCTGCTCTTTATGCTTGATCATGCTGTGTTTATTGCTTGGTTTGGTGTTGTGTATGCCAAGCTGTGTCGCCTTGTATGTCGTATGGTTTATTTACCGTTTGCGAACAAGCACATTGAGTATTTTTGTTCAGGGCACACACGTCTCTGCAAGGAGTGTTGCACTATTGTTTTGCATGCTGCGTTTGTTTCTGTTTGTATGACACACCACAATGTCCCCCTTCCCCCGTTAGAGGAGCTTTAAGTTGGGAGTACAGCAAGTGTACGCACAACATTCTTAGTGGAAAGGTGTTAAGTTGCCGGGCCATTGTGGAGGTGGGGAGCACTCCAAAACAGCCGGCTCGCTTCTTCTGTTTGTCTTTTCTTTGTTATTGTTAATTTTGTTGGCAGGGTTTTTTTATGGGGACGCGTCTGGGCACCCGTTGAACTTGAAATATGCGAGGAAAAGTTCTTTGACCGGGAGTGCAGGGCTGAGACCTGGTGAGGTGGTGGTCGGACCGTGAGACAGAGTAGGCATCATGGCGCCAGACACAGTAATTATGACACTTGGGGAAAATGACCTATGCCGCATCTGCAGCTTAAAAGCTGCAGATGCGGCATAGGGGCCTGCAAATGTACACACCACAGTGCCCTCTGGCCTGTGCGACCGGAGGTGTGTGCTGATCGCTGTTGCAACCGCGTGAGAAACCCAGGGTCGTCCTACGGGTAGCATACATTGTTTCAGTTTTAGACAGATCCACGTAGGTCAGGCGTGCCGGCGAAGCGGAGACTGCAGAGAGCGAAACCATCTCCGCGTCGTCGTTTAACCTGTCAGCTCAGACCAATAACGGACAAAGGTTTATTATCTTTCCTGCTCAGTGCATTACCAATGGAGCGGCACCGATGCATCGCAAGCTGGCAAAACAAAACACAAGAACAAACAGTTGCTCGAAAGGCCCGACGTTTACACACAAGCTGTCTTGTGTTTCTGGCTTCGCTCACGCAAGCCGGGGGTGCCGTTTCCAATGTGATGCCTTCGTGGTACTCGAGCGGAAGGTCGTGCAGAGCGCCATCAACTCGCGACTGAACATAAATATCCCTGCGGCGCTTTCGCCGAGCTGGCCCAGACGCAGGAGAAGAGTAAGGCACATCCGGTGCTGTCGGAAACATTGTCGCAGCACACGGCGCTCATGTTGATGAGCATGGTAGCAATAAATTCTCTTATTTTTCCCGCTCTGCTTACGGCCAGCGGGGTCCAGACATTATCCTTGCATATTTTGCTGCCCTGTGCACCCTTGCACGTGTATGCATTGCTGGTGAAAGTGGCGTTCATGTGTCTGTTAATTTGTTTTGTCTCGACCCTAATTTTTGGAGGGTATCTGTGCGCCATGTCCACAGGGGGAAAGGGCGAACGATTGGTGGGAGGCATGCGGTGCTTGCGAGGGACCAATCTCAGAGGTGCCGACATTGCATTGGCTATTTAAAATGTTGCTTTATCATTCTGATTGGCTCGAAGAAGCTCTTTTCCTCCAATTGGCCACGAGGTTGGTCACCAGGATGTTGAAAATGTATAATTAAGATGGGTGTTTGGGCACGAAAAAGGACGGACTGACTGCCGACTGAGATCTGTGGACTGTGTTCGCGGAGGCGAAATGTGTTTTTGACCCGTGCAAGAAAGTGCCCGTAGCGCTCGAAAAAGTTGTCCCGTCCGTTTCCTGCAACGTGTCGCCGGATCAGTGGACCATGCAGAACACCACATTATCCATATATGAAAATTTACTCCCCCACTTTTGCCCGTTTGTGCAGTGAAAATCTTGTATTTGTATAACTTACTTACACATATATGTTACCTATTCTGTTTTACATTTCTGTGCGCCCCACCCCTTATGTAATACCCTCTAATGAGGGTCTTTAAGAGGGGACACGGGTCTTTGGAAGCCAAAAATCGCGAAAAAATCGACTTTTCAGTTTTGTAATATTCGTGACTATGAGGTCATTCCCTAAATGTTGGTGAAGTTTCAAAGTAGAAATGCTGATAGTTTTCGAGAAAAAGCCGAATAACGGTAGTATTTCGGCCGAAAATTTCGCGAAAGTATCTCAAAAATGGTCATTTTGCGCCGCGCACCACTTTCAAACGACGCGCCGGAATGCCGCTGTCTTGGTCTCGTTTGAAAGAGCGTCTCTTCTTTCTTTTTTCCGTCGGAGCTGAGCGCGCAGCGTCTCTTTGTTAGCCATAAAGAAGCAAAAAAACAAACATGAAATACTGCTGTGCCATTGGTCTACGGCTATCACGTGATGAAATGGGCACTTCTCATTGGCCCACTCCATTTTTTTTTACTCCCGCTCCGAACGAACGCGTCGCCATTTTGAAAAAGTCTGTCGGTGAGGTTCACGACGCCAACCATGCCTCGTCCGTACCGCAAGTTCCACAGTGTCCACAAGTTTGGAAAAAGACGCAAAAAGGCGCCTAAACAGCAAGGTGATGCGTTGCAAGAACATCCGGCGGCTCCCGAAGCAAGTCATTGAGACGACGCAGTTAAACGTGCGACGGCTGGCTCAGCGGCCGAGTTCGGTGACGCGGGCGGCAGCCAGCAAGGAACGCGCGTTGACACGACGTTTTTGACCCCCCAAGACCTGCAGCGACGGCAAGAACAAGCGAACGACCGAATTGCCTCGTTATCATCAATATCTGCGACCGAGCGCAAGCTGCAGACCCTTCACACCGAGAAAAGCGGCGCGGTTCCATCGGCGGCGACAGCAGCGGCAGCATATACAATCGGCGATCTGTCGGCAATCAACCGGCTGCTCAAAAAAACCGTGTGCCAACAGTGTGGTAGCACCGTGACCATCGAGAAAAGTGACTGTGAATACGGGGTTGCTGTGTAGTTGTTTTTGCGATGTTCAGTGTGCGGCGACGTAGCGCGCGAGTGGAGTTCACAACGTATGGCTGGAAGTGCTAGGTGCAATCCATTCGAAGTGAATATTCTCGCTGCTCGTGCCGCGCAAACCACAGGAAACGGCCAAACAGCCCTGAATGACTTTTTTTCAACCATAAGAATTTCCCACCGGGGCCTTCACAACAAGACTTACCAGGCGCACCTGAAATCAAAGCTAAGTCCTGCCGCAGTGCTGGCTGCTGGAAGTGTGCTGACCGGTTGCGCTTCAGCAGTGAAGGAACTATACAAGGAGCTCAATTTTGGAAACCCTGGAAATATTGCGGTCTGTTTTGACGGAACGTGGATGACGAGAGGGCACCAGTCTCACATTGGCGTGGGCACTGTGATAGAGCTCTTCTCAGGATATGTGTTAGCCTTTGTTGTGCTGTCCAACCACTGCCTTGGCTGCAAAAATGCACCTAAAGAGGATGACCCCCAGTACAATGCATGGCAAGAAAACCATGTATGCCAGAAAAATACCAACGCAAAATCTGGGCAGATGGAGGTTGAAGCAGCTGTGATGCTCTTCCAAGGATCCCTCGAGCGTCACGGCCTGTGCTACACCACCATGCTCTGCGATGGGGACAGCAAACATTTTCGTGCGGTAGAAGAGGCTAAGGTATATGGTTTTATACCAGTCGAAAAAGAAGACTGCATAAACCATGTATAGAAGCGAATGGGGAGTGCCTTGCGGAACCTTGTACAGAAAAACAAAGCAGAGCATGGTGAAAGCTTGAGTGGCAAAGGTCGACTCACTGCAGACGTTATAGCCAAACTGAGCAGTTATTATGGCTTGGCATTAAAATCGAATGCAGGGGATGTTGACAAAATGCATCAAGCAGTCATGGCCACATATCATGTCACATCAACAGATAAGCACCCGGACCATGGCCTATGCCTGCACGGCACCAACTCTTGGTGCAAGTATAATGCTGCCATTGCAAGGGGAGAGCAGCCACCCAAACACCGGTACAACCTGCCCGACTACGTCAGCCAGGCACTGCTACCAGTGTACAAACGCCTTGCCGACAAGGATCTACTCAGCAGGTGCCAGCGAGGACATACACAGAATGCGAATGAGGCATTACATTCAGTGATTTGGTCTCTGATGCCAAAGACCAAGCATGCCTCACTCATTAGATAGTTTTAGTTGACCGTTTTCAAGTTCTGCTCCGCTCAGGGTAGCACGCTAAGTGCGAGCGGAGCGCTCACGCCGAAATCGCTTTTAGTTGCATGCTAAACACACTTCCCTCAGCGGAAGACTACCGTAGTGCCCTCTGTGCAACAAGGTTGGAATCACAAGATCTGGTAAACTACAGAGGTTCATTACTTTTATTTGTAGTGTAAGATATACCCATTACTGTACTATTTTCTATACAGGTGAAAAGTATTTCGGCGGCAAAAATTGTGTTAACAAATATTGGTATGCTTCGATACTTTGACTCGTCTTTTCAACATACAAAACAAGCCGACCGCAGCACTAGCCGAGGTCGCACTTTATTTTTTTTCACAACGTTGTGGTAGAGTTCACAGTGGGCCTTCTACACTGCCAAGATGATGCCTAGGCAACGAAGCATCCTTGAAGATCCATTTCTACTGTCCGCTCTGAACTGGACTGAAATTGAAGATCTGTGTCTAGAAGTGTTCGCCGCGGAACGAAGGGGCCCGCTTTCTTCTCATAGTTTGTTTACCATCGAAGAAACGGACGATGGCGTTTTTCTCACGCTGTTTCGCTTTGAAAAGGACCATGTGCGGAGGCTTCGAAATGTCCTGCTGCTGCCAGACACTTTATATTCGGCACAGGCGGTTCCGGTGCCCGGCGACGAGGCCCTCTGCATAACTTTGCGCAGACTCGCCTACCTGAACAGGCTGTGTGATTTGGAGCGCACGTTCAGGAGGCACTACTCCCTCCTCTCCAGCATTTCGAATAAAGTCCTCATGCACATAGAGGACAACTTCAGGCATTTGCTGGACATGAATAACCATTCGTGGCTTCACCTTGCGGCTCTAGAAACGTTCTCTCAGGTAACACTTGTACGCTAGTTTCGTTTCTTGAGAATGTTCATGACAGGTCCTTTGTTTGCTTTTCAGGCGATCCATTCTAAAGGGGCGCCTTTGCAAAACTGCTGGGCTTTTATTGATGGCACGGCAAGGGCGATCTGCCGTCCATCGCGAGACCAGAAGCTTTTTTTTTCTCGTCATAAACGTACACAAGCTTTAAAGTATCAAGCCATCATGTGTCCTAATGGCATAATTTGCCAGCTTGACGGCTCCTATCCTGGTAGCAAGCATGATGCTGGTAAGTTGAAGGCAATGCATTTAATATCACTGCAGTCCGGTCAAAGTTGTCTCAGCATTAGTTGTTTAAGTTAACTGTTGAGTGTTCAGATATTTAGAGGTGCTTTAGGTTATATGTAACCAAGGTGCTCCCGGTTACTACTTACCACTCTTGCTAAACAAACATCTTCGTTTATTTTTTTTTATTCCACAAGTTTGCCATAAGGCTTAAGTTAAGGAAGTTCTTTGTTTATTAAGCATATGAGACAGAATATGCACATTTCTAAATCAATGCCTTGCTTAATACCCCATTTTGTTGAATATTTTTGGGATATTGTAAAACTATGATAAAATATGAAAACTTTGAACGATCTTGTTTACGTCTTCCACATTATTTTTTCGTTTACAGTGATCCTGAGGTTCAGCCATACCGACGAAAAGCTGGAAAAGTTGGTCCAAGGGTATATACGGGGATCCAGCATACCCCTTGAGGCCGCTTTTAATGAAGCCTTATGGAACAACCCATGCGACACCTTAACAGTTGGCTTTCAATAAGGCCATGAGTTCTGTGAGGCAGTCAGTTGAGTGGGGGTTCGGAAAGATAGCCAGCAACTTTGCCTTCCTAGATTTTCGAAAAAATCAAAAACTTTTCAAGCATAGACTAATGTGCATGTATAGAGTCAGCACACTATTTGGCAATTGTCACACTTGCTTGTATGGCTCCCAAGTTTCGAGTTACTTTGGACTAGAACCTCCAGTTCTGGAGCATTACCTCACTGTCCATGGCTAAAATAGTCAAGTGGAAGTGCTTTTCGAACGCAGCAGAGGTTATAAATCTTAGATTTGTGAAACCAGCTTTTTTACTTTTACATTTATGGTGCAGTGGGCACTTTTTCATAGGCAGGAGTGCAGATCCATGCCTTCTTAATTGTATAAGCACACTTTGTCGCTTTCAACATTTCATCCCTTTTCAGTGCTTTCAGTTTTGCAGAGCTTTTCATTGCTAAATATATATATGTGTGTGCTTTTAAGAATGAAGGAGTGCTTAGAAACAGAGAAGGCAAGAAACACATGCACTGTTTTCCAAGTTGGAAGTGCACAAGATAAAGTTTTTTCCTATCACTGTTGCACTAGACACTACCACGTCGTCTAGCAAACATCCATGCAGATTTATTGTATAAAATTAGATCATCGAGTTGTTTTCAATTGCAGCCATTAATCTTTTTTCCTGCTCATCAAGCATCTTCTGCACCTGCTGCAGAAGACGCTCTCTCTCTCTCTTTCCCTACAGGCAACCTCTTCTGCATGCCTTGCCTCTTGAAGGCTTATTTTTCTTTCCTCAATGGCAAGGCGTTCTTTCTCCAGTGCAAGACGCACATCTTGCTCAAGCTTTTTTTTTTCATTTTCAATTTCTCTGAGCTTGATATCACACTCTTTTTCTTCGCGCCTTGTCAGAAGCTCCATGCCAAGGAACTGAAGTCCACGGAACCCTAAAAATTGACAAAAATAATAAGAAAAGAGAAAACCAGTTAGGCACTCATTCGAGGAATTGCACACATATTAAATACAGTCATGACTGATGGCATTCAAGACACCCTTCATGTGTGGATAGCATCAACTCTACTCTACAGACCACATTTTTCTAAGCTGGCTCCTGTCATAGCACAAAAATGGGTTAGTATTGTTACAACTGTTTAAGGGTAGCCAACTCTTTCCAACTTTTTAAGAGTAGCCGAAGGAAACATGTTTGATGGACAGTTAGTTTAGTTTATTGGGAGGCATGACCTGGGAAGGAATTGCATGAAGGAGCAGACGGCTTTCTTGAATTCTGTCCCAGTTCCTTGTACAAACCCCTCAAGGGCATGTGCTATGTCTATTGTGGTCACTATAATTATTTGCTTCAGCACGAAAAAGGGTAGAATTCATCATGGTGATACTGCTGCAGTGTGTCATATAGAAGGAAAGTAGCTTGACGGTGTCTTGTTTCAGCCTCCTTGTGGGTACATGCAAAGTCCTATGTCGTCAACAAGATGACTGCGTCTTTGCAGTTGACAACAAGGCTTCACGTGGGATGGAATTCCATATTGAAGGAAATTCACACGATGGTGATCTGCTGTAGTGTTCGTGTGGACAAAAGCCACGTGTATGTCGTCCGCAATGTGATTGTGTGAAAGTGTGTGAACATGAAGCTTTGAGAATGGTGATTACTCTGATGGTGATTCACTGCAGCTGTGGCAGTGCACATCGGAGAGGGAGTTTCGTATCTCCAGGGATTACTGCAGTGATCTGCTTTAGTGTCCATGTGGACACAAGCCACGTCTATGTTGTCAACAGTGTGATTGTGTGAAAGTGTGTGAACATGTAGCTTTAAACATGGTGATTACTTTGATGGTGATTTAGTGCAGCTGTGGCAGTGTGCATGGGAGAGACAGTCTCGTGTCTCCAGTGATTACTGCAGCAGTTCTGTGGCTAAGTAACCTCATGTAACTTTCCTGACCTTTCTGTTGTATGGTGCACTTCGGTTTGCTTACTCATATCATTCAGCACTTGTGTTCTACTTTCCATAAAGTGTATTTCACCCTGAACTTATGACTCTCACCAGAACATCACCATTTCATGCTAAGAATTTTGACTTTTATACTAGTGAGCTTACCCGAGCAAAATTTAAAAGATTTGAGTTTAAAAATTTCATGTTCTGAGTGAGAATGGTTGTAAGCAAGTGTTGCGTCTATATTGTGTGCACTTTAATTGGCCATTTGTCATAACATTTGCACTAGGAGGCGAATGTCGTGAGTGCATCTTTGGCTGTTTCTTGAAAACTGTGTGAAAACGTAACCTTGTGATGATTCAGAGTGCTGCTACAAGCACCATAAATATTGTCGCGTAAACAGCGACCTTTACAGTTGCGTCCGAGGTCCAAGGCGTGGCAAAGGTTCTACGAACAGCGTCAGAGTTCAGGCTCGAGGTTAGCACACTTCTTCCTCTCACACTTCTGCGCTTCTTTGTCGTCAACGCATGCTACATTAGCCCCCCCCCGTGCGAAAAGCATCATCCCGATGCTATATTGAAAGAGGGACAGAGTAAAAGGGGCCGCTATCTGGCATGAAAAGGCTTCAAGCGGACCACGTGGACCACTTCAGAACGCTTGGGACGCCGGGGCTCTGGTTCCTCGTGCGGAACGACTTCATAGTCCAGTTCACTGACGCGTCGAAGAACGCGGTAGGGGCCGAAATAACGGCGCAAGAGTTTTTCGCTAAGTCCGCGTCGTCGAATGGGGTACCAAACCCAGACAAGGTCACCTGGCAGATAGTCTGCAGTCCGCCGCCGCAGGTTGTAGCGTTGTGCATCTCGGCCTTGCTGCTGCTGTATTCGCACCCGTGCAAGTTGACGGGCCTCTTCGGCACGCTGTAGAAAAGAGGCGACATCATCATTTGGACCTTCGTCTATGTGGGGCAGCATGGCGTCGAGCGTGGTCGTCACTTGTCGGCCGTAAACTAGGCTGAATGGAGTCATGTTGGTAGTTTCCTGAACGGCGGTATTGTATGCAAATGTTACATACGGCAATACTTCGTCCCATGTCTTGTGATGGACGTCCACATACATTGACAACATATCGGCAATGGTCTTGTTCAAACGTTCTGTCAGGCCGTTTGTTTGCGGGTGGTATGCAGTCGTGCGACGATGATTGGTGCGACTAAGAACAAGGATATGCTGGATGAGCTCTGCAGAAAATGCAGCTCCTCTGTCAGTAATGAGTACTTCTGGTGCGCCATGTCTCAGGACAATTTGAAGAACGAAAAATTTCGCAACTTCAAAAGCGGTAGCACAAGGAAGAGCAGCGGTTTCTGCGTAGCGAGTCAGGTAGTCAGTAGCTACTATAATACACCTGTTCCCACAGGTGGAAGTAGGGAACGGTCCGAACAAGTCCATCCCTATTAGTTGGAATGGTCTGGACGGTGGCGTAATGGGCTTTAAAAGACCGGCTGGCCTCAGAGGCGGAACCTTTCGACGTTGGCAGTCACGGCAACTTCGAACATAATGCGTTACATCGCTTGGCAAACGAGGCCAGTAATACCGTTCTTTAATTCTGGATATCGTCCGAGTGACTCCCAGGTGGCCGGATGTGGGTTCGTCGTGGCAGGCTTGAAAAATCTCATCCCTTAAGCTTGCTGGTACAACGAGGAGGTATTGGCGACTGTTGGCTGTAAAATTCTTCTTGACGAGAACGCCATCACGGAGACACAGAGAAGACAAAGTACGACGGAAAGGGCTAGGGACCATGCTGCCGGCACCTTGAAGAAAGTCGATTACCTGGCGAAGTTCGGGATCAATCCGTTGGGCATCGGCAAAATTGTCTGAACTAATTGCACTCAGAAATGCGTCGTCGTCACCTGAGGCGTCCGAAGCTGGTTGTACAGGAGCACAAGACAGGCAGTCAGCATCTAAATGCTTACGACCTGACTTGTAGGTTACAGTGATGTCGTATTCTTGAAGTTGTAGGCTCCACCTGGCGAGACATGCAGAAGGATCTTTAAGGCTTGTCAGCCAACAAAGCGCGTGATGGTCGGTCACCACTTTGAAGGGTCTGCCGTACAGGTATGGTCGAAACTTCGAAATAGACCACACGATGGCCAGGCATTCCTTTTCAGTGGCAGAGTAGTTTGTCTCAGTCCTAGACAAAGCCCGACTAGCGTAGGCGATCACACGTTGTTCACTGTTCCGTATCTGTACTAGGACAGCGCCCAAACCGACATTGCTTGCATCCGTGTGGAGTTCGGTGTCTGCGGTTTCATCGAAATGTGCCAGAACTGGAGGTGACTGCAGGCGACGTTGAAGCTCCTGAAATGCGTCCATTTGCTGGTCGCCCCATGTGAACGGCATATCAGCCTTAGTAAGAAGTGTAAGGGGGGCGGCTATTTTAGAAAAGTTTTTCACGAAACGTCGATAATATGCACATAGTCCAAGAAAGCGTCGCACCTCTTTCTGGTCCCGCGGCGTCGGAAAATTGGCGATGGCAACTGTTTTTTCAGGATCCGGCAGAACTCCCGCTTGGTTCACGACATGGCCCAAAAACTTCAGCTCTTCATAAGCAAAATGACATTTTTCGGCTTTCAGAGTGAGGCCCGACGTTTGGATGGCGTCTAGTACTGCGTCTAGGCGACGGAAGTGCTCCTTGAAATTCGGGGCAAACACAATTACGTCGTCCAAGTATACAAGACATGTCGTCCACTTCAGATCTCCAAGAACGCTGTCCATGAGTCTCTGAAAGGTTGCGGGCGCGGAGCAAAGGCCGAAGGGCATGACTTGGAATTCGTATAGCCCGTCAGGTGTAATGAAAGCAGTCTTTTCGCGGTCCCTTTCATCGACCTCTATCTGCCAGTATCCAGACTTGAGATCCATGGAGGAGAAGTATCTTGTGTTGCACAGACGATCTAAGGCGTCATCTATTCTGGGCAAAGGGTAAACATCTTTTTTCGTAACGTTGTTCAGTCGGCGATAGTCTACGCAGAAACGAAGTGTGCCATCTTTTTTCTTCACAAGTACCACAGGTGCAGCCCAGGGGCTGCGGGAAGGGCGAATGACATCGTTATCGAGCATTTCCTTCACTTGGTCTCGGATGGCAGTACGTTCTTTAGGGGAAACTCGATAAGGCGACTGGCGGAGTGGTCGAACAGTTTCGTCTGTAATGACGCGGTGCTTTGCAAGGTGGGTTCGACCGACGCGTGATGATTTGGCAAATGCATTAGAGTAGCGACGGAGGAGGTGCCGTAGTTTCTCTCGATACTTTCGAGGTAAGGCCGGGTTTATATCGTACAGAGGTTCAGTGTTGTCGGAGGGTTCTGTTGCTGAAGCGCTGGTGAAGGAGTGGTGGGGCGACTGTCGGCGTCGTGGTTACGTTGAGGATCAGCGGAATTTCGTAGCGGCGTCGATTCTGCTGGTGGCCGTATGTAACGAACTGTAGTTTGCAGTGAAGAACTGTCGTGGGTCTGTGGAGGATCTTGAAATTTTCGCACTGTAGCAGCCGCATCTCCAGAGGCTGCTGCATCTAGTTTCCCCTATGGGGACTTTGGAGTTGCTCCTGGCGTCCAGGAGAGCTGTAACGGCGAGGCGACGGCGATCGGAGGCGGCTTGGGCCTGTGTTGGAACGCGAAATGTATTCTGCGATTTCGCGTGGCTGCTGACCAGGCAACGGACGACGGGCATCAAAAGAAAACCCACGGAGGCCGAGTTCCCTGTAGGGGCAGCGGCGACACAGGTGTCCAGCTTCGCCGCAATGGTAGCACAACGGTTGGTGATCGGGCGTTCGCCAGATATCGGTCCTTCGGCGGCGTACGCTCGGCCGTGAAGACACATGGGCGACCGGTGCGCGAGGCTCGTAGGATGCTGTCGAAGGCGGCAGGTAGCGGCTGGTGACCGCGGCGTAGCTCAGGGTCTGGGGCAGCGGTGTAGCTACGACGGGTTCAGGCGCGGCGACGGGTGCGGGCCCGGTGACGGGTGCGGGAACACCCAGCGCCTGTTGTACTTCCTCACGGATGATATCGGAAACTGTGGCAACTTGTGGCTGTGGAGGAATCCGCAGGTATTTGGCCACCTCTTCCCGGACTATCGCCCGGATCGTATCACGCAGCGATTCTGACGAAAACTGTACGGCTTCACCTGCACTCGCGGCGTTCATAGACACTGTAGTGCGCTGGTATTGCCGGGCGCGCATGTCAAGTGCCTTCTCGATGGTAGACGCCTCACTTATGAATTCGGTGACAGTTGTTGGTGGACTTAACACCAGGCCTGCAAATAACTGCTCTTGAACACCTCGCATCAAAAAGCGCACTTTTTTCTCTTCCGACATGGTTGGGTCCGCGCGTCGAAAGAGTCGCTTCATCTCTTCGGCGTAGGCCGTAACAGTTTCATTCGGATGTTGTATACGGCTATTTAAAAGCAATTGCGCTTTTTCCTTGCGAAGCGTGTTGGTAAACATACGCAAGAATTCTGCCCTGAAAGTATCCCACGTTCGGAGTCCGGCTTCTTGATTTTCGAACCATGTCCTCGCAGAATCCTCCAGTGCGAAGTAGACATGGCGAAGCTTCGAGTCAGCGTTCCAGGCGTTGAAGGCAGCCACCCGGTCGAACTGCTCCAGCCAGTCTTCAGCATCCTCATGTGGCAGGCCGTGGAAATGTGGTGGATCCCGCTGGTGGTTGAGCAGGACAGGAGTTGTCAATACCGGGGGATTCATCGCGCTAAGAGAAACGCTCCTTGTTGGTCTGTGGTCAGGGAGAGGACCACACTCGGGAGGCAGACCTTGCAGTCGGCGGCTGCTCTGGTGTACTGGAGACTCCACCTTAGGGGTGCGTCCTGGGCTTGTAGGGGGCGTCCGGCTCATGAAAATTGTACCCGGCAGCTCCACCAGATGTCGCGTAAACAGCGACCTTTACAGTTGCGTCCGAGGTCCAAGGCGTGGCAAAGGTTCTACGAACAGCGTCAGAGTTCAAGCTCGAGGTTAGCACACTTCTTCCTCTCACACTTCTGCGCTTCTTTGTCGTCAACGCATGCTACAATATGGTGTGTGCTGGTTTTTAAGCCATACATGCCTTGCGATTTATGCTGACTGTTGTGACTGTTCATCAGGAAAATAAAGACAAAGAAATTGGATAGAGCAACTGCTGTTTGTTAACTGTTAAGAATACCTTCAATTTTTGTGTCTGTCTGAAATTGATGCAACAGCTCTGCAATACCAACTTAATTTATACTGCTGCTGCTCTGCTATAGGCTGCGGTGAAATCGTTAAGACAGAACCGTGCCTAAAACCTACAATCATGTCGGTTGGGATTTTGGTGCAAAAATGATATCAGGTACGAAAGCGTGCTCTGCCAGCAAAAAAAAAAAAAAGAAAGTGGCTTTTGAAATATACTGTTAGTATTTTCATGCTATGCAAGGCACTAGATGATTGGCCTCATTACGGCACCAGCTGCTAGAAGAAATACAGCCTTTGTGAAAAGTTTGGAGCATAGGAGTTTGCTACTCAACAGTGTTGCATGTGTTTTTGCAATTTGCTAGAGTACCATGTTTTTGTAAAAAAGGGAAGACGTTCCTTCTGGATCCCAAACTATTAGCATATTTACAGTTGCCACGAGAGGCTCATGGTGCATCTTAATCCCTTGCTGTCTTTACTTTTAAAGAAGTGTGTATGTCCCCTGCTGCGCAAGCATAACTTGTACTCTTGTCAGACTGCACTGCAGTGTGTATCAAACAGGTTAGTGCATTGAACATGAGACAACACGAGTGCTCTATAGGAAACAGAAGTGAAGAGAATCATCCACACCTCTACAAAAAATTGTCAGTGCGGCTCTCATAAGCTGCTAAAGACCGAAATCATAGGCCACAGCAGAAATAGGTGAACTGAAATACCTCAAAGCTACAAACATTTATTGTTGAAAACAAAAATGTCTAAATGTAACACCTATAGGAGTTCTTGAAAATGAGGCGGCAGTTTATGCTCAAGTGATAAACTTTCATTCACCTAACTTTCAGCTGTTTTTTTTTTACAATATTTATTGCCACATTGCAGCTGGAGTGTTTTCTGACTATATTGTCATCTCACTGTTCATAGCATCTACACAGGTGGCCTTGTCGCTGATTAAAAGGGCTCTGAATAAACATATCGCAACTAGTGCACTGCTTGCCCTGTACAGTTGTCTTGTTTGTTTTCTCCTGTGGCTCACTTTCTAATGCAGTGGTTATGAGTAGCTACCAAACAAGGACATTTGAGAGTCCAGTAAACAGATTCGGTGACATTCCCTGATGTGTGTTTCTTGTTTTACCTTTGGGAGTACTCTGTCCAGCGTGCCATTTTGCTGGTCTTTGCCTCGGCTGTTCTGCCTGAGGCAACTGGTTGCCCATTTCTTGCGTGGCCTCCGCTAGATCTTGCTGCGGGGAAGGAGCACTGTTGGAGGGGGCCGGTGCTTCCACCTCATTGTACATGCCCAGCAGCAGCTGCTGTGATGGTGAATCTTGAGCTGTTGCAAACAAAGGAGAATGCATTTGTCAGAGAGAGAGAGATAAACTTCTTATCAGAGTATGCGTGAAATATTTGCCCTAGGTTAGCTCTCGGCTGGATATTGCAAATATTTGTGCGATTTCATATCCCCAACTGATCGATTCCCTTGTTATTTCCTCCCACTGTTCCTTTGTTTTATGTTTATTTTTTTAGATACTGTCAATCTCAATAGGGATTTTTACAGGAGTGGGTTTCAAGGGCCCATAGGTATTTGCTCATACAGAAATATAGACATATGGACAGAAGGGTATAACCGAACACTCTTACAATAATGAAAAAGAAGCAAGCGTATGAAATATAAAAAAAAATCAATCAGAGGTTGACATTTACACAGATTCATATTAAATATAGCAAATAAAAGAAAGACATTAATGATGTCATCACTTCCTCATGGTTGACAATGCAGATTTTCCAGCCAGTTCGACAAATTTGTCGATGGTGGTCTGAGTTACCACCGCCTGGTGCAGAGTTCATCACATACAACTCTTGGGAAAAACGAGAAACCATTTCTGCTTCCAATGTGGTGTAGTTCTATGGATAGGCTGAAGAGTTCTTGGAGATTGGTTACCACTGCATTCACATGAGGAGAGGGATACAAGGCTCCATCTGTGTAGACTGCCTTGTTGCTTCTTCCTATCATGCGTCTTATGAAATCCACTGTGGCTCTTCTCTGGCTTTCGTGGGAGTGGGTCGACATGTTCTTTTGTAAGGGTATGGGAGCTAGGTGTAAGAGCAGGCGCTCTTTAGGATAAAGTTCATAAAAGTTATTGTGGACACGCAGCGCTTTGAGCTTGTTGTTGCTAGTGTATGATGGGAGACCGAGGGCATTTTTGATGGCTGATCTGATGATTGCATCTGATATGTTGTGTTCTACTTTTCTAAATAGGTAGGGAGGTCATATGCAACTCTGGTGATGACCAGTGCTTGGACCAGCCATTCAATATCTTTTTCCCTTATTTCTTTTTGCACTCTCGCCACACTCTCACTATATTTAAGTCAAATTATTTTCTTTAGGACAATGCTAAGGTTTTAGAATCTACCCTAGCTTTAACTAATGTCTGTATAACAACTAAGCATCAACTAAGCCCTGAGGCAACAAATACCATTAGAAAACTAAGCATGCATCCATACAGACTTTCAGTGCAATGCACGCTAACCAATCCCCATGGGGCAAAAAGGCCAACCACTACGGCCGAGAAAAGGACGCAGAAACACTTACCATGTGTAAACTGGCTGTTGTCTTCTGGCCCGTCATTTACACAAACGGTTTCACAAGCTTCGAGACGTATTTGTTGCGCTTGACGCATTTCTCCAGCGGAAGAGGTGTTCTGCCTCTTTTTTGAAGCTGAATTGGCCGCCCGCGGCCAATTCCTCACCACATGGCCCACATCCCGAGCCATGTCGGAGATCTCCTGTAGAAGCTTCTCCCTCTCGGTATATTGCTCCTCCGTGCCGGATCTGATGTGAAAATAATGCTCCCGTGAGAAACGAAAAACATCCGGCAGAGACTGTGACAATGTTAGCGTGGGATTACAGTCTATGCTCAGCATACATACAGAACATGCCACTTACTCTCGAAGGTTTTCTCGGTCTTCCCGACGGAAGTACCCACCAAGAGATCCGTGCGCTCCTTGATGTATCGAAGCGTCAACGGCTGGCCGACCGCGAACGACACATAGCGTAGCACCGCCATCCAGTTTTCAGGTCGTTCAAATGGATTTTGTGCCACTACCTCCTGAAGAAGCAGTATAACTTCATGAACGCGGAAGCGTTTCCGCATCCTCTGCTGCGACGAGCTCGAACCACAGGCTGTAGATGTCGCCGAACCGCTAATCATGCCTGCTACGCTGGTGGCAGCCATCTTTCTCCGCTTGCACGGACCGTCTCGCTACGCCCGTTCCGCTAAGATCGTCCGCGAGCGGAGCGGGTGGTGCGCTCCGCTAGCCCCCTATCAGCTAAGCGAGCTGCGCATGCGCAGTTGCGCTCCCGCTAGCTGCCTTAGTGGAGCGGGGTCTCCGCTCCTGTCAACTAAAAACTCTCTATTGCCTCGCGCTCCCTCCGTGCCTTTTTCTCCTCCCCTCGTCGCCTTTTTCTCCTCCGTGCTTGGGTCTGTTCGTCAAAATTCTTGCTGCGGTCGAGTCGGAGTTGAATTTTCTCGTGTTCCAGGAGGTTTACGATGGCATCGCCAAAGTACGCCTACGTAGAATATAAGGACGGCGGAAGAGCCATTATCCCAGTCTCGATGGTTAAAGATTTCGCTCCGAAAGATGTCAGCGAAGTTCGCAAGAACATCAAGGCATACTGGCGGTCGGGCGATGGAGGCCACGAAGGAGATGAAGAGTTCTACGACGGTGATGTTGTGGTGCTAGGATGTAAGTACGCATTTCAAATGTCATTTCTTCTAGTGTCCGCAAAATGACTCTTGCAGCACTGCGAAATTCAGGGGCGGCCTGTTTGCCAGCCCACGTAGACAATGAAAGTACGGCTATGGAAAAACGCAAGGACTGAGACGAGACGACAAAGCACTTTTTTCCTCGTCATCCTGTCATATCTGTTTCAGCTGTTTTTCATAGAATGTGGTATCTTTTAACTTCATGTGTGTTTGTGAGATAATAGAGGCACACATTAAATTATTAGTAGCCAGGTGAGCAGAAAGGTGCATTTATGTGAGCAGTGATCCAGAAGGGGAGCAAGCAAATGGGAGTCATTAGTATTGTTCCATCAAGGCAGAGATTAGGTGTCCCCCAGTTGTTGTTTTTTTTTTCGGGGCATTTGATTGAGCACACATGAGAAAAGCTTATTGCACAAAGTGCACCCAACTGATCAAGGCTTTTTTTAATATTTGCATTTAAAGGTCATGTTCTTTTTTTTTGATACTGTGAATCCCATCAGGGATTCACAGGATAATAGAGGTACAAATTAAATGTTTAGTAGTCAGGTGCAAACCCAACATAAGACGGTTGTGATTACTGATCTCGAGCCGGGCATCCTGAAGAGTGAAGTTGAATGGGCCTTAGCCAGTCTTGCTAAGAAGAAAGCCAGCGGAAGTGATGGCATTCCAGCTGAGTTGCTTCAAAACCTCAACCATGACGCTGTTAGCATTCTGCATACATTATGTCAGAAGATTTGGACAACTCTGCAGTGGCCACAGGATTGGAGGAGGTCAGTTTACATCCCCATTCCAAAGAAAGGCAGTGCCAAAGATTGTTCCAACTACCGCACGATCGCACTTATTTCGCATGCTAGCAAGGTGATGTTGAAAATCCTCCAAGGTAGGCTGCAGCAGTATGTGGATCGGGAGCTTCCGGACGTGCAAGCTGGGTTTCGCAAGGGCAGAGGAACTAGAGACCAAATTGCCAACCTCCGCTGGATCATGGAAAAAGCAAGAGAGTTCCAGAAACCCATCTACTTCTGCTTTATTGATTATGCGAAAGCGTTTGACTGCGTAGATCACAGCAGATTGTGGCAAGCTCTCCAAGAGATGGGTGTTCCAATTCACCTCATCTGTCTCCTCAGGAACCTGTATGAAGGACAAGAGGCCACAGTCAGAACTGGGCATGGTCTTACCGATTGGTTTCCGATTGAGAAAGGAGTGAGGCAAGGCTGCATACTGTCGCCCTGCCTATTTAACCTATATGCAGAGTGCATCATGAGGAAGGCCGGTCTGGACGAGTCTTCATATGGAGTGAAGATTGCTGGAAAACGTATCAACAACCTTAGATATGCGGATGATACCACTTTAATGGCAGAAAGTGAAGTGGAACGCAAGAGACTTCTGATGCGCGTACAAGAAGAGAGCGAGAAGTTTGGGCTTAAACTGAACATCAAAAAGACAAAGATCATGGCGTCTTGCCCTATCAAGTCCTGGAGCATCAATGGACAAGAAGTGGAAGCTGTGACAGATTTTCTCTTCTTGGGCTCCAAGATTACCTCGGAAGGAGACTGCAGCCATGAAATTAGGAGACGCCTGCTTCTGGGAAAGAGAGCAATGACCGCCTAGTAAAGAGCAGAGACATTAGTCTGCCAACCAAGATCCGTATAACTCGTGCTATGGTCTTTCCAGTTGTGATGTATGGATGCGAGAGTTGGACTGTGAAAAAGGCTGACCGCCGAAGAATTGACGCCTTTGAATTGTGGTGCTGGCGAAGACTCTTGAGAGTTCCTTGGACTGCCAGAAGATCAAATCAGTCGATATTGTCGACCATAAACCCTGACTGCTCATTGGAGGGTCAAATTCTAAAGTTAAAACTCAGCTACTTTGGTCATCTGATGAGAAGAGAGGAGTCGCTGGAGAAAGATTTGATGTTGGGAAAGGTTGACGGTCGCCGGAGAAGGGGTAGGCAGCGAACGCGATGGTTAGATGGCATCCTCGAGGCACTCCAGATGAAGTTATGTGATGTTAGGAAGATAGTGAGAGACCGGAAAGCGTGGCGTGAAATGGTCCATAGGGTCACGAAGAGTCGGACACGACTGAACGACTGAACTGAACTGAGTCAGGTGAGCACGAAAGTGCATTTATGTGAGCAGTGATCCAGAAGGGGAGCCAGCAAATGGGAGCCATTAATATTGTCCCATCATATCAATAAAGGAATAGATTATGTGTTCCCCCAGTTTTTTTTTTTTCGGGGCATTTGTTTGAGCTCACATGAGAAAAGCTTATTGCAGAAAGTGCACCCAGCTAATCAAGGCTTTTTTTAATGTTTGCATTTAAAGGTCATGTTCTTTTTTTTGTGAATCCCATCAGGGATTCACATCATAATAGAGGTACAAATTAAATTATTAGTAGTCAGGTGAGCAGAAAAGTGCATTAATGTGAGCAGTGATCCAGAAGGGGAGCCAGCAAATGGGAGCCATTAGTATTGTCACATCATATCCATAAAGGCAGAGATTAGGTGTCCCCCAGTTTTTTTTTTTTTCGTGGCATTTGTTTGAGCTCACATGAGAAAAGCTTATTGCAGAAAGTGCACCCAACTAATCAAGGCTTTTTTTAATGTTTGCATTTAAAGGTCATGTTCTTTTTTTTGTGAATCCCATCAGGGATTCACAGAATAATAGAGGTACAAGACGCAGTATACTGTACTAATGGGCGATTTCAATGCCAAGGTAGGGAAAAAACGGGCAGGAGACAAGGTAGTAGGTGACTATGGCATTGGTTCTAGGAATAGCAGGGGGGAGTTACTAGTTGAGTTTGCAGAGCGCAATAACTTACGAATCATGAATACCTTCTTCAGCAAACGGAAGAACCGGAAATGGACATGGAAAAGTCCTAACGGAGAGACTAAAAATGAAATCGACTTCATAATGTGTTCAACCCCCGCCATTATGCAAGATGTAGAGGTAATCGGGAAAGTGCGATGCAGTGACCACAGGATGGTGAGGTCCCGAATTAGCCTAAATCTGAAGAAGGAACGCAACAGATTAGTAAGAAAGAAACCCATCAACGAATTGGCGGTGAGGGGGAGGGCAGAAGAGTTCAGGATCTCGCTACAGAATAGGTTTTCAGCTCTAACTGAGGATGGCGACATTACCCTAGAGGCAAGGAACAATAATTTCAGAGATATCATTACTGAGTGCGCGGTAGAAGTAGGCGGTAGGATAGTTAGAGAGGATACCGGTAAGCTGTCTAAGGAGACGAAAGATTTGATTAAGAAACGCCAGAGTATGAAAGCTTCCAATCCAACAGACCAGATCGAATTGGCCGAGATATCGAAGCTAATCAATAAGCGCAAGGTGGCCGATATTAGGAAGTATAACATGGAGAAAATTGAGCATGCTGTAAAGAACGGGGGAAGCCTTAAAGCGGTAAAGAAGAAATTGGGCATAGGCAAAAACCAGATGTATGCGATAAGGGACAAGGCGGGCAACGTCATCACTAATATGGAAAAGATAGTCAAAGTAGCCGAGGAGTTCTATACAGATCTCTACAGTAGCCAAAGTAGTCAGGACCGTAATGAGATTGGCGGTAGGGAAAAACAGTCAGACGTTCCACCAGTGACGAAGGACGAGGTCAAGAAAGCACTAGAAAGTATGAAAAGGGGGAAATCAGCTGGAGAGGATCAGATAACTACAGATTTGCTGAAGGACGGGGGGGATATCGTGCTAGAAAACCTGGCCACCCTGTATACGCAGTGCCTGGTGTCATCGACGGTACCGGAACCATGGAAGAATGCAAACATTATCCTCATTCACAAGAAAGGGGACTCTAAGGACCTTAAAAATTACAGACCAATCAGCTTACTGTCTGTTACGTATAAGGTATTTACTAAGGTAATCGCTAATAGAATCAGGACAACCTTAGACTGCAATCAAGCAAAGGATCAAGCAGGGTTTCGGAAACGGTACTCTACTATCGATCATATCCATACCATCAATCAGGTGATAGAAAAATGCTCGGAATATAACCAGCCCTTATACATAGCATTCATTGATTACGAAAAAGCATTTGACTCAGTTGAAACCTCGGCGGTGATGCAGGCATTGCGAAATCAGGGGGTAGACGAGCCATACGTGAAAGTGCTGGAAGATATATATAGCGGCTGCACAGCAACCATAGTTCTGCATAAAGAAAGTAACAAAATTCCAATAAAGAGAGGTGTTAGGCAAGGAGACACAATCTCCCCAGTACTATTCACAGCTTGTTTAGAGGAAGTATTCAGAGACTTGGAATGGGAGCAGTTAGGGATAAGGGTAGATGGAGAATACCTCAGTAATCTGCGATTTGTTGATGACATTGCCTTGCTAAGCAACTCGGGGGATGAACTGCAAATAATGATTGATGACCTAGACAGGAAAAGTAGAAAGGTAGGCTTGAAAATCAATATGCAGAAGACTAAGGTAATGTTCAACAGCCTCGGGAAGGAACAGCAGTTTACATTAGGTAGCGAAATACTGGAAGTAGTAGGAGAATATGTCTACTTAGGACAGGTAGTAACCGCAGACCCGGACCACGAAAAGGAAATAACAAGAAGAATACAATTGGGATGGAGCGCATTTGGCAAGCACTCGCAGATTATGACTAGCAGCTTACCGGTATCGCTCAAGAGGAAAGTATACAACAGTTGCATCTTGCCTGTGCTCACCTATGGGGCTGAAACGTGGAGGCTAACCAAGAGAGTTCTACTTAAGTTGAGGACAACCCAGAGGGCTATGGAACGAAAAATGGTAGGGGTAACATTAAGAGATAGCGTGCAGAGTGGGTCAGAGAAATAACTCAAGTTACCGACATTCTAGTAGAAATTAAGAAGAAGAAATGGACATGGGCAGGACATGTAGTGCGAAGAGAGGATAACCGATGGTCGCTGAGGGTAACAAACTGGATTCCAAGGGAAGGAAAGCGTAGCAGGGGGCGGCAGAAAGTTAGGTGGGCGGATGAGATTAAGAAGTTCGCAGGGGTCAAGTGGATGCAGCTAGCACAGAACCGGGTTAAGTGGAGAAATATGGGAGAGGCCTTCGCCCTGCAGTGGGTATAATCAGGCTGATGATGATGATGATGATGATGACAAATTAAATTATTAGTAGTCAGGTGAGCAGAAAAGTGCATTTATGTGAGCAGTGATCCACAAGGGGAGCCAGCAAATGGGAGCCATTAGTATTGTCACATCATATCCATAAAGGCAGAGATTAGGTGTCCCCCAGTTTTTTTTTTTCGTGGCATTTGTTTGAGCTCACATGAGAAAAGCTTATTGCGCGAAAGTGCACCCAACTAATCAAGGCTTTTTTTAATGTTTGCATTTAAAGGTCATGTTCTTTTTTTTTGTGAATCCCATCAGGGATTCGCAGAATAATAGAGGTACAAATTAAATTATTAGTAGTCAGGTGAGCAGAAAAGTGCATTTATGTGAGCAGTGATCCAGAAGGGGAGCCAGCAAATGGGAGCCATTAGTATTGTCACATCATATCCATAAAGGCAGAGATTAGGTGTCCCCCCAGTTCTATTTTTATTCCAGGCATTTGTTTGAGCACACATGAGAAAAGCTTATTGCAGAAAGTGCACCCAACTAATCAAGGCTTTTTTTAGTGTTTGCATTTAAAAGTCATGTTCGTTTGTTTTATACTGTGAATCCTATCAGGGATTGTAACAGCATATGTACACTAAAGCTAAAGAGCATACATAATAATACATGGTGCAGAGTGTTGCATGCAGCTTACAACAATCGAAGAAAATAGGGTATATCACTTATAGTAATTATATGAATATGGATGATAACTAGTACAAAAGGCTTATGACAAGAAAAAATTCAGTCGCAGTGTCAGTGAGGGGATCACTATTAGTTCTAATTAACAGTCAAGGCACAATCAAGGTTTAAGACACTAAAAAATGAGAAAATCGAGCATAATGAATTCACAACTTGAATCAGGCACGAACATGCAAGTAAAAATGACAAGAGAACAAGGAAGCATAAAAATAAGGAATGCAATTATTACTGCAATGGGTGTCGTTCACCTGCAATAGAGGAACTAAGCTCAGCTAGGGACGTGCTGTTAGTAATGCGCATTTGTAGATTGTTCCATTCTCGTATTGCCCTTGGAAAAAATGAATATTTGAAAATATCAGTATGAAGTGAAAACTCGCCTGATGTATGCTTCACATAACGGAGGCTGTCTTGACTATCTAATAACAGCATAGAAAGCCTAGTCTGATCCTTCCCACTCAACCCCACCTCACATACAGTCGTGGACAAAATTTTCAGATGCCTGAGCACTGCTCTAAAGCTGCCTTTGAGACACTAAGCAGCACAGCATGCACACCAAAGCTGCACTGCATGATGACAAGGCACATGCACATCCCAGAAGCGCCTGTTTGCCTTACTGATTGCTCGTTTTGCATGGAGCACTGCTTATTTCACACTTGACACGGGTGATCACTTCCTCTCCTTGTGCTGCTTGAGCCATGCAGCCATCATGTTCAACACCCAACTGCTTGACAGTGATAACAGCATGCATTCACTCAGTGGAAAGCAATCAAAAGAGAATGGGGAGGGCTGCATGCAGAAAAAAATGTGGTTTGCTTATGTATGAATAGCTGCCACGTCATTTGGTAATAATTATCGGTGCTGAGGGCAATTTTTTCAAGTACTAGGAATTTGTTCCTTTGCCATTGGTGCCTGGAAAGTGTTTGTTTCTCTTTTTCAGTCTTAAGTTTCTTGACAATAAATACATTGCTTAAGGTTTGTATTCATTTTGTGTTTTGAGACAGTACGGTAACTATTATTGGGTACCGTTGCACACTAGTGATTGCTGTTGAAGCATGAACCAACTGTCTTTGTTGAGAACAGGATTTCATCACTGCGGGCAGTTTGCAGAACAAGGCCTCGATCGCAAGCAAATAATTAGAAAGGATAGTGAAAGCAAAAAAACACTGCGGTTGCAATATAAAGGCGGCTGTCCCCGGCGAACACACAATGATATCGCTGCCAAATGACTGTGTGCAGACCATGATGGCTGCATGGCTCGAGCAGTGCAAGAATTGAAAACGACAAACCATTCCAAGGTGTGGATTAAGCAGTGCTTCATACAGAGCAAGCGATCAGGCAGCCAAGGAGACTTGTATATAGGACACGCATGTACGTATTCATTGCTCAGCACAGCCTTGATGTGAACACTGCAGCACCTGGTGACCCAGAGGCAGCTTGAAACAGCACTGCAGCATCTCACAAATTTTGTCATGACTGTACAAGCATGACGAAAAGTGCAGTAAAAACTGCTAAGCAGTAATAAAGGAAATGAAGCTTTCGAGACAATATGGGTGTAAGACACTTGCAGGGCAACATGCCATTTTATGACTGTGGGTCCTATGCTCTGGTGTTTTGATTGCACCGTAGTCATACTAAATATTGCTCCATGTTTACCTTGTGAGTGCATTTAAGAGCTTAGCCAGCCTGGGAAGTTATCATTGCTGTCAGCAATAGTCCAGACAAGAGGGTCGATATTTTTAAGAGCAACTTGTTCATAATGTAACAGGTCTATGTACCTCAATAATTTTGCATTGCAGGTTGTACTATGGTGCAAATGAAATGCGAAAGTTTTAAAAAGGTGCGGGTAAGCATGTCATGCATTCTCTCTAGCCGTTACCTGCTTTCTGGTAGCCTTCTCAAAAAGCATACCGTAGCAGTGGTGCACTGGCTTCCTGGCTCTGCATCCTCTACCATAGCTTTTCTAACTGTTGCTTTAAAAGCCCCTTTACATTGATATGCAGATGACCAATTGTTTGTGCACACTTTGTGAACCATAAACGAGGCAGCCACATCTGAAAGCGAGCATGAAATGTTAAGCGTAATAAAATATAAAAGCAATAAGCCATTAGGTCAGTTTTAAAATTCTAGGTAACGATTCCATGACCTGTGCCATCTCATGGTACCGAATACAATGTCGGGGGGGGGGGGGGGGGGGGGGGAAGGGGGGGTGCTAAGTTTCCAGGAGGAGGTGAGGAATTTCCTGCAGCAATTGTCATGGCTGCCACAGAATACACGGTCTTCTTTTTTGTATACAAGGAAATAGCAGATTGTTCTGTTTCTGAATGAAATGCATCAATAAGGCATTCTTTCGCACAGCCCAACAAATATTGTGACAAAATTACTTTCTTGCAGTGAACATGGCAGACTTCATCGATAAAATGACAAAGAAAAGGAAGGCGGTTCCTCGAACAGTAATTGAGGAAGCTGGATACCAGGGCCCCAGTCAACCCTTGGAGGTAGCCCTATTAGTCATGTGGAGTGTGTAGCATTTGAATCAACATGCTAGTGTAATTTTGTTTTCATCTTTGCTTTCCTTTACCAAGCGGACCTCACCACTAAAGAAAAAAGAATACGAATAGCAAAAGCAAAGGCACGAGCTGCTGAGTCAGAAAGTGACAGTGAAGATGAGCTCGTGCCCGAAAGACTGCTCCGCAGAGCAGAAAAGAGAGTAGCCTCTCTTGAAGAAAGGCTGAGATTATCTGAAAAGAGTTGGCTTGAGGAGGTGAGACGGAATCATCGGCTCCAGGACCTTCTGGACACGGCCATTAGTAAGTGGTTGTTACCGCACAAAAATATTCCTAGCGAAAAGAGGAAAACATTTGAAGTAACTATTGAATGCTGTATCCGCTAGATAGCACAAAAAAGGTTCACCAGATACATGCTAGCACAAGAATGTGCACTACGTAAGGTTTGGTGAAGCCAGGCCATGTCTCCAGTACTGTTTTACAACTTATTTAGTTCAATGCTGTCTAGAAGTGCATCAGGAGGACATTAAAGCACCCTTTTGTAGTGCAGGGAGAACCGCCTGTGAAAGCTCTTGCTGCATGGGGTTTGTGGTGGTGGTGGTAGTTATTTTATTTATATACAAAAGAAAGAAAAACATGTTTGCCAGCCCCGGTATCTCCTATCTGATATTTGAAGCACCTGAACTGGGGCAGCGGGAATAAAGAGATAGTGAGGAAGGGGTAGAGGAAATTAAAGAAAGTAGAGTGCATATTTTAGCAGCGTAAAATTAAAGACAGGACTAAAGGAGAAAGACAAGGGACAAACGCTGAACTTCAACTGATAGTTTAATGGACGTAACATCAATATATACCAAAAGTTTTTCGACGCCATCACTTGAGCGCATGCTCCCAAACCTTCGCCTCTGCATTATCGAACAGATTAGAGCCTCATCACCTATGGCCACGTGTCATTCTCCTCTTTAAAAATTCCAGCTCTTTGGGTGACAGCACAACCGAGCTACTGCTAACACAATTATCACCTTGATTGTGAATCTCAAGGGCCTCAAATATCTCCCTGCTCAACTGCTGCTTGAAGCTGCGCAGCACACGTGTGTCGCTGAACGCAGGGGTGCATGATGGACTGGTGGGGCTAGGGCAGCGGCTGCAGTGCAAGGCCAAATGACTGCTCTTTACAAGGGATCCTACTGCTCTTCGGTGCTCTCGCAATCTGTCGTTTATGCACCTGCCCGTCTGTCCAACGTAGGTTTTCCCACATGACAGAGGAATCTTGTAGACTTCCCCCGTTCTACAGGGGACGAAGCAGGTGTCATGCTTCTTCGTGCATGCATCAATGCCACTGTTTTGCCCATTCACTTTAGGGCAAAGCCGCGACAACTTTTCAGGAGCAAAGAAGATGACAGGGACGCCGCACTTCCCTGCAACCTTCTTCAGACGGTGGGAGAAACCATGAATGTAAGGAACGGCAACAGGCCTTGTTTCCTGGCGTCTGGATTGTTGTGATCGCCCTCGTTCCTCACTCTCCACTTCCCGCAACAGCTTATTCGCTACCGAAGCCAGGAGTTCATTCGGGTAGCCAGCGGCTTTCAGGCGTTCGATGTGGCCCTGCACACTGATGTTCATAAAGTGTGCACATGACTTTGCGAGAGCAGCACGTAGAGAATTAACAACGATCCCTCTTTTTACCAATTAAAGAGGTGAGCGATTGGGAGAAAGGAAAGGGTGGGTAAAAATAAAAAAGAAATATATACACTATAGAACAACATACAGTAGTTTGCTTGAGGCCCACCCACAAATGTCTTAGGTAACTGAGCACTCGGCACATCGGGCGGGCCTTCGCACTAGCTCTGCATCATTGTAAGTGTTTAAGACGCCCGGAGCTACACACTTCACAAAGCAATGACTGCCAACGTGGGGCGATCGACCGTTATCGTCCAGAATAGCACACGCGGAGCGTACGGTCACAGCGCACACTATCCGGCGTGGATCAGGGTGCTACATCCGGAGGTAGTGGGGTACGTGGCTGTTAGTGATTACACTATTTAACGTGGTTGTTGGATCGTGTCAGGACATCAAGATAGGACAAGACGTGGCTGAATTGGCCTGAGTTGCCAAATTGGCTTCTGCTTTTAGATGGGAGGATGAATCGAATCCTCTAGTACCCTTGTATCCAGAGTCAATACCCATACGCCACACTGGCACATTTGTAAGGCTTGGTTAAGTAGGGCTTTGGCTTTGTATCTACTTGCTTGCCCATCATGTGGTAGCTTACAACTATGTGTTAAACAGCATGTGTGAGATAGTAAAGGATAAAAATTGAGGTTTGCTAATGAACAGGTAGTAAAGTGTTCATAGGCAAATGAGGATTTGCAAGAAAATCACAGAAGGAGCTATTAATGGTGTTGCACCATACCTTTAGAAAAAAACTGTATTAAAATCTATTGAAAGTATACACCGGATTGGCAAGAAAGGTACTACACGCGAACGTCCAGTAATTCTTCATTTCTTCGATTTTTCTGAAAAAATGTCTGTTCCTCGAAACTGTTTCAAGTTGAAAGGAAAAAACGTATCCATCTCTGAAGACTTCTCACCTGCAATACGGGCAACGCGCCGGAAACTATGGCAATCGTGTCAAGAAAATCGTGACAGGGGCGAGAAAGCGTCGTTAATATTTGATAAACTGAAGATAGGCAACGATCTTTACGCATGGGACAGCATTGAAAGCAGGAGGACACTTGTCAAACGCGAAACATGTGAGGCTGAAGACGAAGACTTTCATTCTACATCATGACAGACTACTTCAGTTCCGCTGTCTTTAATATGTTTCAATGCCAGGAGCATTGTCAATAAATCCACAGCATTGGAAGTAATTGTACTGACGTACAGCCCTGATATAATTGTGATTACTGAAACCTGGTTACATCCTGAAATACATGATTCGGAACTGCTCCCAAACTCGTATTCTCTCATTCGATTTGACCATGATAGTAGGGGAGGGGGCGTTGCTTTTGCTATTAAGGAAGGCTTACCATTTAAAAAATATCAGGGAATTTCCAATCATGAGAGCGTATGGTGCAGTATCGATGTTAACGGAACGTTAGTGCTATTAGGCGGCATATACCGACGGCCGAACGCGTCAGTCGACTATCTCGCTGAGCTCCACGATTTTTTGTGCCGTAAAGTTAAGGAACGTTCCAAGCTTATCTTAGTTGGTGATTTCAACCTAGCAGGGATTGACTGGGAAAATCTAACAATAGGTAGAAACGAGCGCAGTAGTTGTGAAATGCTTTTGAATCTTATGTTTAGTTTTTCTTTGGTCCAACTTGTTAAGGAACCAACGCGTATACAAGGGCGAGCTAGCTCCATTCTCGACCTTGCTCTCGCTTCCAAAACACTTAGCCCTAATACCAGTATCGAGAATGGAATCTCGGATCATAAAATGGTACTACTCACTTTTGATAACTTAACCTGCAGCCCCGACCAAAGCTCCCGTGTATCCCGCATATCTGTTAAGGTCTATCACAGGGCTGATGATGTCAGCATTATAGATTACATTGGAGTAATGCTAGACGGTATCTTGCACCCGAACTCTGAAAACATGAACGACTTATGGTTGCAGCTAAAACGAATAGTGGCACATTGTGAAGAAAAATTCATCCCAACTATAAGAAAGCGAGTAAATAGAAAGACACCTTGGATTACACGCAGCATTATTCACCTCAAAAGAAAGATACAAAGAATGCGTAAAAAGAAAACCAATTTGGCTATTTTAAGTGAGCTTTCTCAAACGCTTAGAGCTGAAATTTCTACGGCAAGGAACAACTTTTTCACGAATACGTTGACCAATTTTATAACACATGAGCCAAAAAAGTTCTGGCGTTACATGGCAAAGCCGGGAGGATCAATCGATCAAATGGAAATAGACAGAGCTGTTACATACGACGCATACAGTATCGCAAACGCCTTTAATCAATATTTTCAGTCTGTGTTCACTCGTGCCCCCGCCCCAGAATTCAGTCAGGCGGAACACCAATCGAGTATGCCTGACATTTTTGTAACGGAATGTGGCATTCTTAATTTGTTGTTACAGCTTGACGAAAAGAAATCGCCTGGGCCCGACGGCTTACCTAACGCTTTTCTAAAACGATATGCGCAACAACTGTCTCCGCTCCTTCACAAAATCTTCTCCCTATCTATAGAAACAGCGTCCGTACCAACCAACTGGCTCTGCGCAAAGGTGGTCCCGATTTTCAAAAAAACTGGAAACAGACTTTGCGTAAACACATACAGACCCATATAACTCACTAGCTCTTGCTGCAAATTATTGGAGCATGTAATTAACAAAGCCCTCATAACCTACCTGGAAAACAACAAACTTCTATATGCAAACCAGCACGGTTTCAGGAAGGGTTTATCAACCGTTACTCAACTACTTGAGATTACACACGACTTTGCGGCTGCCATTAACTCTGGTCTGCAGGTAGATTCAGTGTTTATTGATTTTGCAAAGGCGTTTGACTGTGTTCCACATTGTAAGTTAATTGAGAAGCTCAGTCTATTTGGTATTAATTCAAAAATAATTTCGTGGATCGTCACCTACCTCTCAGGCCGTTCGCAATATGTCGAAATAAAAAATGCTAAACCAGACACATTGGATGTCTGTTCAGGCGTTCCCCAGGGATCCGTATTAGGGCCTACACTTTTTCTTATTTACATCAATGATATTTTCTCCTGTGTAACTCAGAATGTTGTATTAAGGCTGTTTGCAGATGACTGCGTTGTATATACTACTGTTCGTTCACAAGATGACCAAAATAATCTAAACTTAACACTGAATAACATTGCCTCTTGGTGTGACACTTGGGGTATGAGAATAAATGTCAGCAAAACATCATCTATTACAATAACTAGGAAGAAGACTCCCATTTACTTCACTTATTTGTTATCAGGATCTGCTGTGAAACGCAGTAAAGAAGTTAAGTACCTGGGAGTAACAATCACGAAAAAATTGAGTTGGGAATCTCATATCGATAACATATGCACTAAAGCATACCGACAACTTGGATTCATACGACGGAAATTATCAGCTGCACCCTCACATGTAAAACTAAACGCATATAAGACATTAGTACGACCCATTCTTGAGTACAGTGCAATAGTTTGGAACCCTCATCAATCTTATCTGAACAAAAAACTGGAAAGAATTCAAAACCTAGCACTCCGGTTTATATATAACCGTTACTCACGTTATGAAAGTGTGACAAATCTGCGTGAAAGCGCGGGCATTTCGACGTTGGAATGCCGGAGACAGACTGCGTGCATGAATTTTCTTTTCCTTCTATATAACAATTGCATCAACATAGATAAAGATTTGTACCTAAAGCCGCCTTATCATCGCTCTAAAAGAATTAACCATGACATGTGTATAAGACCGTTTTCTGCTAAATGTGACTTGTTCAAATTCTCATTTTTTCCCCGTTCCATAGAAACATGGAACAACCTGCCCCACCAGTTTATGAATAATATGTCGCTTGATGGTTTTTCTGCCAGCGTTGAATCTTTTTTTCAAGAAATGTCATTGTCGTAGTGTTGTTGTTTCACTGCCCTCTTTGTTGTTCACGAGTCTTAACGTAGCTTGTCAATATCCTCAACCTTGATGTGTTATTCACGGTGTACTCTGTATGCTTTCCCTGCTGCCTTGGAGCACTATGCCTGCTGTTTATACTTTTTTTTTCCACTCCTGTAAGAGCCTGAGAAAGGCTCACAGTATTGTAAAATCATACCATCAATCAGGTGATAGAAAAATGCTCGGAATATAACCAGCCCTTATACATAGCATTTATTGATTACGAAAAAGCATTTGACTCAGTTGAAACCTCGGCGGTGATGCAGGCATTGCGAAATCAGGGGGTAGACGAGCCATACGTGAAAGTGCTGGAAGATATATATAGCGGCTGCACAGCAACCATAGTTCTGCATAAAGAAAGTAACAAAATTCCCATAAAGAGAGGTGTTAGGCAAGGAGACACAATCTCCCCAGTACAATTCACAGCTTGTTTAGAGGAAGTATTCAGAGACTTGGAATGGGAGCAGTTAGGGATAAGGGTAGATGGAGAATACCTCAGTAATCTGCGATTTGCTGATGACATTGCCTTGCTAAGCAACTCGGGGGATGAACTGCAAATAATGATTGATGACCTAGACAGGAAAAGTAAAAAGGTAGGCTTGAAAATCAATATGCAGAAGACTAAGGTAATGTTCAACAGCCTCGGGAAGGAACAGCAGTTTACATTAGTAGCGAAATACTGGAAGTAGTAGGCGAATATGTCTACTTAGGACAGGTAGTAACCGCAGACCTGGACCACGAAAAGGAAATAACAAGAAGAATACGATTGGGATGGAGCGCATTTGGCAAGCACTCGCAGATTATGACTAGCAGCTTACCGGTATCGCTCAAGAGGAAAGTATACAACAGTTGCATCTTGCCTGTACTCACCTATGGGGCTGAAACGTAGAGGCTAACCAATAGAGTTCTACTTAAGTTGAGGACAACCCAGAGGGCTATGGAACGAAAAATGGTAGGGGTAACATTAAGAGATAGAAAGCGTGCAGAGTGGGTCAGAGAAATAACTCAAGTTACCGACATTCTAGTAGAAATTAAGAAGAAGAAATGGGCAGGACATGTAGTGCGAAGAAAGGATAACCGATGGTCGCTGAGGGTAACAAACTGGATTCCAAGGGAAGGAAAGCGTAGCAGGGGGCGGCAGAAAGTTAGGTGGGCGGATGAGATTAAGAAGTTCGCAGGGGTCAAGTGGATGCAGCTAGCACAGAACCGGGTTAAGTGGAGAAATATGGGAGAGGCCTTCGCCCTGCAGTGGGTATAATCAGGCAGATGATGATGATGACGATGATGATGATGATGATTGTAAAATAAATAAAATAAATAAATAAAACACGGCGGCGGGAGCGGACAAGCTCAACAATGCCATGATCCGCAACTTCAGCAAGGCACAAATCAGCGACCTCACCAAGTATTTGAACGACTCGCTGTGGGAGAAGAATGAAATTCCCTCCGAGTGGAAGTGCTCGGAGATAATCGTAATTCCAAAACCGGGCAAGAAGCCGGCGGTCGAAACGCTACGACCCATATCACTCACCTCGTGCCTGGGCAAGCTCTACAAGCGAGTCATCCAGACGCGACTTCAACACCACATAGAAGATAACGGCCTCTTCCATTCTTCCATGATCGGCTTCAGTTCCGGCCTGTCCATTCAAGACGCTTTCCTTCTCCTCAAGGAGGAGGTACTTTTCAACAATCCGAGAGGAGGCGAACACGTTATTATGGCGCTAGACTCCAAAGGTGCGTTTGACGTGTCTCACGAGGCAATCCTCTCCGAGCTCAATAACCTAAACTGCGGCTAACGCACCTTCTAATATATCAAGGACTTTTTGTCCAACTGAACGGCTACAAAAGAAATGGGTGCCATGAGATTGGATCTTCAAGACATGTCAAACAAGGGCACGCCACAGGGATCGGTCATCTCCACGCTCCTCTTCAACATCGCCATGATGAGAGTCGCAAGGGCTCTGCAACAGATCCCGAACATTGTATACATCCTGTGTGCTGATGACATAACGATCTGGACAACCACCAGTTCTCTATGTCAGAAGGAAGAAACACTTCAAGCAGCAGCAACCTGCATGGAAACAGAGGCCTTTCAATGCGGGCTCCGATGCTCCCCCGATAAATCCGAAGTCAAGCGCACACATGGATGCCACTATACATCACCAGGCAATCTTATACCCTTGTTACACGGGCAGAGTTAACGGTTACGCAAAACCATGGCTAGCGCATGTTATACGGCGGACCAAACCGTGGTTATGCCAGTAACCGCGGTTATCGCGAACAGAGCTTGGCAACCTCGGTTTGCGTCGTTAACCGAGAAGATGGCGGCATCCATGGACGGAGCGTGTCGGCAGCGTCCACGCCCGCGTTGGCGTCCGCGTGTGAGAAACGCGCGTGCTGGTCTGCTTTAACGACGGAAAGCCTAATTAGGCTATGGGAAAGCCATCTGCGTCACGTTCAAGGGGCGACACGGAACGCGAAGATATACGCCACGATCACGGTAGAGCTGAACGCCCTGCTTCCGTCAGGTGTGCAGCCATTCACGGTGAAGCAAGTTCGCCTGAAGATGAACAATTTGAATAAAAAGTATCAGTAAGTGCAGTATCACTTTCACACATTTTTGTGGTTGCTGTTTAATATACGCGGAGTTAACGGACACCACAAACAATATTTTCAAGTGGTCAAACTTCGACGTGCGCCATAGTGCCAGCTGTTTTGTTGTGTTGCATGGGACTAAATATTTACCTGCAAGGCCATTTTTAAATATTAACAATGCTGAATAGTCATGCCAAACTGTACCCTGCTGTTTGCACTGCGGTAAGGCTATCCAAGCAGGTGTCACATGCGATCAAAGCGAATTAAATGTGAAAAGGGGAGTTGAAAATCCCGAAACAACGTGTGGGTTGTGAGGAAAAGCGCTGTGAAAGGCTCTTGATTACCTTATCACATTCGTTGTTTTAGCGTGCACTGACATCACACAATACACGTTTTGCATTCATGGGAATACGGCCGCTTGGGCCGGTATTAAACCCAGGTACTGCGTTGATTAGTCGAGTGTCATAAGTACCCAGCCGAGCCATTCAAATGCATACAATGCTGGGTGTCACTGCCAATATAGACAGCTTATGTTGCGATCACATAGCATGTTGAAGAGCTCATGCTTTTATGCGTCGTAACTTTCCGACACTCGACGCCATACCATTCCCAGACAAATGGCTTGACTGAGCGCATCAACAGAACGCTTATTAACATGCTAGCCATGTATGTGGACGCAGGGCATAAGAACAGGGACACCATACTACCCTTCATCACGTATGCGTATAATACCGCCACGCATGAGATGACTGGGTACAGTCCATTTTTCCTGCTTTATGCCAGACCACCACACTATTCCCTAGATACTATCCTGCCCTTCACAAGCCGTGAAGACCCCTGCCTGGCTGAGATCCTCTGTCTTGCCGAAGAAGCTCGGAGAATCGCCCGATTACGGTCTGGTGCTTCACAAGAACGTTCTAAAGTGCGATACGATGCGAGTCACCGGCGGGTGACGTATTCTGTAGGTGATTTAGTCTGGCTGTAGCGTCCAATTCGGCGCCGTAGCCTACATCAAAAACTCTTGGCCCACTATGACGGCCCATATGTGGTTGTCAAACGCATCAGTGATTTAACTTATGCAATAGCCCGCCTGACAGCATCGGGTCGTCGGTCTGCCAAAACCGAACTATGTCATGTTGCCCGATTGAAGCCGTGTCAGCCTCGCACAACTCACGAACACGCCCAGAGGGCTTAGGCTGAGGAGGGGGGAAATGTCACGCCACTGACGACGAGGAAGAATTGTGCTGGTCTGGGAGAAGAGGAGGAGAAAGCGTTGGTGTCTGGGGGCTAGTAGGCTTCACCTTATCCCTGATCCCATTGCCATATCATTGTAAATAAACACCCCTTTGCTATTTCACCATAACAATATTTTGCTTCTGTTTCTACATATCGCCTTGCATGGTACTCAGTAAACATGCTTTCACATATTTTGTAAACATTGCACTGATAGGCTGTTCTGCAGGTTGTGTCTACAGTGACAGCTCTTTTTTTCTTTAGGTAGCTCAGGCAACACGGCACTCCCACAGGATCAAAAGGAATAGAGTGGGAGCATTATTGGAGCCTACATAAATTCTTGGGAACCTTACCAACAAATAATGATTGTAATGTATCAGTCGCGCATGCGCTCTGGCCGTTACCACGCAGCCGCTTGTAGGCTATAAATACCAGCATGCATCTCAAATAAACGCTCTTCTTCTTCTTGCTTCCACGCTGCTTGTTCGTTGTTGGACGCTGGAACATGGTGTCAGAAGTGGGATAGCGTTCACATATGCAGTAACGCGCTGATCGAAGCGGTGGTGTCACTGTGCACTGCACGATGGATTTAGTGAAGCCACCGCAGCAGCTGGTGCTGTCCGGTAGCACCGCGAAGAACTGGAGCCTCTTCAAGCAGCGGTTCGAGCTGTTCCTGCAGGCCACTGAGTTGACGAAAGAACCACGGACGGAAGGAGCCAAAACCGCACTGCTGCTCACCGTAGCCGGGGAAGACGCCCTAGAGGTATTCAACAACTTTTTGTTTTCGGAGAATGAAAGCAAGGAAGATTATCAAACTGTTACAAAGAAGTTCGAGGAATATTACAAAGAGTAGCAAAACGAAGTGTATGAACGCTATGTCTTTTGTTCAAGAATGCAAGCTGAGGGTGAACCCTTCGAACGCTTTTCACGGGACTTGAAGAGTCTTGCACGAAGCTGCAATTTTGGGACCTTGAGTGACTCCATGGTGAGGGACCAGGTTGTCTTTGGCACAAATAATCCGAAATTGCGCGAAAAGATGCTGAAAGTTAAAGACCTTACTTTACTGAGGGCAGAGGAAATTTGCAAGGCTGAAGAGGTATGCGCCGAACAAAACAACACATGGGCTCAAGCGGAGAAGCAAGTAGCACGACTTGAAACGCGCCAGCAAGGCAACTTTTCAGCCTGTGAACAGTGTGCAGAATGTTCAGAGCAGGACGAGGCTCAACGAGAACAGGAAGTTGCTCGTATAAAAACATGCCGGCAGTTCAAATGCTCCAAGTGCAACCGTGTCCACGAACGTGGCAGATGCCCAGCGTTCGGCAAAACATGCTTCCGGTGCCGTGGCGCTAACCATTTTTGGGCCTGTTGCAAAAACGTGTCTCAAGTAAGCGAAGTAAGCGGCAAGCAGGAAGGTTTTGAAATACTCGACGTCTGCTTAGGCAACAGATCTGATTGGGTCATTCACGCGAGAGTGGCTTCCCAAGTAGTGTCTCTGAAAGTAGACACAGGCTCGCAAGTGAATTTATTGCCTTAAGCCGCATTCACACTACACGAAATTTTCGGCGAGCGAAGCGGATTAGCTTCGCCAGAAAAAAAGGGGCCTGTTCTCATCTACCCCTCCGGCGACGGCGGAACCGACGCGGAACTGCGGCTGCTTCTCGTTTTTTCACGAAAGCAGCGAGATTGCACGGCAATTTCTTTTCCGGTATTGGGAGTTCACGAATGAAGCGAGAGTGCGCGTGAGCCCCGCAAGCAGTTCGCGCGCATTTCTCCCTGCTCTGCTGTCTGCTGGTACCACGCCTGCTATTCCTCATTCATTGGATTGCTGTTACGAACAACTAGCACAGCTAGCTAGCATGATGGCTAGCATTTCGGAAGAGGAGGAGATTGCTTCCATCCTCCTGTGCAGTTCCGTAATGCCATGCGATAGTAATGGCCATGCTTGAAGAATTGCGAAGGGCTGAGCAGCCCGTATCGCGGCGGAGGCGGTGGTGGGTCCGACCGTCTTTGCAGGAGCGTGACAGGCTGGGCCAGGCAAACAACCTCTTGCCACTGCTTCGCGACCGTGACGTGGAGTACTACAGAGAGTAAGTTCACGTTAACTACATGTTGTTTTTTATATCTGACCTGAACCGTTCTAACGACTGCATGTGCTGTCGTCATTGTCGTGTACTCGGCAGCTTCCTGCGGATGTCACCGAGCAGCTTCGATACTCTTGTGGAACTCATTGGGCCCCGCATCTCCAAGCAGGACACACGATTCCGCAAGGCATTACCAGCAGACCACCGCCTGGCGTAAGTTATTAGGTAAGATGAAAAATATTGGAGCAAACTGTCAAGGTCGACCTTATGTTTTGTGTACGTATTGGTTTCCTTTTTATTTTGCTTTCTAAACAAAACTTTGCCATATCTTTACACTAGTTCGCAAAAGATGCAGAGTAACTGCTAGCCAGAGGAACTTAAAAATTTGCTCTCGTAGTTAGGGCGCTAAATGAGGCCAATTTTCAAAATCATACAAATTACATTTGGTGCTACAGTAGAATACCGCTATAATAAGCTCGAACGTCGTAGAGAAATTGCGGTCTAATTCCGCCCTCTCTGGACGACTGCACTTTTTTTCTTGTTCATTTATACATGAGACAAGTTTCTGAAGAAACGGGTACAGCAATGAGCGTCTGTTCATGCACGACGTAGCTCCTGCGGAATGATGAACAGTGGCATGCGCGCAGACCGTAGGCATCGCAAGGCGCAGCGGAGGATGCAAACAGATATGGACCTTATAAGATGAAATGCTTTTATCCATCATTTATGATGTATAAAATGTGTAAGCCATCTAAAATATAAAAAAGCGCCATTTTTCTGTATGGCGTAAAACGGCGTTTTTTCGCCAGCCTTGGGAGCCATGAGAAGAGGCCAACTTTATAAAAATTGCTTTCATTTTTTTTTTTTATATACTCATGGGAATGCGGTGGTTTCGCAAGAATTATTCTAAATGTGAAAGAAAATAAATGATTTGCACATTATGGGATGACAGCAACTGGCTGGGAGGTATTTACAATCTTCCATTTCTAAATCAGCCCTACATGTTTATCAAGTAGCCAGTGAATATCTAGACATTGTTCTCAAAGTCATGCCATCACCAACACCTGATATAGCAAAGACACTGGTATATTAAAGATCTCTACTGATCTAAGCAACTTAAAAACTGAGAGGTTCTTTTGAAGGAGACTTAAAAATAATATATACATACATATATATAGTCTAACATTTGGTTTGGAAGTTCTAGCGTGCAAATATTGAACTGCTTAGCATCGTGCTTGCACAAGATATTTTGTATTTCACTTATTTTGCTTTCCCCATTTCAGATTTCTGGCAGTTGGGGATACCCTCCGCTCTTCAGCGTTTAATTTCTTGGCAGGCCGCTCAACAACCTGCAACTTGATCTCTCAAGTCTGCCAGGCAATTTGGGAGGTACTCGGCCCTATATATCTTATAAGACCATCATCACCAGGTGAATGGTTGAGGGTAAGTAGTCTCCAGTTCTTTGCTGTGTAACCCCGCACTCCTGGGATCTTTGAGGTATTGGAAATTAAAAAAATTCATATAGCCTGAACCATCAACAGCACTGATGTAATGTAGTTTAGGAATGAATATTTTCCAGCCTGTGTGCTAAAAAAAAAGTGTACATTGGAAATATTCTGTAAATGATGTGTAATAGGTAAAAATAAAATTAAATCCTACATTTTTAAGGAATACGAAAGGTTCAGAACTACTGTACTGCATCAAGTGTGTTGCACATAGCATGTGGCTATACAAGAGGCTTGTTTTAAAGCATATCAACTGCACTGCAATGAACAATAACATTTCTACTTTGTGCCACTTTTAGATTGCCAATGACTTTGAAAAGATATGGCAGATGCCACATTGCATAGGTGCCCTAGATGGCAAACATGTCACTATAGAGTGCCCAAACAAGTCTGGAAGCATCGACAGAAACTACAAAAATGCATTCAGCAAGTCGATGCTTGCAATCAGCGATGCCCACTACAGGTATGGAAGTGTAGTTGCTTTAATCACTGATGTTTATGCTGTTTGTAGATGCTGCATATGCGTAAATTTAATTGTTTTCTTAATGTTAGCTGATTTTTCGTAATGGCTGGCCTCTTCTCAATCATCACTATTTTAGTCGTGTCACGTGGTATATCTGTAACTATGTGAGATATCTGAGGAGTTATTTACGCTCTTTGTTCCCAGAAACAAACCAGTAAATAATGTTATCTTGAACAATTAGTAACAAAATCATAAAGGTGCCATATGCAACTTCTTACCTTAGCACGCAAGGCTCGAATGTCTGAACTTGAATTCTATATGAGCCTTTCTGCTCTCATAGCTGTATACATACAAAAGCTATGGATGCTTTCAACTGTACCACTTAATAGTGTAGGTTGTATTGCATGTTTCCTTATGTGATGAATTTTCATGCATGTGATGTAGCTATAGTAATTTCATATGTCCTGCATTTTCGCCCTTAGCCAGCACTTATCAATAATGTTATTTTTTATGCTCACATAAATAGGTTCTTGTTTGTGGAAATGGGTCACAATGGCAGTGGGTTGTTTGTGGAAATGGGCCACAATGGCAGTGAGTCTGATGGAGGTAACTTTGGACGAAGCGAATTCTTCAGGAGGGTTACTGACCGCCAGCAAGGAATTCCTGATGACTCGCCTCTGGCCGACGTTGGAAGGACCCCTTATTACTTTGTTGGAGATGAGGCGTTTCCTTTAAAGACGTACCTAATGAGGCCATATGCAAGGAAGAGTAAGTAATGAATTTATGGCAATTCCTAGTCTGTTTCAGTCTACTATAACTGTAGCACTATAACTCAGGGAATGATTTACAGAGCCATTAAGACTTCCTGCTTCGATCAGCTGTTTATGTGTTTGTTTCGTCAGCCAACTTGAGGTATACAAGATGACAGATTACATTGAAGATTGAAATTACAGTTTACATTAACTGGCTCAAACCACTATACATGTTGCCACTGCTACTAAGAAAAGCTGCCATTGATTGCCTGAAAAAAAAAAAAAAATACTGTTGTACATTATTATGAAAAACATTACATATATATTACAAATCAATACATGCTAAGATTTCATTGAACTTGCTTTCTGAAGCGGCACTTGTTATTCTGCAGATCTGCCTCCTCTCTTTGGAAGTTCTAAAATGGAAGCAGAGCAGCAAGATGGGGAACCAAGCCAGTTTGTCCAGCAACAGTCCAAAAGGATTTTCAACTATAGGTTGAGCAGGGCTCGAAGGGTTATTGAAAACGCCTTTGGCATTCTTGCCCAAAGGTGGCGCATCCTACGTCGTCCATTTAAGGCAAAAGATGACAATTTCAAGCGAATTATATCGGCATGTGTTGGACTGCACAATTTTTTAATGACGGAGACACCTGCCTCCCGTGCAGCCTACTGCCCGCCAGGTTCTATGGATCACGAGGACTGGCAGGGGCAGCTCACAGAAGGGAGCTGGAGGCAGGAGACTGAAGACAGCGGAGCGATGGAACCTCTTCCTCCAGACTATGCTATCATGTGTGTTGAGGGAGCGGTGTGGCAGCTGGTAAAGGCTTTCACATTCACAGTAGTACAGCATGACTGTATGGTAGTCCGGTATGTCATCACTGGTGCTGCCATGAGGGTTGAGAGAGGGTTCCATCGGCACTCGGAGATTTCTCGAGCGAACGCATGAGCGCGCAGATTACCGAGGATACCCTCATGCTCAGGTCCCCATGTTACATTTATGAAATGTTGCGGCCTTGTGCAGGATGATCCCATGGAAAAAGTATCTGTATGCGGTTTAAGATTCCTCGCACATGGCCCTCACGGTGTGTCAGGCTGTGCAGTTGATAGCTAGGGCTGGGAAATTCTGCATGCCCTGTGTCCCAAGTGCAAAGAGCACCATGGTCACCTGAGTTGCAATATCTGGGGAGGCCGCCGTACTGGTGGCAATCTCATTATCATGGAGTGCCACGTCCATGTATCCTGCCAGTTCCAGAATTGTCCAGTGAAGTATTGGCCTTGGACTTGTATTCTCCATAGGTACAGCTGTGAATTTGATGCACCGCAGGAGTTGGAGCTGTTCAACTACACGCCTCGCGCACTACCTGTAAGGGCGCCACTGAAAGCCAAGCCACCTGCCAATGACTGTGGGAAGCACAGGCAGGGAACAGTCCCCGGCCCCCGGCTACCCCATTGCTGCAGCAAGCGTAGTAGAAGTTCACTCATGTGATCTGCCATTTGTGCGGGTGCATGGCAATTATTTCTATGGTGACAGCATCGGAAAATTAATTGAATTGCTCCAAAGTGGCCCAAACGCAGTCGGACTCTCCCCCAAGCTGGGACAACCCGACCTGCGTTCATGCGAAATGCTTGCCACAGACAAGTCACCAATACCGGCTACACCCATGAACACCATCCCTCTTTTTGCATTTTAAAATCAATACTCACACTGGCACTGTGTTTGGAGAAAAACTGATAGATTCAGTTTTTCTGAGCATGGTGTTGTTTCGCACGCCCGATCAAGTGGGCTGAGAGGTTAGTGGCACAGGCGCTTTAGCGGCACGCTTGCGTAAAGGGAAGCGTGCTGGACAAATCGGAAATAATTTTCGCCATATTTATTGAATTTGACACAATTGTAACACGTCGATGAAATAGCGAGAGCACATCGTTTGTGGCTCAAACCATGACTATTTTAAGTAGCGCTAATTTCTGGTATGGCTGCCTCCCTACATGCTGCCCCCTCTCGAGCTCCGTTAGATACCGTAATAGAGAGCTCCGCATAACTGGACCCCCACCATGGCAGATAAAAATTGCACAAGACAATTGTGGCATAATCTATTACTACTTTTGTATGTAAGCTTAAGAAGCGAGTGCGGCAACTTCAGCTGCTCAGAAGAATCTTCTTACATTTTCATGCCCCATCGCCCAACGCTAGCTATTACCCCAATTTTTCATGATGCCTACGTGCGTAGCTTGTGCATATCGCAAGTTGCGCTTGATATGAAACAGGAAGAAAACTTAAGGCATTCAGGATTGTTTGACCTTTTCAACTTTCTTGTTAAAATTTGCATTTTAAATGCATGTTTTTCATCTTTTATGGCTGGCATCACAGCATTTTTGCCTCATCTGTAGCAGGTGAAAAGCTTTATTTGAATATTTTGTGCCGCGCAATTACCTAACTTGCATTTCCCAGGTTGAAACTAAATGCTGGAAAACCATCAAAAATAAATTTACACTTGTTACTTCTTATATGTTCATTCCGAGAACCATCTGTAAGCCGTTGAAATATTGTAGGTAGGTAAGTATGCTGGGTTCTTCAGATCATTTTACTCATCGCAATTAACAAAATTCTGGCCGCAGACTGATGTCTGTTGGCTCCTGCAAACTCTCATCGTTACAAAATTTGAAAGCAATGCAAACGTGCGTCCAGCAAACTTCAGGAGCTATTAGTTACGAGTTTTGGCAAATAAAATATCATGACTGCCAAACTTTCCAGCCAAAAGCTTCTTATTTAGATGCAAAAGAGGAGGCCACCAGGTGGCGTCGCCCGGGGCAGCAGCACCCGCGTCGAGCTCCGATCAAATCCGCGCGCATCGCTGTTCTGCGCCACCAACCCCTGAAAGTTTTCAACCGGCGCGTAACCTCATCACCGCGCACCGACTGATACCAAGTACAACCCGGTACCGTTCCGCATTGCGTGGCAGCGGCTGTTCGAAAATCTGAAGCGGCCGCTGCCCTCGTAAGCCTCGCAGCCACCTCGAACGATGCCCTCCTCGACTCCGCGGCCTTTACCCCTGACCCCGCAGACGGATGGATTACACCCGCCGCCCGTAAGACACGCACTGAACCCCGTTCCCGGTATGCCCTCCACTCCGTGTGCGTCCAACTCCCCGCCGCCGCCTTTGCGCCTACTGTAAAGCCCTACGCTCTAGTCACCGCCTTCTCCGCGGCGGCTCAGCTCCCTGCTGGTGCCTCTTCCGACATTTCCCTCCATCTCCGGCCCCAACAACGGATTGCCATCATCAAGACCTCGTCCCAGCTGATTGCTTCACGCCTGAGTGCCATTAATCACATCACCCTCAACAAGGAAGAAATGCTCGTGCACTCATACATCGCAGCCCCCACCAACTCCTGCCGCGGTGTGATACACGGCGTCGACGCTGGCCTCTCCACAGCTGCTCTCATGCAAGGCCTGGAAAGCTACTCTGCAAACATCCTCAATGCCCGCATGATGGGCACCAGCGAGTCCGTCCTGATCACCTTCGAGGGCTCAGTAATTCCAAACACCGTCTATTTTCGCCGCGCCGCGTATCGCTGCCGCCCACATCACCCCAAGGCATATAAATGCACCCAATGCCTGCAATACGGGCACCGGACTTATACCTGCACCGAACGTTACCTCCGCTGTAATATCTGCTCTACTGAGCTCCAATCAGCTGAAGACGCCCATCCCTGCTCGCCATGGTGCCTTCACTGCAAAGCAGACCAGTCACCGTTCGACACCGCATGTCCCATTCAGTATCAGCAAGACCAAGCCCGGGCCAAAGATTCCTATGAGCAGCGCATCAAGTTACGCAGTGCTACGTCGATTCATAAGGTCTCACAACCTACGGGCCCGGATAGCACTGCCCTACATGCGAATCCGCAGACATCTGCGCAATTTTTAACTTCTCTACCTGCCACATCTACCTGGGGAAAGAACCAGCCTCATCAGATGCCTCTTCAACCGCCATCTACAGCACCGACCACATCGTTCCTGCGTCCTGCTACTGTTCAGTTGACAGCCCAACCTCAACCTCAAATCACGGGACCAAAAGAACCCACCCCGCATCAGTCCACCTCCGCAGTGAACCAACAGGCGGCCCCTCAGGAGAGGTTGCCCCCGGTCAAACCACAGCTGACAGCAACTTCGCAAGACACCCCCTCATGCTCAGGTATGCCAGGCACTCTCCCATCCCCCCCTCTCCACCCCTCCTCCGCTAAACTTTTGCAACAATACACTGATCTAAAAAACCGTCTTCTTCCGTGTGAGCAACAAATGACCGAAATCACCCAACGTGTTTCCACCCTCGAAACCCTTGTTTCTAACGTTCTCTCCATTGTCTCCCCCCTCGTCTCCCGAATCGAGGAGCTCACCTACAGCGTCGCTTCCCTCGAAAAAACCATCCACCTCAACACTCCCACCCCCATGCAAGCCACCTCTCAATCTCTCAAACGTACACACCCAACTCTGGCGGCCGAGGTAGGTCCTCTACCTCCACCCCCGCCGTCTTCGTCGTTCTCTCCCACCTCTAACGCACTATAATGGCTAACACAACCGCGCTCCAAATTGTGCAATGGAACTGCCGCAGCCTCAGAACAAATAAAACACCTCTGTATCAATGGCTTCTCACTCTTCCTTCTCTACCGGCTTTCCTGCTACTTCAAGAAACACGCCACACTCATAACATCCCTGGATACCGTGGACTGCACACCCCCAACACTACCAAACCCCTCGTTTCCTCTTTCATCCGTAGAGACCTCAAGTTCGAACACATCGAAGTCCCGACCGTGCTACAACCCTATCTCATTGCTTTCGTATTTTATCCCTCACCAAAACAGCGCCCTATATGCTTCCTCAATCTCTATAACAGACCCACCGAATACTGCCTTTTCAAACCACTTTTTTCTTTCACTGCATCCCTAGCTCCCACCCCCGAGCTGCTACTGGCAGGAGATTTCAATGCCCCGCACGTCAGCTGGGGCTACCCGACTACATTACGGCCTGGCCGCATACTTCACACACACATTATGCAGAACCACTTCACCGTACGCAACACTCCTGACACACCCACATGCACAGGCACAAGCACACAAAAACCGTCCACCCCTGACCTCGCACTCTTCCTAGGCTCCACACAAATCACCTGGCAAAGCACGGACGCACAGCTCCTCAGCGATCACTATATCATTCTGTTATCTCTCGATCTCTCTCTATGCCACCGGAAAAGTACCCGACACCTCACAAACTGGGAATCATTCCGCAAAATCCGCACTTCCACCTCATCCCAAGCTCCCCCATATCCAGATTGGCTCCAATCTCTTCATTCGGCACGACAATCTGCAACTACGACAGAAAAGTCTTCTGCGCCCACTGTAACTCCTGACCCACACCTAATCCGCCTGTGGAAGCGGCGCAAGCGACTCCTTAGAAGAATCAGACAACAGCCACACAACCTCCAACTCAAAGAAACACTAGACCGACTACACTCTGACATAACACACTACTGTTCGACCCTTGAGGCATCTAACTGGGATAAAGTTTGTAACCGCATCAATGGCACCCTCCACCAAAAATCCACCTGGCATCTCCTCCGCTCCCTTCTCGGTCCCCAACCCCACCCCACCCCCACTATCGATAAATTTCTATCCCTGCAAGGTCCCGCTCAACTAGAGCAAGTTCTATCGAACCTCTACATTCCTCCACCTCTTCTATCAACCTATCCAGCTTACACAGGCGCCTCTCAAGCAGATCTCGACAAACCCTTCTCTCTCAACGAGCTTGATTTTGCTCTCGCACAAAATTCCCGCTCCTCGACACCAGGTGAGGACCTCGTCACCTACACTCTTCTTCGAAACCTTCCTGACCTCGACAAAGAAACTCTTCTTTCTTACATCAACGAACACTGGTCTGAGGGCACTTTTCCCGACGAGTGGAAATCCTCGACCATTGTCCTTATTCCGAAACCAGGTAAACCGTCTACTCTCCAAAACCTTCGTCCCATCTCCCTTACCTCATGTGTGGGAAAGACTATGGAACGGATGGTTCTGACCCGCTTTCAGGAGCATCTCGACGCCATCGACTTCTTTCCTCACACCCTAATCGGGTTCCGTTCTCATGTCTCGACGCAAGACCTTTTCTTCCTCCTCGAACACACATAACTCCAGCCCCCCTCAGCTCAGGTACATGCCTTGGTCACAGTTGACGTTCGCAAGGCATTCGACAACATCAGTCATGATCACATGCTCGACTCCATTCAGCACACTAACTGCGGGCATAACACATATACTTATCTCCGTAACTTTTTGCAGAACAGGACGGCCCAATTTCGACTACAAGATACTCTTACTGAACCAATCGCCCTAACACGTGGCACTCCACAAGGTGCTGTGCTCTCCCCGACTCTAACATCGGCATGACCGCACTAGCCAGAAAGCTCACCTCCATCCCCGATCTGCATCATATATTTTACGCTGATGACATCACACTCTGGTGCACCCGCGGGTCCCCCGGAGATGTCGAAAACACGCTACAGCAAGGCCTTGACCTCATCTCCTCTTTTCTTTCTCACACCGAACTTCAACCAGCACCGGAAAAATCCGAACTCCTTTTCCTCACGCATACACAATATCAACGCTCCACCCAGTCACTCATATCACTACACATCGATAACCAACCAATACCCCGAGTCAATTCATGCCGGGTTCTCGGTATGCACCTTCACATGAAACAAAGCACGCCCTCCGTTCAACCGGCCATTAACACATGTCATCAAGTTACTCAATTGGTTCGGCGTGTAGTTAAGCGTCATGCTGGACTAAGCGAGTCGCGTGCCACGCAGCTAGCACACGCCTTGGCCCTAAAAAAAATCCTCTACTACATACCTTACCTTAAACTTACACAGCAACACCTTACCAAGCTCAGTGCCGCACTCAACACTCTATACAAAGCTGCACTACATCTCCCAGTTCACACGTCCAACCAACGACTCTACGAAACAGGCCTTTTCCTGCCTCTTCCTGCGCTCATCAACCTCCATCGGGAGCGCCAGCTAGCCCGCTTGTCCGGCAGGCAACAGGGTCGATGGATTCTGCGGGAGGCTGGAATACCCCCCATTGATCTTCCTCTCCACATACCCGGTCATGCACTCGCTTCTAACGTCCAGATTGCACCCATCCCTCGGCACATGCAGCCGGGGCTACATGACGGTCGTCGACAGGCACAAGCTACCCACCACAACCCTCCTTTCTCTACTCATACGGTGGCGTACACAGACGCCTCACGCCTTTCAGACACTGGCACCGGCGCATATGTCATCCATTCCCCGCATCTTCCGGACCCCATATGCCAGACGTGTGGACCTTTTAGCAACCCTCCCTGCTCAACCACACTTGAAATTACGCCCATCGTGCACGCCGCTCAGACATTCATCCGCACCATACCCGTTGACTTACGAGACAGTCTCGATGAGGCCCTCTTCGCCTTACGCCCAGCCACTGTCACTCTAAAGTGGATCCCTGGTCATTCAGGGATCGCCGGAAATAAGCTGTGTAATCAGATCGCCCGCGATTTCCATAACCGGGCTCCGGTGATCCCCTGGGTCAGCCCACTGACAAGTGACGAGGCATACGCTCTAAAACACATCCTGAAAGAGCATTATACGCAGCTAAAGGAAGTTTTTGCCCTTCTTCCGGCGCCCCACCCAGCCCTCACTATCCCCCAAGCCAGAGTTCTCCGTAAAATTCAATCAAATGCCCTCATTACCCCGGCGCGCCTCTCCCTTTATCACATGCGCGCTGACCCCTCGTGCCCTAACTGCCCCTCCATCTACGCGAATCTTGAACACTGTCTTCTCCTCTGTCCTGCCGCCATACAATCCTCACACTATCCATACCCCCCCCCCCTGTATCCTGGCGTGCCTGGCTGGAATCTTCTTCACCGAAGGAACAACTAGCCTTGGTACGACAGGCAGCCAACCTGTTGGACGCTTAATTTGAGTCCTGAATAAAGTGCATTACTACTACCACTACTAGATACAAAAGGGTAGTTTAATTCAGGTGAACCAAAGTAAAAGTCCCAGTCGGGAGACAGAGTTAGCACCCAGCCATCGCAAATGTGTTCCATGTGTGGCAATGGTCCAACTTCATGCCTGTTAGAAGCAGCATTATTTCCATAAGCAAAAAGCAGCATACCCATTCAGCAAGTGCTCGAACCGAAAGATATTCTATAACTGAAAATTTAAGAGCCAGCTGTGCAAAATCTAGAATGAGTAGCATGCACAGAATAGCAATGTTTCATGGCTCGCACATTGTCTGTGTAAACACAGATGTGCACAGAGTTCCTAAACCACTGAATGTCATGCGTGAAATGTGGTGCGATCCATGTTGCCACTAAAAATTATTAGAATTACTCTTGATTTTTCTCAGATGTCCCTGGTGTCGAGCATCTGTAAACAGCTGGAAATACTGTAGGTAGGTACGATAGGCTCTAGTCATTTGATTCTCCAGCATTCACAAACTGCTGGCTGCAGATTCTGCTGTTTTTAATAGGCTCCCAGGAGCTTATCTTTACTAAATTCAAAGCAAGCTTATCTGTCAATAGAAATCGACAGATGTGTTAGGAATAAATTCAGGCGAATATATCTCTCAAATTACAAAGGGGGTACTAACACAAGGGGACATTAAGTAAATGTCAAAATCATGACCTCTTTTTCTGTGTCACTGAAGCAGAATTCGCCCGTGTTGAGGCCGCCAGATGCGGTTTTTGAGCCCCACATCAGGGACGCCGTCCTGAAAGTTTCGTTCCCTATCCCCCACTGTCTGGCTCCCGACTCTGGGAAAACAATGACTCTTGAAATGCGAGCGTCTGCGAGGGCAGCCGGCGGCTCGGAGCGGAACGTTTTGGCCAGGAAGCTTAGGTTTTACTGCAGCTGCTGATTTGTCTGCCCGGAGCACCGGGCTGTCCGGAAACGGTGGCAGGGGAGGGGGACGCTACGGAAGCACGATGCAATGCGTCTGGTCAGACTTCAGTCAGGATCGAGACTCTGAAAGTGGTGGTGGTGTGCTACTAACCACGCGTGTGGTGCGCCAGCCAGGAAGAGTGTGCTCGTCGCAAGGTGTCCGGCCCAGCGAGGAATGTCTCAGGCGAGCCGCCGACGACAGCACGACGCTCACCTCGGATCGAACCCTACCACCCCGAACAGCTAAGCACTCGCTACACTGTCATCTTGGGAACTCTTTCTTTAATTCTTCCCTTTCAAATTGTTCGGTGTTGTATATTCTTTCATCTGTATATTTGGATGCTGTTAGTCTGTTCTGTCTATTCTGTGCTACCTGCTTTGTTTTGGATTAGGATTTAACTGTTTTAAATGTGCTGATTTTCTTTAGCAATTAAATCCTTTTCATTCAATTCCTGACTCCTGCGTCGTGCTTTCGTTTGGGGGCTCATCAGGTGGCGTGGACCTATCGCCGGTTAGCCACCTGGTCCTGCATTAGATTTAACACTCTGGCAGAGGTGTTTGTCCCTCTTCCCACCAAAACTGGTAACTGAGAGTGTGGGGAGACGAACCCCCCTCTCTCATATCGTGACAAACTGGCGATCGCGGACAGGACCTTGCGGTAACCTCGATTAGCCCTGACCACGAGACAATGGCAAAGCAGTGTGCGCGTTATTTTTTCGTCTGATTTGTTTTGTGTTGAGCGTGATGTCGGAAACAGAATGCTTAGTCGCGCTTGGTGAGAAGCTGGGTCTGCAGGGAGCAGAACGCCATGAACTCGTGAGGCAAAGAGCGGGCAGCGGAAGGCGACCGGAGTAGGCTGGAAGATCAGCGCGAAAATGAGCGCTATGAAATGGATAACGAGCGTTCCGAGCTGAAGCTCCAGGCAATTGAGAAGGAAATAGCTCTCCTTCAACTAAGGGCAAATGCTGATGTCAGTGTCACTTCAGCCAGTGAGCCCAGACCGTCGGGGATGGCATCTCGACCGCTCGTCGCTCGTCCGCACAAATTGATGGCCACATTTAATGAAAAAGGAGATGGCCTTGATGCATATTTGATGCAGTTCGAGCGTGTCGCTGAAGCGCAGCAGTGACCCCATGATCAGTGGGCCACTGCTTTGAGTACTTGCCTCACGGGCAAAGCCTTGAGTGTGTTCGGCAGAATGCCAGCGTCCGACTCAGGTGACTACGACAAGGTGAAGCATGCTCTGCTCCTCAGGCTTCGATTAACTGAGGAGGGATTCCGGCAGAAGTTTTGAAACGAAACACCCAACGATCACGAAACTCCCTTGCAGTTCGTTGCTCGTTTAGGGAATTACTGGGGAAGGTGAAGAGAGCTTTCGAAGACGGAAAGGTCGTATGAATGGGTTAAGGGTCTCCTTCTGGCAGAGAAGTTGTTAGAGAACTGTGCACCAGCCATGGTCACGTTCATAAGAGAAAAGAAGACCACGGACCTGAATGAATTGATGCAGCGCACTGATGAGTACAACTTCGGTCGAAGGGACTCAAAGAGAGAGGGTATGGCTGCGGGCAAGGCAGCATAACATCTGCGTGAGCCGACATCGTCCTCTGGTGCTTTAAATGCTCACGAACAAGACCCGTTGCGATGCAGTGCAGGGCGAACCGCGACCCACCGCCACAAAAGAACCGGACTCGTCCACCTCGAAAAATGTGAAAAAAAAAAAAAAAAAGTAGACTACTCGGCTAAGTTGCTCCCCGAGGCTTAAATTAGAATTGACATCCCATATTACTGGGCCGATGTTATAGCGGGCTGCATGGAGGACCCAATATTTGACCTTGTCCTTAGAAACATTGATGGGGTACAACCTCCAAATGCACCAGATGCTGCGTGGAAACCTGAGGACTTAGAGACAAGGGAAACTCCCAATCAGCATGAAGTTCCCCGCGACAAGGGTGCCGACCAGTGTGTCATGCACCACTGCGACTGTCACAACCCACCAGCAAGCAGCCCGAAAATCCAAAGGTGGGCTCCGTAAGCTGTGGACAGCTGCGAAATGACCTGATGTAAGCTTTGGCTAAATAAGGCAGGACCAGCAGGAAGACAGCAGCCTCCTCGCTTGTATAGAGGCGCAAAAACAAAGGAAGAGGACGAAATGCAAGGGAGGCGGTTCGTTCACATTCCTTCTGCGTGATGACCTGCTATACCGGCAGTATGTTCACGAATTTGGAACGAGGATGAACCAGCTGGTAGTGCCCCAGAAACACCAGGGCAAAGTTCTCCAACTGGCACATGATGGGCTAATGGCAGGGCACCTAGGTAAAAAGAAAACAACTGATTGCATTATGGCAGACTTCTCGCCAGGATTGCATGAAGACGTGAACAAATATGTCGCCCTGTGTGACATATGCCAGAGGACTGTCGGGTTTCTTTGCAGCCAGTGCCTCTCGTCGACACCAAATTCAGCAAAGTCGCTGTCGATACATTGGGACCCCTCAAACCAACCATGCGTCGAGGCAACCGCTATATTCTGACACTGGTAGGTTACGCTACCGAATTGTCTGAGGCAGTGGCACTTCCAAGTATTGAGACTGAGCGAGCGGCTGAAGCACTGCTGCACATATTTGCGCGGGTAGGCGTGCCAGAAGTGATGCTAAGCGATAAAGGGTCCAACTTCACCTCCGAGCTAATGACTGAGGTTGGGTGCCTTCTGACGCTGTGCCTGTAAACGATGACGTCTTACCCCCCCATGGCGAATGGCTTGGTGGAGAAAATGAATGGTACCCTAAAGAAGATGCTGCGCCGCATGTGTGTCGAAAAGCCCACAGACTGGGATAGATTCATCGAACTACTCCTGTTCGCCTACAGAGAGGTGCCCCAGGCTAGCACGGGGTTTGCACCATTTAGGCTGCTGTACGGACAGAATGTCCAAGGCCCACTGGCCACCTTGCATGAACTATGGACAGGCAGCAAAACCAAGGAAGAGGTGAAGACGGCCTACCAATATGTCATTGATCTAAAAGAACAATTGGAGACTACATGCCAAACCGCTCACGAGGCACTGAGCCAGGCAGGAGAGCGGAGTTAACTTTGCAGGCTTCGCCCAAAGCGAGATTCCGAAGGGGCGACCAAGGTCAAGGGGCAGCTTGACGCGGGCCGATTTATGACGGTCACGCAGGCGACCGCTTCTCAGAAGTGAGCCCAGAACACATGGCAGCGGGCGATGCCGGCAGCTCTGTCCGTCCCGTGCCGCGAGGGAGGCAGAGCAGCGCAGTTAGAGCGCACGGCGTAAGCGCAGTGGTTGTGGGTTCGGCGCTAACTGCTGTGTCTCCCGGTTTGAGTGGAGAGGGTGCGTAGGCCATAAATCCCGAAACGCGGCGTAACACGGGCCTGGGGAGAACGCGCTGCAGAGGGAGCCGCTGTTGACATTCCTTCACGGGAAGACGCCTGTGCATCCCTTTGAATCCGCCGCCCGCGCGCATCCGACCAAGGGCAGGGATCGGAATGTTTGCACCTGAGGTTTGCGCGTGTGTTTTTATGTGTGTATTTTCGGAAGCGTAACCGTCGACGCTGTTCGTCTTTGCGACTGCTTGGCGCCTCTTGCGTGGGAGGATTTTGGAGAGGGAGTAAATCGCAGATGTATGTGTTTGCGTGCGCAACCACTCGCTACTAAGTGCGTTCGTTCTGTGTGTTTTATTTGACATGCGTAGGAGAGGGGTATATGTGGCACAATGATTGGCCAGTCTATTTTGTAACACTGCATGTTATTGGCCACAGAGTGACTAGTCGTTGATTGGTCAACGAACTGCACTCGAATTTTGAGCGCTAAGGAAGGAGCGTTGCGACAGTTGGGCTCGGAGCGGACTTGGGCTCGGAGCAGGGTGGGGCTCAGATGAGAGTCGAGGGCAGACGGGTTGTTCGAGGAGGGAGGCTAGGCTGACGGAGGTCTCAAAGGACTCCGGCCTAAAGTGTAGCAGAAGGCCATGGCCTGATTCTGCTAGCCTCAGACCTCCGATCGTGCACCCAGTTGCAGTTAGCTCTCCATGTTTCATGTCGCATCTGACGACGTTATAGTAAATAGTTTGTAAACAAGTGTAAATAAATGTGTACAGCCGAGAAGGGAAGTCCTCATCTCCGCACTGCAATGTGTCGCTGAGCCACGGACGCAGCGGTGGTCACCAACACCACTCTGTACGAGCGAAGGCAGAAGAAACAGCAAGAAACACCTTGCTGTACAGGGAAGCACATCTATTCCCCAAGCCTTCGCCTGAAAAGTTTAACTGGCACAGCCGACAGGATCGGCCCAGCGACATCCTGAGGAGTGGCGAGAGATCGACGACACCTCGGACTGATGTACACGGAGGGTGGCACACTACCTCGGTGAGCCAAGGCTGACCAAGAAGTTTGAAGTCAGGGTGCCCCGTGAATCGACGCTACTCGCCTAGAGAGGCAGCTACGGGGAGCGGCTCCAGCGAGGCTGCGCGGATGTGGCGTAGCACAAAAGGCCACCAAGACTGACTTTTCGAGTGGCGACGACCGATGCTGAGCCTGACGTGCTGATGGTGTCCAGGCGTTCGACGAACCGAAAGCAGTGACCGCACGGCAACCTAGTGCGACGGACTGACACTAGCTGTATACAGGTGGGTCCTTGTCCTGTTTTCTCTGGGTTCACCATGGTCGTAACTCGGTCAGAGAGCCAAAAGTCTACGGACAGCTCTGATGGCGTGGGGCAGAGCTCCGGCGCAACAGACTCCGATGAGCGAGGGCAGACCTTGAGCAGTACCATTACTGGCGATCATGATCAAAGTTATAGTAGTGCGTCGGTAACCGCGGATCTTGACAGAGGTCCAACGTCAGGAGGAAATGAGGCAGCTGTCAGACTGCGAGAAAAAGAGCAGGACATTGCAGCTCTGAGACTCCAGGTGGAGATAGAGAGATTAAAGAATCAAGGCGGGCGAGGCGCTCGATCTAGATTGGGTCGATATGCACAAGATATACGCGCTATTCTCGCACAAATGCCAGAGAGAGACGAGTTGGCTCCCGCATGGTTCCGAAGTGCGGAAAGTATGCTTCAAAGTTGCGAGATTCCCGAAGAGGTACGCGGCTCGATAATTGTCCCATTCTTAAACGAAAAAAGCCGCATACTCATAGCAAATAGGGCAGTAAGTGGAAGGCAGTCCTACGAGGAAGTGCGTGATTATATTCTGGGTAAGTTGAAGCTCACACCTGAGGAATATAAGCGCAGGTTATATGCTTGTCGGAAAGGCAGCGAAACATGGGGACAGTTTGTCACGAAACTAGAAGGGTTGCTTGATTGCTACCTGCGTAGTAGAGACGTAACAAGCTTGGAAGATCTGTGGGCACTACTGATCGCAGATTGCATTAAATAGCTAATGGAAGATGACATGCGCACCTATGTCTTACAGCATGAGACAAGGGAATGGCTAAAACCGGAGGGTGTTGCCAAGTTAGCACAGGGATACGAGGAAAGCACAGCTTCCAAACGCCAAAATTCTCAAAAGGTTGCTGAAGCGAGTAAGGTTGATTCACACAGCCGGCGGGACCCCGTAGGAAAAGGAAGGTTCCATGAGATCAATCGGAAGCCGTCTTCTAGGTGCTTCACCTGCGGTGAGATGGGTCACTACCAATGGCAGTGCAGCCAAACGAGGCCTAAAGCAATAATGGGCGGGCAACGCGCCAAGGGCTCTGCACCGAAAAAGCTGACTGCCAGAACTGCATGTGATGTGAACGAGTGCGCGGCAACGCTGACAGACACCGTTTCTACGTCAAAACTAACTTGGGTTGAGCTCACGTCTGCGGGGCGCCCATTTATGGCTTGTTTGGACTCAGGGGCTGACATTACCATCCTGAGAAGGGATGTCATCCCGGCTGAGGCAGACATTCAGGGGTGCAGGCAAAGTTCGCCTTAAGGGAGCATTTGGGAGGACAGTTCCAGCCGATTTGATGTATGTCCCACTAAGCCTGTCCACTAATGACGAGGGCGTAGCCCCTCAGCTTATGACACTGTGCACAGTAACGGACCACTTAACGGAAGGAATAGATGCGCTTCTAACCCCAGATGCGTTTGATGAGCTGAGGAAAGTGCAGAGAGAAGCCACTGAGCTAGCCGTGCGCATTGTGCAGGCAGAAGAAGCCGCACATGAAGCGGTTGAGGAGAGCGTGCATCCTAGAAAGGTAGCCAAAGACCAGGTGATAGAAAGCGGCCCTACGAGTGTTCAGGACGAAGTGGTTGCACCAGAATCGTCGGTGCCGAACGGGGAGCAATGTGACACGTTCGCGAAAGAGAAGAGACAGGGGCCTCTTAGCATACTGCAAAAGACGTGGACCGGAGCGTGGGAACCCCCGACAGGGTTAAATAAAGTTGCATCTGCGTACTTGACCGAGCTTCGAGAGAGAATGGCTGAAGCAGCCCATGCCGCAGATCAGCGAGGTAAGCAAATGCAACAGTTATACACTGATAGGTACAACCTCAGGGCTAGGCCGAAATCATCTGAGGTGGGTGAACAGGTACTGATCCTAGAAACGGGACAGGTTGCAAAAATGCAGCCCAAATGAATCGGACCTGCCGAAGTGAAACAGCAGGTGAGGCCAGACAGCTATATCGTCCAGCTCCCGGGGGACGCAGAAAAATGGGTACATGCGAACCGCCTCAGGAAGTACTACGCTCGTGCGAATAACGTCGGCGTGGTCTTTGAATCAGACGAAGAATTTGGCGAGATTGAAACAACCCCGCAATTTAGTGAAAATGGGAGGACAGTAGCTGCACTGCTAGAGGGAAACACGCACTTGTCAAACCGACAGTTGACGGAGCTAGGTCACCTGCTGAGACGGTACGGCAGTACATTTTCTGAAAGGCCAGGAAAGTGTAACGTTGGTGAGCACAAAATCATCTTGCTTCAAGGAGCTAAAGCTACCAAGGCATACCCCTATCGTGTGCCGATAGCACTGAGAGGAGAGGTAGAACGGCAGGTGGAGCAACTGAAAGAATGGGGACTCACATATGCCGTAGAAAGTAGCTTCGCGCGTCTGGTTGTGTGCGTTGCTAAAAAGGATGGCACAGTAAGAATGTGCATTGACTACTGTCGCTTGAAGCGGATAGCTTCCCGATGGGAAAAACCAGTGAGCTGCTTTACAAGGTAGCCAGGGCCCGATACATCTCCATTCTAGATATGACGAGAGGTTACTGGCAAATCGCGATTAAACCAGGCTCGCAGAAGCATACCGTATTTGCGACCACCAGTGGTCTTTACGCGTGGAGAGTGATGCCAGACAGACTTCTTAACTCGGCGACAACGTTTCAGAGGATCATGAACGAGATCCTGCGAAAGCATCGAGACTATTCGTGCGCCTACATAGATATGTAGCCGACGACTCTGAGACTTGGGAGCTACATATGCAGCACCTGGAAGCGGTTCTTGCTACGATAGCATCGGTGGGGCTAACGATTAACCCGGAAAAATGCCGCCTAGCCCAGTATAAAGTCAGGTACCTCGGGCATGTGGTCGGATCTGGCACACACTCCCCAGATCCAGAGAGAGTGAGCGCTGTAGCAGAGCTTAAGAGTCCCTCAACGAAAAGGGAACTACGTAGCGCTTTGGGCCTCTTCAACTACTACCGGGAGTACATACCATCTTACTCTGAAGTTGTACGTCCTCTGACCGATCTCACGAACCGATGCGTTCCGAACAATCTTCCAATGGAGCGCGGATGCTGAAAGAGCCTTTAACAATGTAAAGGTTGCATTGAAGGCAATCCCGAAATTAGGTGCCCCACAGACAGATAAGGCGTTCGTGCTAACTACTGATGCCTCGGAAAAAGGGGTAGGTGCATGTCTGAGTCAGGAGCTGGATGGTTCTGAGAAACCCATCGCCTTCCTCAATAAAAAGCTAACGCCGCAACCGGCGAAGTGGTCTGCTATCGAGCGTGAGGCCTTTGCAATTGTGTGGGTACTGAGCCGCCTTGATACATGGCTTTTCGGTGCTAAAATCAAAGTGGTCACAGACTATAATCCGCTGACTTATCTGACCCAGTCCACACCCTCCAGTGCGCACCTAACTCGCTGGGTTATAGCGCTGCAAAAATATGATCTGGAGTCTTCGCACATCAAAGGATCGCTTAATCGGTGTGCCGATGCCCTGTCTAGACTAGAGAGTGGTATCTAGAGTGGACGACTTGGGTCGCCGCTCATCGGGGTGTTGGAAGTTGTAACATGCCCCGTGGCTTGTTAAGTATGGGGAAGATCGTGGTGATTGTTCTAGTTACCTAATATTGGTGAGTGAAATTACCATTGTGGACCAAGGAAAGTACAAGGCAGGGTCCTGCCTGTACTTGAGCATTGAATAAGGACTGCTGTTTGCCTGTGTGTATTAGTATCTGGTACTCCTATGTTCTATGTATGATGTGGTTTACGCGTGTTACCTTGTATTGCTTTGTGTGGTGTCGTAAAGGCCAAGCAGTGTTATTTAGTTTTAGCGCATGCATTAGTTACAGTTTGCGAATGTGCACATGGGGTATTGTTGCTCAGGGCGCGCACGCCTCTGTACGGAGTGTTGCACTATTGGTTTGCATGCTGCGTTGGTTTCTGCTTTGTTTGGTGTACGCCACATCACAATGCCAGCGTACAGCAAGTGTATGCACAACATTCTCGATGGGGACGAGTTAAGTTTGCGGGCTTCGCCCAATGCGAGATTCCCAAGGGGGCGACCAAGGTCAAGGGGCAGCTTGACGCGGGCTGATTTATGACGGTCGCGCAGGCGACCGCTTCTCAGAAGTGAGCCCAGAACACATGGCAGCGGGCGACGCCGGCAGCTCTGTCTGTTCCGTGCCGCGAGGGAGACAGAGCAGCGCAGTTAGAGCGCACGGCGTAAGCGCAGTGGTTGTGGGTTCGGCGTTAACTGCTGTGTCTCCCGGTTCGAGTGGAGAGGGCGCGGAGGCCATAAATCCCGAAACATGGCGTAACACGGGCCTGGGGAGAGCGCGCTGCAGAGGGAGCTGCTGTTGACATGCCTTCACGGGAAGACGGTCCCTTTGAATCCGCCGCCCGTGCGCAACCGACCAAGGGCAGGGATCGGAATGTTAGCGCCTGAGGTTTGCGCGTGTTTTTATGTGTGCATTTTCGGAAGCGTAACCGTCGACGCCGTTTGTCTTTGCGACTGCTTGGCGCCTCTTGCGTGGGAGGATTTTGGAGAGGGCGTAAATCGCAGATGTATGTGTTTGCGTGCACAACCACTCGCTGCTTAGTGCGTTCGTTGTGTGTGTTTTATTTGACATGCGTAGGAGAGGGGTATATGTGGCAAAATGATTGGCCAGTCTATTTTGTAACACTGCATGTTATTGGCCACAGAGTGACTAGTCGTTGATTGGTCAACGGACTGCACTCGAGTTTTGAGCGCTAAGGAAGGAGCGTTGCGACAGTTGGGCTCGGAGCAGGGTGGGGCTCAGACGAGAGTCGAGGGCAGATGGGTTGTTCGAGGAGGGAGGCTAGGCTGACGGAGGTCTCAAGGGACTCCAGCCTAAAGTGTAGCAGAAGGCCAAGGCCTGATTCTGCTAGCCTCCGACCTCCGATCGTGCACCCAGTTGCAGTTAGCTCTCCATGTTTCATGTCGCATCTGAAGACGTTATTGTAAATAGTTTGTAAACAAATGTAAATAAATGTGTACAGCCGAGAAGGGAAGTCCTCATCTCCGCACTGCAATGTGTCGCTGAGCCACGGACGCAGCGGTGGTCACCAACACCACTCTGTACGAGCGAAGGCAGAAGAAACAGCAAGAAACACCTTGCTGTACAGGGAAGCACATCTATTCCCCAAGCCTTCGCCCGAAAAGTTTAACTAGCGGTACAAAGCGTACTATGATAAACAAGCCAAGCCACGGCCACTGCGAGTGGGTGATCAAGTGCTTCTATTGCCCACGGAGCATAACAAGCTTACACTGAAGTGGAAAGGCCCATATACAGTCATGGGAAGAAAAGGCGAAGTGGACTATGCTGTCGATATCGAGGGCGTAACAAAGACATTTCACGCCAACATGTGTAAAAGCATTTTGCCCAGGGGGCACAACCAGAACCCCCATTGCAGATTGTCTCCACGGTAGCGACAGACAAAGAGTGCGCCAAATTTTTGTGGCCACTGAATGACCAGGTAGGTCCACAAGACCTAGTTATATAAGGCCAGCTAACGCCTCAACAGACGGAAGAATTGAAATGCCTAGCATTAAAATATCGGGACGCTTTCATGGAGCAGCCAGGCATCAGGACATGGGAAGAATGCGCTCTACCGACAAAGAGCGAGCCAATCCACATGAAGCCATATCCACTCCCTCACGCCGTCCAGCAAGCAGTCGAGAAGAACGTGTATAACATGGTGCAGCTGGGAGTAATTGAAAAATCTCACTCTCCCTACAACGCCCCAGATGTGTTGGTCAAGAAACCGGATGGTTCGCACCGGTTTTGTGTGGGCTTTCGATGACTAAATGACGTGCTAGTAGCAGACGCGGAACAGATTCCCAGGGCGGACTGCTTAATCGCTGAAGTTGGCTCGAGGAAGTACTTTTCGAAGATGGACCTAGCAAAGGGATACCGGCAGGTGCCCTAGGAGGAAAAAAAGCAAAAGAAAAGACCACCTTCTCTAGGCCAAGCGGACATTACCACTCAAGAACATGCCATTCGGCATCAAAACTGCCCCAGCCGTGTTTGTAAACCTCATGAAGCAAGTTCTTCAAGGAGTGGACAACGTGTACTGCTTCTATGATGATATCCTGATAGCGACCGAAAACTGGGAGAACCACGTTGAGGCTCTCAACAGAGTTCTCAATTGAATCCGGGAAGCTGCAATGACGATGCATCCGAGAAAGTGCTACCTAGGGTTTGAAGTTCCTCGGACACAACAACGGAAGGGGAAGCCTAAGCCCAATAAAGAGCACCTTGGAGAAGATCCGTGACGCTCTGAGGCCTACAACTGATCAGCCTTTCATGCTTCGCACGGATGCCTCTGATGAGGGTCTGATGCAGTGCTGCTCCAGAGTAAAGAAGGATTGCTCCGTCCCGTGGGCCCCGCCGGGGTGGCGCAGTGGTAAGACGCCCGACTACTGTGCCGGAGTTCCCGGGATCGAATCCCGGCCTCGGCGGCTGCGTTTCGATGGAGGCGAAACGAAGAGGCGTCGTGTGCTGTGCGATGTCAGCGCACGTTAAAGATCCCCAGGTGGTCGAAATTACTCCGTAGCCCTCCACTACGGCTCCTCTTTCTCTCTGTCCACTTTCATTCCCACCTTCCTCCCTTCCTTTACGGCGCGGTTCGGGTGTCCACAGAGCAAGTGTGACAGTTACTGCGCCTTTCCCTTCCTGTGAACCAATTTAATAATTTTAATTTAAGTCCCGTGGCTTAAGCAACTAGGAAGCTATTGCAGCGGGAGCGAGCCTACTCAGCAGTCGAAAAAGGCCTCGCAATAGTTTGGGCTACCAAGCGATTTATTTTTTTTTCGTATGGGAAGAAATTCACACTCCAAACAGATCACCAACCTTTAAAATACATCCGCGAAGCACAATTCATGAACTCTCGACTGCTCCGTTGGGCACTCCTACTGCAGGAGTACGATTTCACAGTACGGAATATATGGGGAAAAGAAAATGTCAGGGCTGATAACCTCAGCCAGGCGTCAGGGTCCATCGCACCGGGCCGATTTGTTGCTGACAACTAGTGGTCAGCGCGTTTTTCCTTTGTTTTCAGTATTCAACGTGTTTGTGCAATGTTATATTGTTCTATGCGTATGTATTGCGCAAAGTTTTATAAGTGATATGATTTCAGTGCAATATTCTTGTGTCGCTTTTTGGGAGTGTGCGTGAATTCTGCTGTCTTTTTGTGAAATATTATTGTGAATAACATTCTTAATGCCGGGGTGGTGAAGCAGAATTCGCCTGTGTTGCGGTCGCCAGTTGCAGTTGTTGAACCCCGCACCAGAGACACCGTCTGGAAAGCTCCGTCCCCCATCCTCTCCTGTCTGGCTCCCGACTCCGGAAAAGCAATGGCTCCTGGAATGTGAGCGTCTGCAAGTGCAGCCGGCGGCTCGGGGTGAGACGTCTCAGCCAGGGAGTTTACGTTTTACTGCAGCCGCTGATTTGTCTGTCCAGAGCCCCGGGCTGTCTGGAAACAGAGGCGGGGGAGGGGGACGCTACGGGCGTACAGTGCAATGCGTCTGGTCAGATTTCAGTTGGGATTGAGACTCTGAAAGTGGTGGTGGTGGTGCGCTCGCTAACCACGCGTATGTGTGGTGCGTCAGCCAGAGAGAGTCTGCTCGTCGCAAGGTGTCCGGCCCAGCGAGGACTGTCTCAGGCGAGCCGACGACGACAGCACGACGTTCACCTCGGATTGAACCCTACTGCCCCGAACAGCTAAGCACTCGCTACACTGTCATCTTGTGAACTCTTTCTTTAATTCGTCTCTTCCAAAGTGTTCTGTGTTGTATATCCCTTCATCTTTACATTGGGATGCTGTGCATGTATGCCAAAAATTATTCTGTTTATTCTGTGCCATCTGCTCTCTTTTTGGATTAGGATTTACCCGTTATAAATGTGCTGATTTTCCTTAGCAATTAAATCTCCTTCATTCTGTTCCTGACTCCTGTGTCTTGCCTTCAGTCGGTGGCTCATCAGGTGTGGACGTATCGCCAGTTAGCCACCCAGTCTTTCATTAGATTTAACACTCAGGCAGATATGTATGTCCCTCTTCCCACCAAAGCTGGTAACTGAAAGTGTGGGGAGACATTGGCAGCGGCCTTTCGTCCACGAACCTTCCCTCTCCCATATGATAGTCATAATCAAACAATCACAACCTGTTAAACTTGCACCAATGTGCCGACTTCATGCCAGCTAGACAGAAATATTTGCGCAAATAAAAAAAATCTGCGGCACGCCATTCTACAAATACACGCAGCGAATGATACTCCGCAGCTAGGCGAGATGCTGCAGGCACTGTGCCACATCTCGAACGAGTAGCGTGCGTATAGTAGCAATACTTGCCAGCTCCTCCTCCTTCATCTAATGTCCCTTGTGTGTTAAAGAAGCGCTAGAAAAGATGAGTTCAAATGCTTTCCAACTCGCCCAAGTTTCCGCCTTATTAAACACACAGGCACGGGCATAAAGAGCTCAGAAACGATCCAAAGTCACGTGTGAGACATGATCCGATCCGTGTTGCATTCACTTTGAAATAAAAAATAAAACATTTCTGTGCGCATGATGCGGTCTCTGTTGTGGCATGAAGCGTGCCACTGTCTTGCGCATAGAACTAAAGAAAAAAAGCAGTTAAAATGAACTAATGCTGCTCGACAGGGTACACATAATGGGACAATTAACATTTCATAACAGCCCGACAAAAATGACGTAATAAATAATTAAATAATTACAAGAGCAATGAGAGAAATGAGATAAATGCAAGAGCAATGAGATAAATGTGCATCGTATTTTGCGACAGGAATGAACACCTAGGCAAAAAATGCTTTGGTTTAAACAAATGTGGAATACAGCTTTACTGATATAATATGCATGCTAGTATTTTCACAGAGCTTGTCAGTAGGTAGTTAGTCTCTTGGTACTATGAGATCTTTGATATTTCTTGCTCTGTGAAATAGCTTCAGTTGAGAAAAAAACTACTAGATCCACTTGTGTCATTGGGTTATGTCAGGCAGAAAAAAAGGGAGCCCTGTTGTACAAGAAAAGAGAGAACTTCCTTTCATATTGTTTGAAGAAAAGGTTTCTTGTATAAAGGAGTAATATTGTGAAACTTAATCATTTATTTATTTAGTCACATTAAAAATGTACATTGCAGAAGCTCAGTGAAAGTGTGACATTAGATAGTTCTACTTGACCATTTTCACATTCCGCTCTGCTCACGGTAGCACGATAAGCGCAAGAGGAGCACTGATGCCGAAATCGTTTTTAGTTTCACGCAAAACACACTTCCCTCAGCAGAAGGCTACCGTAGTGCCCTCTGTGCAACTAAATTGGAATCATAAGATCTGGTAAACTACAGAGGTTGATTACTTTTATTTGCAGTGCAAAATGTACCCATTAACGCACTATTTTGTGCATAGCTGAAAAGAATTTCGGCGACAAAAACTCTGTTAACAAATATCGGTATGGTTCGATACTTCAGCTCGTCTCTTCAACATACAAAACAAGCCGACCACAGCTCTAGCCTTGGTCGCACAATTTTTTCACGGCGTTGACATGTGAGAGTTCAGTGACCGCGCAGCTCAAAATTCTAGTAAATTGTAGTATAAACTGTAGTAGTGTTCCCAGTGGGCCTTCTACATTGCCAAGACGATGCCAAGGCCACGAAGCATCCTTAAAGATTCTTTTCTACTGACCACTCTGACGTGGGCTGAAATTAAAGATCTTCTGTGTCCAGAAGCAGAATATTGAAGAGATGAATGATGAAGCGTTTTGCGCACTGTTTTGTTTTGAGAAGGGCCATGTGCAGAGGCTTCGGAATGTCCTACTGCTGCCAGATGTTTTATAGTTGGCACAGGCAGTTTCGGTGCCCGGCGATGAGGCCCTTTGGATAACTTAGCGCAGACTCGCAGGCTGTGTGATTTGGAGCGCATGTTCAGGAGGCACTACTTCATCATCTCCACCATCACTAACAACTCCCTAACAAAGTCCACATAGAGGAGAACTTCAGGCACTTGCTTGATGACATGAACAGCCATTTGTGGCTTGACCTTGTGGCTCTGGAAACGTTCTCTCAGGTAGCACTTGTACTCTAGTTTCGTTTCTCGACAATGTTCATGACAGGTCTTTTATTTTGTTTTGCCAGCCCATGCCTTCTAAAGGGGTGCTTTTGTAAAAATGCAGGGCTTTTATTGATGGCATGGCAAGGGCAATCTGCTGTCCATCGCGAGACCAGAAGCTTTTTTTCTGGTAATAAGTGGACACACGCTTTGAAGCGTGTGTCCAGTACAGTACAATCTCGAGAAACAGAGATCGGTTAAACTGAACTGCCGCTAGAGCAAAACAAACTGTCTAGAATTAGTTGGTTTTATATTAAACCAATGTAAAAAAAATCTCGTTAATCGTAACTAAAATTTTTCGACCAGCGTGTAAACGAAACTGAAAATGAACTCGAAACCTTAACTAATAGACTATGCACAGCGCCATCGCTACACGCATCACTACACCTCACCCCTCCTTTCGTTCTACCCTGGTTTTCATGTCCAGTGATTTCCGGTTGTCGCGCACACTGCGCTGCGGCCCATCGCTTCCTCTGATTCCTCACTGTCATCGCTGGTGCTCACAGTCAGATTAGGCCTAAGCTTAAAGCTTTTGTTGTGTATCATCGCACAGTCAGTGTCCGATGGCAGCGCAGAAACGCTCGCACAACGCGCTCCCACTGGAAAGGAAGATCGAGATAATCAACAACTTCGAGAGTGGTCGCTTCACTAACACGACCCTTGCGATGAAGTATGTCATTCCTAAGAGCAGCCTGACGAGGACATTGCAGGATAAAGACAAGCTGTTAAAGGCTTTCCAAACGTCATGCTTTGGCCCCAAGAGAAAAAGACTGCGAACAACTGATCACGAAGATTTGAAGATGTGTCTCATGCTTTGGCTACGGAAAGCCCAGAGCAAAACATTCCAATCAGCGGGCCACTCGTTCATGCAAAAGCGGAAGAATTTGTTCTTCAGCTCAGCATTGAAGGATTCATCTGCAGCGAAGGATGGCTCACTAGGTTTAAGGTACGGAATGGCCTAGCGTTTTGTGCCATTTCAGGGGAAGCTGCCGCTGCCGACGCAATGGCATGTGGAGAGTGGCGAGCAAAACGGCTCCCCGAAATTATGCAAGAATACGATCCAGAGGACATCTACAATGTAGATGAGACAGCACTGTTTTTTCAAGTTGCTTCCTTCTAAATCCCTTGCATTCAAAGGAGAGACGTGCACCGGGCAGAAGCTTAATAAGGTCAGGCGGACCGTCCTCACCGGCGCTAACAAGACAGGAAGCGACAAATTATAGCCGCTAGTGATTAGCAAACCGAAGCATCTACGGTGCTTCAAGAACGTCACGACCTTGCCTGTCTTTTATCAAGCCAACGGCAAGGCGTGGATGACACAGGCCATTTTTAGTGAATGGATTCATCACGAGGATGCCTGTCTTGCACGACAGAAGAAAGTTTTGTTCCTCGTTGACAACTGCCCTGGACATGAAAATGTGCCAGGTCTCAAGTCCATACAGCTAGAGTTCCTGCCAGTGAACACCACAGCACTGCTGCAGCCCATGGATCAGGGTGTGACCCAAGCAGTGAAGTTACGTTTCCGCAGAAGTCTTCTTCAGAGGATGCTGTTGTGCATGGACCAGGGGAAGAAGTACAAGGTGGATGTGCTGTGCGTCATTTACCTATTGGATGATGCTTGTGCAAGTCGCTGCAAACTGCTTTCGGCATGCAGGATTTACTGCAACTGCAGAAGAGCCATGAGCACAGTATGACCTACCCCAACAGCAAGATGCCAAGAGAGCTCTGTGGTGAACTGTGCCGCCATAGGCATCCAATTTGATGAATATGCCCATATGGACAGTCATTTGGCAACATGTCCAGATAACACACTGAAAAGCATTATTGCTGAAGTGTGCCCTCCTGAAGAAACCAAGGACGAGGAGGAAGAGCCCAACTCTGATCCTATGGTGACCCCTGTACAGGCGGAATTGGCAGTCCAAATGCTTAGGAACTTTTTCCAAAGAGAAGAAGGTTCCGAATTGTTTTTGCGCAGCCTGTCAAGTATGGATGACGCCATTAAAAAAAAGGCTGCGAGTGCTGAAGCAAGCAAACATAAGTCATTTTTCACCACTCAGTAAATCACAATTCTTACAGGTGAATTGAGCAAGTGGAACACTGATCTTTTTTTTTTTATCTCCGTTAAAAGGTTGAAGAAAAAAGCTTTTGGGAATAAACGTTGTGCTCATTGTGTACTGTTCTCTTTATTGCCTAAATATTGCTTCTGCAGGGACTGCCGACTGCACGCACACTTAAAGCGTCAGGACCAAGCTGTGCGTATGCGATGATGGCGAGCAGGAGTGGTCCACCTATTCCAGATCTATTTATTATCTCTCTAAACAAAACTCCTGATAAACGGAACATATTTTTCTGGTCCATTGAGGTTCCGTTTAACGAGAGTCCACTGTATCAAGCCATTATGTGCAGTAATGACAAAATTTACCAGCTTGACGGTTTATATCCTGGTAGCAAGCATGACGCCAGCAAATTCAAGGTATTACTAAATGCATTAAATATCATTGCACCTGTCTAAGAGTGAGGAGTTTAAATTAACTGTTGAAAGTGTTCAGATGTTTAGAGGTGCTTTAGGTTAATATAACCAAGGTGCTCCCGGTTACCACTTGCCATTCTTGCTAAACAAACCAGATTCGTATATTAAAAATGTGAGACAAAATATGCACATTTCTAAAACAATGCCTTGCTTAAACCTCATTTTGTTGAATATTATTCGAGATAGTGTATAACTATGAGAAAGTTGAAAACTTTGAACTGTCATATTTACTGTATAATCTCGTTACAACGGATCTGGTTTCAAAGGATATTCGGTAATAACACACCGATCCGAGATGTTTGGCTGGTTTTCCTATCCAATTAACTAAACTTTGCTTACTGCAGATTCGGCTAGAGCGGACATTCAGACACAATGGATTAAATTTTGGGGTATAATTTCCCTCCTTACATTTATTTACAGCGGACTTCTTTACCCAGGGATATTCCAAATTCAATAGCTTCCAACTGCAAACGTTGCTTGGTAAACTTTCGGGAGGGGAACAGCGCCAGCAGGATCAGCACGGCCGGTGGCCATTCTGAGGCGACCGTACTTCACTTGGATTCGGCCAGCTTAAAATTGGGCTGGCTTTGACCATTTTTGATATAACGAGGGATGATTTGCTATGATTACTTACCACTTAAACTTCCATAATACTTTTATTAAAAAAAAAAGAAAAAAAAAATGTGATCGTTTGATAGCGCCCCCTATGAGAAGAAAATGTTTTGTAGCGTTTACGTTCAGCGCCAACAATGTTCAGCACGGCGTGTGCTTCGTTTACCCTGTCAGCCTGAGCATGCACACTTCTACGTTCAGCACCAACAATGTTCAGCTCGGCATGTGCTTTGTTTATCCTGTAGACCTGAGAGTGTGGACATTTACTTTCAGCGCCAACATTATTCAGCACGGCAGGTGCTTTGTTTATCCTGTCAGCCTGTGCATGCGGACGTTTACGTTCAGCGCCAAAGTTGTTCAGCGTGGCGTGTGCTTTGTTTATCCTGTCAGCTTGTGCATGCGGACGTTTACGTTCGGCGCCAACGTTGTTCAGCATGGCGTGTGCTTTGTTTAGCCTGTCAGCCTGTGCATGCAGATGATTACTTTCAGCGCCAACATTGTTCAGAGTGGCGCGTGCTTTGTTTATCCTGTGAGCCTGTGCATGCGAACGTTTATGTTCAGTGCCAATGTTGTTCAGAGTGGCATATGCTTTGTTTATCCTGTCAGCCTGTGCGTGTAGACATTTACTTTCAGCGCCAAAGTTGTTCAGCGCCGCATGTGCTTTCTTTATCCCGTCAGCCTGTGCGTGCGGACGTTTACTTTCAGCACCAACATTGTTCAGCGCAGCGTGTGCTGTTTATCCTGTCGATCTATGAGTGTGGAGATTTACTTTCGGCGCCAACGTTGTTCAGCGCGGCACGTGCTTCGTTTATTCTGTCAGCCTGTGCATGCGGACGTTTTACGTTTAGTGCCAACGTTGTTCAGCATAGTGTGTGTTTTGTTTATCCTGTCAGCCTGCGGGCACGGACGTTTACTTTCAGCACCGATGTTGTTCAGCATGGTGTGTGCTTTGTTTATCCTGTCAGTCTGTGCGTACAGAAGTTTATGTTCAGCGCCAACGTCGTTCAGTGTGACATGTGCTTTGTTTCTCCTGTCAGCCTGTGCGTGCGGACTTTTACGTTCAGCACCAACATTGTTCAGCTTGGCATGTGCTTTGTTTATCCTATCAGCCTATGCATCATCATCATCATCAGCCTGACTATACCCACTGCAGGGCTAAGGACTCTCCCATATTTCTCCCATTAACCCGGTTCTGTGCTAGCTGCATCCACTTGACCCCTGCGAACTTCTTAACCTCATCCGCCCACCTAATTTTCTGCCGCCCCCTGCTACGCTTTCCTTCCCTTGGAATCGTTTGATACCTTAAGTGACCATCGGTTATCCTCGCTTCGCACTACATGTCCTGCACATGCCCATTTCTTCTTGATTTTCTATGCATGCGGATGATTAATTTCAGCGCCAATGCTGTTCAGACCAGTGTGTGTTGAGTTTATTATTAGCCTGTGCGCGCTGTCGGGACATTAGCAGTGTGATGGAGCTGATTGGATCAGCCACTGCCGTGCATCGTAAACCACCAGAAACGACGAAGCACAAGCAAATTTCCAGAAGGAAAGGCCTGGTATCATCGAGCAGGTTGAGAAGGGCAAGAAGCAGGTGGACATTGCCATGGCATTCAGCTTATCGAAGCAAACCGTGAACACTATCATAAGTGCCAAGGAGGCAACCCTGGCAAAGGAAGTTTCGGGTGACTTGCAGCCCAAGTGATTTCGACTCCGTGAGGCTTTATTCCCCGGCATCGAGGAGACCGTGCTGGTGTGGGTTCGTGACGACCATTTGCGAAACATCCCTGTGAACGACCTACTTCTATGGAAATGTGCGGAGCAACTAGCCATTGTTCTGAATCAAGAAGAGTTTAAGTGCAGTGAAGGTTGGCTCAACCGATTTAATGTAAGGTGTGGAATCGCCTTCAAGTGCCTTTCTGGTGAGTTGGCTAGCATTTATGACACTATTGTGCCCGATTGGACAGCCGAGGTTCTTCTAGTGCACCTCGAAGGCTACGCACCACACAACATTTTCAATGCCGATAAATGTGGCATATTCTACAAGTTGAGGCCAGGAAAGATGATGTTTTTCCAGACGTGTGTCATGGCGGCAAGAAGTCGAAGGAGTGCTTAAGTGTTCTCTTCTGCTGCAACATGGAAGGGAGTGAAAGAGAGGCTCATGGTCATAGGCAAGTCATGAAGGCCACTATGCCTGCAAAATGTGCACGTTACTGTAGACTGGGATTATAATAAAAGTAGTGAGGTTGAAAGTTGGGCGAGTTGAATCTGGTTCATTTTGAAGGTAGCGCAAAAAACGAGGACCAAGAGTAGTGTTGTGTCCTTCTACTCTTGGTCCTCGTTTTTCATGCTACCTTCAAAATGATTATAACAAAAGCGCCTGAACAACGAAAAGTATTTTCAACAGGTCGCTGCTGGAATTCGACAGCAAAATGCAGAAGAAGAGAAGCTTCAGGCCACAAAGGTGGTGTATTTTCAAACCGGCACAACGTCAAAAGCGCAGCCTATCGACCAGGGCATTGTGCACTCAGTGAAGTCCAGGTACCACACATGCCTTGCTGAGCATTTGCTTTTTGACATGTAAGCAAAGTGAGACTCTGTAATCGACCTGAGATTTGCAGTATGGGTTCTTTCTTCTGTGTGGGCAGATTCAGCCAACTATCATAAAAAACGGCTTCGGGAAAGCTGGTTTTCCATCACAGTGGCTGCTCAGACCCCCTATTGCCGCAGGAAGACCAAACAGATCCAGGTCTCCGGGCAGCTGTTGAAGAAGCCTTTGAGAGCCAAGAATTTTCAGAGTATGCAACTGCAGATGATGACCTGGTCAACAAAGAACAGTTTACAGATCAAGAAATTGTAGCTCAAGCCTGCACAGTGCCTACTGCAGATCAAGACGCAGAAGAGGAGGAAAGTAGAAGAGGGGTTGTAGCTGAGAAAATAACTTCCCAAGCCTTGGAATACATCCAATGCTTAAAGAACTTTTTTGAGCAAGATAGTAGTGCAGTCAAAGCTGACAAGTTTCTTTCAGAAGGCTTAGAGAGGAATAAATCCATTCTTTGACTGTGTTTGTGACTTGTAATTCTCCAGTTATAACAAACCGATTTAGTGTTTACACAAAAGTCTGTTGTAACAGTATTACTCTTTAAAAAAAAAAAAGTAAAAGAAGTATTACATACCGTATTTCATCATCATCATCATCATCATCAGCCTGATTATACCCACTGCAGGGCGAAGGCCTCTCCCATATTTCTCCACTTAACCCGGTTCTGTGCTAGCTGCATCCACTTGACCCCTGCGAACTTCTTAATCTCATCCGCCCACCTAACTTTCTGTCTCCCCCTGCTACGCTTTCCTTCCCTTGGAATCCAGTTTGTTACCCTCAGCGACCATCGGTTATCCTCTCTTCGCACTACATGTCCTGCCCATGTCCATTTCTTCTTTTTAATTTCCACTAGAATGTCATTAACTTGAGTTATTTCTCTGACCCACTCTGCACGCTTTCTATCTCTTAATGTTACCCCTACCATTTTTCGTTCCATAGCCCTCTGGGTTGTCCTCAACTTAAGTAGAACTCTCTTGGTTAGCCTCCACGATTCAGCCCGTATTTACTCGCGTAATGAACCCACTCGCGTAATGAACCCACCCCCCACTTTTGTCGTCGAAAATTGAATTTTTTTTTTTTACGTCGCGTAAATAACGCGCACCCGCCCGCAGGGTCGGTGTTCAGCATGTTCGCGTTATCTCGGCTCAATTGGCCGGCGCTGTCGACTGTCGACGATCATAAAATTGTCTGATCGCGCAGTGATAAAATAAACATCATTTGAAGCCAACGATGCTGAACACCGGCGACGCGAACGCGGGTGACGCGGGCGCTTTCGTTGATCGTTCATTGACCTTGCATGATTCGTTGGTGGATGCGCAAAGGGCTTTACTGGGGCGTCCTCTTTGAAATGGGGTGACGGCAGTTTCCACCACGCTCGGCTATTTTCTTCGTATTTCTCGAACCAATTTGTCAAACTTCTCTAGATTTTTTTTTTACAATGATGATGATGATGCAGGTTGCCGAGTGCCATCTATTAAATGCAAAGCAAACCTCTGCTTATAGCGCCATGCATGCGCGGCGGCGGCAGAACGAAGTAAAGACAACGCACTTGGACAGCGTCGGTCGCCATTTCGCCAGTCCTATTTTGTTGCTGTTTAAGTGCTTCGCTACGACCTTTGCATTATTTCGTGCGTGCTGTGCATTTTCTGCGCGTTGTGCGATGGGGCGTTGCGCTAGCTACACGGCCGGTTTTAAGCTCAAAGTCGTGGAGCATGCTTTGGAGCATGGCAATCGCGCGGCTGGACGGCATTTTAGTGTAGACCCCGTGCGTGTGCGCTACTGGAGGAATCAACAAGAGGAACTCAGAGCGACGAAGAAAGATCGCCGGGCCTTTCGCGGGCCGAAGCAGGGCAAGTTTCCTCGCGTCGAGGAAGAAGTTCTGAGCTATGTGAAGAGGCTCCGCAACGAAGGATGTGCCGTATCCCACGAGCTGATACAGAATCACGCGCGGGCCACTGCAAGAAGTCACGGCATTGCCGCGAGTGAATTTAAGGCGAGCAGTGGTTGGACGACTCGTTTCATGCGCCGGAACGGGTTGTGCCTCAGAAGGCGTACTACGTTATGCCAGCGGCTGCCGGCAGACTGTGGGGACAAAGTGCGTGATTTCCACCGCTTTGTCATTCGGATCCGTGAGGACAAAAAGTTCCTGCTGTCGCAAATCAGGAACGCGGACCAGACGCCTATAAACTTTGACATGCCAAGAAACAGCACTGTCGATATGAAAGGTGCGAAAAGTGTGCAGGTTAAGACGACGGGCGCCGAGAAGCAGCGGTGCACCGTGATGTTAGCTGTAACAGCGGACGGCAGGAAGCTGCCGCCGTTCGTCGTCTTCAAAAGAAAGACTCTGCCAAAGGGAACTCTTCCTGCCGGTATCCACATTCGCGCCCAGGAGAAAGGGTGGATGTCGGCCGAGCTGGTGTCCGACTGGCTGAAAACAGTCTGGGGACGGCGGCCCGGGGCTCTTCTCCTGCCATCGCTGCTTGTTATGGACAGCTTCTGCGGCCATCTGGAAAAAAATGTCCGCTGCCGAATGAGCGAGTTACGCACGGACCTCGCTATCATCCCAGGTGGCTTGACATCAGTGCTGCAGCCCCTTGATGTTTCCATTAATAAGCCCTTTAAGGACAACGTGCGCCGGCTCTATACAGAGTGGATGGCCGCGGGAAACCACGACCTGACTCCCGCAGGTAAGATTAGAAGGCCCACCATCGACATGCTCTGTCGATGGATTCTAGAAGCATGGAGTGTGATTCCCAGCGAGATGGTCGTCCGCAGCTTCAAAAAGACTGGCATCTCCAACAGCCTCGACGGCAGTGAAGACGACGCGCTGTGGGAAGACGACGACGCCGACGAAGTCGCAAGCGATATGAGTTGAAGCGTGGATTCAGATAGCGAGCCCGAGTGAGACAGACCATAAGCAGCCAGCAGCATGAAAATAAAAATGAATTTTTAATTCACATTCATCGCGTACGTGTTTTTACTATAAAGGTAAGGTTGGGATTGCGATTTTCCTATCTTCATTGTGACATGAACTTTCGACCTAAAAAATATCTAAATTTTTTTTCCCCGCGTAATGAACCCTCCCCCCAAATTTATGTCAACTTATCTGGAAAAAAAGGTGGGTTCATTACGCGAGTAAATACGGTACTTCTTTTACAACAGACCAAAATCTTCTTCACTTGCAAGTTCTCTTGTAATGAAGTTATACTGTACTTCTACATTATTCTTTTTTTCTGGGATCCGGAGGGTTAGCCATACCTATGAAAAGATAGAAAAGTTGGTCCAAGGGATTCCCTACTGTATATACGGGGACCCAGCATACCCTCTGAGGCCTCTTTTAATTAAGCCTTATAGAACCCACGCGACACTTCAACAGTTGGTCTTTAATAAGGTAACGAGTTCTTTGAGGCAGTCAGTTGAGTGGGGGTTTGGAAAGATTGCCAGCAACTTTGCCTTTCTAGAGCTTCAGAAAAATCAAAAATTCTTTAAGCAGAGACTAGAGTGCATGTATAGAGTCGGCGCAATTTGCCAATTATCACACTTGTTTGCATGACTCCAAAGTTTCAAGTTATTTTAGAAAAATTGCCTTCAAGAATAGAGTATTATAAATTTTTCTCATAAAGGAGAAATGAAATAATATAATTAAGAACTGGATTAAGAAGTGCAGCACCTCGCAACAAAAAAAAAAAATACAAGTTAGAGAAAAAGTTCAACCGTCACTTGTGTTCTCCCATGAAATTGCCAGAAATAGCTAATTTATTCCACTTTAAGCAACCATCAACACTACCAACAAGCAGAAAATGACTTTACAAGCATTAAGAAGGCTTTCAATATCGCATAAGTTAAAATGCAACTAAATTCAGCAAATACTAAATTGAACTTTTGATGCCTCCGAGGGGAAGCCATAAGCACTTCTACAGAATGACAACATGCGTTGTTTTATATTTATTTTTTATATCTTTATTTTCCATAGTGCAATAGTTGGTACCTGATGTTTATACACCATGCGCAGCGCCTATAGGGGCGCCACTGAAAGCCACGTAGTGGCATGCAGCGGAACCCGAGGTGGGCCTCATGCGGCAAGCGTGGCCGTGGTGCGCGAGTATGATCTGCCGTTTGTGCGCGCCTAGTGGGCGCAAGGGGATCATACTTTATAATAGTGGACATGTGTTTGATATCACGGCCGTCTGGAACTACATCACCTCTATACGTGATGCGCAAGACGCCGACAACGCCGCCTGTCGCCAAAGCCGCAAAGCGTAGGCGGGCTCGGTCGGGCGCTGTTCATGTCAGCGTCTATGCATGCGCGCGCGTCGTGTTTTCGTCTTTGGTCCTGGTTTAACAGATATAACGCAACTGTCAATCTTTAGCAATTTTCGGGAAAAATTGCTGCGTAGCTGGTTTTTCGAACAGACATAAAACCTTGCCAGGAACGCGTTTGTACAAGTTTCAAGTGAAGCTTCTTGAGAACGACAGCGGCCGTGAATCGCGCTTTTTCAACGCAGAAAGCAAGCAATTGCACCGAATGACATTTGTTCAGGTTAATGTCATTTTTTCGACGCGCTGCTACACGACCAAAGCTAATGCCATTTCTGAAGTATGGTAACTGCACGACTGACATGCAAATGTTGGTGCGCCTTCAATATGTTGCGAAGATGACTGTGCTGTAAACGAAAGCCGCCTTTAAATTGACATTCATATCTTGCATGCCTTGTAATCAACCTTGTAAGAGGAAGACGAAGATGGCTGGCTGACAGGCGGTTCTTTTCGCTTCTCTTGTTACTTAATTTCCGGGTGTCTTAGGTACCCATGTTACTCGGAGGAGCCCGGTAAGACCTGGGAGAATCTCCGAGTGACCTCCTTCCTGGCGGGCCGTGCCCTCGGATCGCTTTTTTTCCCGTTCTGGTCTCTGGCTGCTGGCTGGTTAGGCCTACCAGCTGCCTGTATGGCCATGGCTGACGAGGCTGCTCCAGGCAGCCCATCGTCTCTGTGCAACGTGTCCTCATGTCGGGCGGCTCATAACACCGCCGCGGACCAGACTTCGTACCACCCCAACGACCTTGCAACTCCTGGTGCGCTTCGTGAGTCCCACCCTGCCTCCATCTCTGCCAGTCTCCATTTGGAACCCAACATCTCTGAGCTTTCGGGGCTCCTGGGCCTTCCGCCGCGGACAACTGCGGACTCGGAATCGCCGCAATCTAACCGCTTGGAGCTTAGCACAGACACGGACGCCATGAGGGTCCATGAACAGATCGTTGCGGCAATTCTGGACAAAGATAACAAGATTGGTCCCGGAACCAGGGCAGTCCTTTTGCCTCTGGTCTGTGCCCTGTACCGACACACTGCGCACTTCTTTGCGTGTGCGGTCGCTGAGCTCAACCATTCAGACACGCTCCGGACCTCTTTGGCGGCGCGAGAGCATGAGCTGGGTGTCCTCCGAATGCGGCTTGCTTGCGGGACTACCCAGGACACCACTACTGCGGCGGACCTCTGCGACATGAGGTGGCAACCCCAGGTCCCTCGGATGTATGCTGCCACGTTGAGCGGCGTTTCAGAATCTCATCAACAGGGAGGCGCTGCCATTGCAGCTCCTGCTGTGACCTCTCATCCGTTCAGGCCTCCTCAGTCTGGAGACTCCTGCCCGGATCCTCAGCTGCACCAGATGTTCCTAACTTCTGTTGCACCCTTGGACAATGCTGGCAGCGAGGTGGCGGCTCTGCTCAAGGCGAACATCGATCCAGAAGCTGAGGGAATTGGAGCTGTTACTCTCAGGGCCTCTCATCGCGCCCTGACGGTTACCTCCAGGGACCCTGAGGACCTCGACCGTCTGAAGTCCGCAATCTCACGGATCGAGGCAACGCGGAACTCCGTGAACGTCCGAATCCCCAAGCAGCGGAATCCGCACGTACGGCTGACTGGGGTTGACCCCGATATAAGGCCAGAGGAGCTCATCGCAGCACTAATCATCGGAACCACGCTCTTCATCTGGACCCTTCTTCCTGTAAGGTCAGGCTCTCTTTCGCACAGTGCTCCGGACAGTTTGTTCATGTTATTGAAACTGACACACCCGCTTTTGCCCGCCTCTGTGCGGCGCTTCGTGTAACCATCGATTGGACTTCCGTCGAGGTCCGTGAGGACCTGCACGTTCCACTGTGCACATTTTGTGCGCAGTATGGCCATGCTTTGAAGAAGTGCAAGCTCAAAAATGATCCTTCGAAGGCGTGTTGTACCCGTTGTGCGGGGTCACATGCTTTGGCGGCTTGCCCTCGCTCCATCCGGGACCCCAACATTAAGTGTGCCCCCTGTGCTGCCGCCGGTCGCCCGCCGAATCATCATGCAGGACATGAGTCGTGCTCTATTTTGCACGAACATTCTGACAAAATCCGCGCTCAAACTCAGTATGGGCCTTAGCAGTCAGGTGGCCTCATGTCTCTTGCCCGTTGGCACCCCACACCGTAGCACGAACATCGAACACATAGAAATCTGGCAATGGAACTGTAGGGGCTTAAGACGAAAACAGGGTTTGCTGAAACAATATCTCTGCACCACCCTCATCAGACTTGACATTATCTGTTTGCAAGAGGTAGGAGCCGACAGGTCACCGACGCTAGACGGCTACTACACGGTCCGCCAACCCCACATGCCGTCGGTTGCAATCCTCGTCGCAAACGCCGTTACTGTAATCGAGCACTCCTTATCCGAACCGGACGTTGAGCACTTAGCGATAGAAATAGTGCCTAACAAACGAGGCCGAAAGAGTACATTCGTCATCAACATGTACAAGCCGCCATGACCCGCAGAGGCCGACTTCACCATTCTCCTTTCCGAAGCCACCCACCTGGCGCAAGCAAATCAGCTTGTCGTGGTCGGGGACTTCAACGCGCCCCACCGGGACTGGGGGTACCAGTCAAACTCAGCCAGAGGAGTGACAGTTGCGCGAGCAATAGAAGCCCTAGGCTTGGAACTCCTCACCGACCCTCTATATCCGACAAGGGAAGGCAACAGCGTCTCCCGTGACTCCTGCCCGGACCTCACCCTGATCAAGAACGTTGCTGAGGCTACATGGACGAACCTAGAAGAAACCCTGCGAAGTGACCACTGCATACTAAGCACATCCATATCATCTACCAAAATCCAGAGGGATTTGCCCACATCACCGAATGGCCCAAATTCCGCAACGCATACGTCCCATCAGGTCCAATTCAGTCCGTACAGGACTGGAGCGAAGACATCAGACAAGCACACAAGCAAGCCACCGAAATAATACAACGCACACTGGAAGCCCCAGAGGTAGACCGCCATCTTCTCAAGCTATGGCAGAAGCGCAGCCACCTTGTGAGGCGATGGAAAAGACAGCGCCTAAATAGACTTCTCCGTCTGCAGATTGCGCAGCTCACGGAGGAATCCCAGACATACGCCACCAACCTAGCACAACAAAATTGGCAACAGTTTTGCAAGTCATTGAGAGGAACGCTGGGAACGTCCCGTACTTGGACAATCCTGCAGAACCTCATTGACCCCTCTAAATCAAAATCCACATCTACACAGACCCTGAAGCGTATTGCTCACCTTTTTCCAGGGGACGACGCCACGCTGCTTCAGGCTCTTAAGGACAAATATATCGGCACCAGCCCAGCTCCTCCTTGCTCTTTGACCTACCAGGGCGAGGAAAATCCGGCACTCGATGCTCCCATTTCTGAAGCCAAGGTGTATGCTGCAGTTCGATCACGCACCCGCAACCTGTGGCGGGAAGGGACAAGATCAGCAATGCCATGATCCGCAACTTCAGCAAGGCACAAATCAGCGACCTCACCAAGTATTTGAACGACTCGCTGTGGGAGAAGAATGAAATTCCCTCTGAGTGGAAGCGCTCGGAGATAATCGTAATTCCAAAACCGGGCAAGAAGCCGGCGGTCGAAACGCTACGACCCATATCACTCACCTCGTGCCTGGGCAAGCTCTACAAGCGAGTCATCCAGACGCGACTTCAACACCACATAGAAGATAACGGCCTCTTCCATCCCTCCATGATCGGCTTCAGATCGGGCCTGTCCACTCAAGACGCTTTTGTTCTCCTCCAGGAGGAGGTACTTTCTAACATTCCAAGAGGAGGCGAGCACGTCATTATGGCGCTAGATCTAAAAGCCGCATTTGATAACGTGTCTCACGAGGCTATCCTATCCGAGCTCAATAACCTAATCTGCGGCGAACGCACCTTCCGTTACGTCAAGAACTTTTTGTCCAACCGAACGGCAACGATAGGAATGGGTGACATGAGATCGGATCTTCAAGACATGCCAAACAAAGGCACGCCACAGGGATCAGTCATCTCCCCACTCCTCTTCAACATCGCCATGATTAGAATCGCAAGGGCTCTGCAACAGGTTCCGAACATTGGATACACCCTGTATGCTGATGACATTACGATCTGGACAACCACCGGCTCTCTAGGCCAGAAAGAAGAAACACTTCAAGCAGCCGCAACCTGCGTGGAAACAGAGGCCTTTCGATGCGGGCTCCAATGCTCACCAGATATATCTGAAGTCATCCGCATACGTGGGTACCACTATACATCACCAGGCAATCTTAGCATCCTCCTGCATAGAGTCCCAATCCGGGAAGTGCCACTCATACGAATCCTGGGTCTCTGGCTCCAAAGCGATAGAAAAGTAGACCACGTGGTCCACCTCCTCAAGAATACAACACAGCAGATCTCTAAAATGATCCGCCGGGTGGCCAGAAACAGAAAAGGCATGCGGGAAGAAGACACGATCCGTCTGGTGCAGGCGCTGGTCATCAGTCGCCTCTCCTATGGACTACCTTACCTCACCCTGCTCCGAAGAGATCTCAACAAAGTAAATGCAATGATACGTGGAGCTTACAGGAACGCGTTAGGCTTCCCACCATACACATCCAACGTCAAATTGGAAGCTCTTGGACTGCACAACACATTTGAAGAAATTCAAGAGGCTGTCCTCCTGTCCCAAAGGGAACGCCTTCTGTCAACTGAGACTGGCCGGCTCATTCTCGAGCGCGTTGGCTATTCTTCGGACGTACAAGCTATACAGTCAACGACTAACATTCCTGTTCCGTACCGGGCAAGAGTATATGTGTCCCCGCTCCTAAAGAACATGTCTCCAGTCCACAACGAAGGCAGAAGACACGCCCGAGTGAATTATCTTAAGCGTGCAGTGGAACGCAGACCGAGAACTGTCTATGTGAATGCCGCTCTATACGAGCATACATCGAACGCTGCAGCAGCCGTGGTGGTGAGCTCTTCATACACAGAAGTCTCCAGCATGTCCATCCTGCACTCACAGAAGCAGAAGTGGCGGCGATCGTGCTGGCCATTACCTACGGAGACACGGCCAATCGAGAGCTTCACGTAATCACCGACTCACAAGCGGCGTGTCGGCTCCTTCTTGCAGGCAGAATACCTAAAAAATTAGCTCGCTTCACAACTAACCCATTGGCTACAACCTCACAGCTCAAGCATCAGATCACTTGGGTTCTGGGGCACTCTGGATTGGAAGGTAATGAGGTCACACAAACCGAGCGGCCACCAATCCCGATCTCACAACCAGCATTCCTGTCCCAGCGACTTAAGTACCTACGGGAACAACGTAGGATTTATCCCCCTCCACACAAGGGTCTAAATGCACAAGAAATGCGGGAATGGAGACAGCTCCAAACCAACACTTATCCCAACCTACGTCAATACAACATAATGTTCCCAGAACACTACACAGACATATGCCTTTGGTGCAATGACCAGCCCACCGCCTACCACGTCACATGGGGGTGCACAGGCCCCAAACCTCCACACATAAACATGCACCATTCGGAGGCGCAGTGGGAGGCCACTCTGCAATGCTATGATCTAGAGACCCAGCGTAGGCTGGTAACTCGGGCAAGAGCGGCAGCCCAGGCCACTGGGGTCTTGAAATGAAAACTCCACTCACTTCCACCCCCCCCCCTTTTTTTTTTCTTTTTTGCTTTTTTCCTTTCTCTTTTCTTTTCCATTTTGAAATAAAGTTTTCCTTCTCTCTGTAATCAACCTGTTGATTAGGACTATCAGTTACGAAGTTAGCGGCAGTGTCGGCGGAGTTTGTTTACGCAAGGGCAGTCTGCGCTCGACTGCGAAACGCATAGGAGTTCTGACGTTTTCGCCAGATCATTCGCTCGGCGTATTAAGGCCCGTCAAAAAATGCCCGAGCTTGGCTTCATCAAGAAAGCATATGGCAAATTCATAACGCTTGCCACATCGGATACCGCGAGCTTACCGCAATGACACTGCTCACGAAAGCAGCCGACAACGGCGCCCTGGCCGTGTGCTATAGGCTCTAGTCGTCGCTATGCCTAAACGCCTAAACGGTTTTGCATCAAAGCCGTAGCTAGAAGCGCTTTGGAAATAGTAATTTTTTTTATTCCTTCATCAAATTAAGCGCTTATTATTGAAGATCAACAGAGCACGCTTTTATGAAGGTGGCGAAGGAAATTCGCCATGTCGGCGACTCGGCGCCGACAGACCGCGGCAGAGGAGCGACCTGTTCCACCAGCGCTGGGTGCGGTGGCTACAGGTTAACTGGCAGCAATGGGTGCCAGTTCTTTTTTTTTTTTTTTACGATGGTATTTGGCATATTTCACAAACATGACTAGCTGCACAATTATAGGCGCACAGTAGTATTTAATGCAGGTGGCACGTTTGTAGTTTATTTTGGGTGTATCTTCTCACAGAGTCTCTGGTGTCGAGATAACACATTTCCTCGTTGATCGCATTCGGATGCGCACCTCAAACTCATTCGATACTTAATGTCGTTTTCAGCGAATGTCATTATATTTTATCGTGTAGCAGCAAACAAATATCATTTTGAACGAAAGTCATTCGATGGAAAGGGTATTAAATTTGCCATGTGGCAGGGCTGAGTAATAACTGTTTTCAGTGTTTTCTGCTTGTCATTGCACCTTCCGTGAACACTTCTTGTTTAAACGTGATTGCCTCCACTGCCGGGAATATACAATATGCATTACATTTATGAAATGTTTAGCCAAACAATATTTAGCGTGCATTGACATTGTACAGCACACGGTTGCATTTTGCGTTTCGCCTCCACTTAAACACTGGCGGCGCGGTCGACTTCGGTCCCGGTAACTTGATCTTCCTCAGTAGCCTGAGCCGCTGCAGCAGGTTATTAAACAGACATTTTCCAATATGCGTTTTGAAACTTGCCATGCAATTACTTTGAAGACCAGAGCCAGTGTTCCTGTTGGCTGGCAAGATTACGAAAACGTAACATGTCGCTACACTTGATATTGGCTCTAGAGCTTGTTATAAATCGCGCTGTAATTCTGCAGTTGGGCCCGATGGTGATAAAAATGAAATGAAGATGATACTACAATAATAAAATAGGATATAAAATTTAAATCTAATATGCTCTTGCTAACCTGTGATGCAGCTTTTCAGATATTGCCTCTGCTGATATCTCACTCCCACATAAAATTATCCACCCGATCTGCCTTTTTGACGACGAAATAGGTGAAATCCATCCTGTACAGGCAGTGGTAAAGCGCAGGCATGCTCAGAATGCTGGTTTGCAAGCTCGCTGGCTTTTCCTGCGGTCGCACCGGTACAAAACCGCTCGCAGTTTCGACGACGCTGCCGAGTTTGCTATAGCAATTTATTGCACGTAAACGAAGCAAGCGTGTACCATTAAGCAAAGAAAGAACATTGGTTCATAGGTCAAGGAATGAACGAATTAGCGTGGCGTTGTAATGAAAGCGGGGCACTCAAAATGAGCTCCACTTCGTACGCAACCTTGTTGATGCCTGCTGCAGGAGACACTTGGCCTCCAATAACGCTCCATGAGGCCGTTGGCAGCCCTTGCCAACTCCACAAGATTGGCAAAAACTGTTTACCCTCCACCAAGTCTTGGAGCTGTGGGTGCATTTGCTGCAACATGCGGTCGACCTTTTCAGACTCCGGAAATTCGCCGCCAATCCGATCTTAATAGGCCGCAATCATGTAGATAAATTCTTCTAAATTTTCTTCGGGGCGTTGCGTGCGGAGCTCAAACTCCTGCTTCAAGCGGCGCTTCGAGTCAATGGAAGAAAATTCCGCAATGAACGCTCACGAAGTGCCACCACTACTTCACGCTGCCCTCTAGCACAGCAGACAAGACGTGCGTAAGCCTTTTGTCAGCGGCGATACCAGCGACCAGGCAAAACGTCTCCAGTAGGGGTGTGCGAATATTCGAAACTTTCGAATATAATTCGAATATTATATTTTTATTATTCGTATTCGATTCGAAAATCAAGTATTCGTCTTGCATTGAATATTCGATACGACACGAATATTCGCAATCAACCGAATATTCCACTGCAAACACTGGTTTTGATTTTGTCCACAAGACCTATCGACATCGACACAGCAACATGGCGGCACCCAGATCTGTGATAGTGCTGGATGCCTAACTGTAGCCTAACGTTGGGCCATGCCGTAACCGCCGTAACGGAAGCGTGCGACCTACGACTGCGCATTCGACTCGGTAACTCGTGTCATGGCAGACGAAGGTTGTGGCGGACCGCTCGCGAAGCGGGGGAACAATGCGGACACACCCTCGAAACGAAAAGGAAAGAGTTCCATTTGGAAGTACTTTGTGAAGACAACGCCATCGACGGCACAGTGCACGACGTGCAGCTCAGTGCTTCAAATTCCTACAAGTACGACAACGCCGCTTGTCAACCATTTGAAGCTGCATCCGACCTTGATGAAAGAGTATCGTAAGATCGTTGCAGGTGTACCAGAAAGAGGTCAGCCTACCATGGCCGACTTTGTGCGCCCAATGGAGCCGCTTTCAGAAAAGAGGACGCAAGCACTAAATAGTAAGGTGGCTGCTATGGTGGTGCTTGATTTGCAGCCCTACAGCATCGTTGAAGACCGCGGATTTAAAGAGCTTTTGGCAATAGCTGTTCCAAACTATCGCCCGCCATCGCGCTCTACACTTTCACATGTGCTTGTTCCGCGCATGTATGGTGAAAATGGCAAAAAAGGTGAAAATGGAACTCCGCAATGCTTTTGAAGGGGGAACTGTAGCTGTTTGCTTTACCAGCGACACGTGACATCGCGAGCGAATGAAAGCTATATGAGCTTCACTTGCCCCCTTCTGTCTCCTAATTTTCAAATAAAGCGATTCAAGCTTAACACACGCTACATGGCTGCCAGCCACTATGCTGAAAATATCGCAGCTATGCTAGACGAGATGTGCAGCGAGTGGGAGATACCTGACAATTGTGAAAAATACATTGTGACCGATAATGGACGGAACATCCGTGCCGCTGTCAGAAGACTCCCATGGACTGAGCGATCGTGCTTCGCCCACACCCTGTAGCTCGCCCTTAACAATGCACGATCTCGTACGCCAACCATCGATCATCTGTGCAAGAAAGCTAGACAGATTGTTGGCCATTATAAGCACAGTACATCGGCACAAAAGCGACTAGAGGAATACCAAAAAACAACGGGCAAAGATCTCCGTCTGATGCAAGATGTTGAAACTAGGTGGAATAGCCAATACCTAATGCTGTCTCGTCTCTGGGAACTGAAGGAGGCAGTCACTGCGGACCTTGCCACTTCGGACAACAATATTGATGGGCTCAGTTCACAGGAGTGGAAAGAGGCTTCAGAATGAATGGAAGGAAGGAACAGCTCAAACGGATGGGACGTGTAGGAAGGCAAGACAGACACATGAGCTGTGTCTGTCTCGCCTTCCTACACGTCCCGTCCGTTTGAGCTGTTCCTTCCTTCCATTCAACATGAACCAACCAGCCCGACAAAACCCTCTTCTTGAGGCTTCAGAATATTTAGAAGTGCTAAAGCCATTCTTTGAAGCCACCGTTATTGCCAGTACGGAAATATATCCATCACTTTTGGCTCAAATACCCCTCATTTTTGAAATGCTGCACTATCTTGCCAACTTTACTGGTACAACTGGATTTGATACAGCACTGGCACGTTCTGTCAAAACAAGGTTCTCCCTGCATGCAGAGGACAAGGAGGCATGCCTGGCCATGTTTTTAGACTCGCGCTTCAAATCCACCATATTTAGAGCCGAGAAAGAAAAAATGATGTGGCTAAAAGATTTAGTGCTTCATGAAATATCCCTATGTGCACCTGTGGAAGGAACAGATCCAGCAGCTAAAAAGCAGAGGCCAGAACTGCACCAACAGCCTTCATCTAATGTCTGGCATGCATTTGACAATTTGGCAAAGAATGCTGAGCGAACTGAGGCAGTTCCTGTGTCAGAATGGGAGTTTGCTGCTTACTCAGAGGAGGCACTGTTAAAGCGAGACAGTGACCCATGCGAGTGGTGGTGGGTTGTTGGTTCTTTCAGGTATCCCAGTCTATCAAAGCTCGGTATGAAGTACCTCGCAATACCTGCCACTTCAGTGCCAAGTGAGAGGGCATTTTCCGTGGCCAGAGAAGTCATTTCAACTAGAAGGGAACGGCTTCTACCTGACCATGTGGAGCAATTGGTTTTCCTTCACGACAATCTTTAATGCTCATCCCTACAAGCCCCTTTTGTGCAGCAAGCTAGCCTTTTAATCATTGCTTTGTGCTAGCTGTTTTAGGTAATGTGGTGTGATGTGATGTGGTTTGTGCAGCCATACCTTTTGTGTTCACTTACTCTTTCAATTTTGAGCTGTGATGTTCTTGGATTCTCAAATTAAAGTTTTGTAGCGGCTAAATGTGGCTGACTAATTATTCGATATTCAAACCTAAGTATTCGTATTCGACAAATTTGATATTCGTACACCCCTAGTCACCAGTCGGTCCAAATACTAAACGGGAGACTCAGTGTCATTGTACCCTGTGTATTTTGAAATGTGACGTCCGGAAGAGCACGGAGTGCAGCCGACCACCAGTTGGCCCACCATCATTGTCGCCGCCATCACTGAACCCGTTGGTTTGCCCCAGTAGATGATGTAGCAGCTCTCCGGGTACAATAACGGACTCCCCGTCCATATCCATGCTCCTCACGGATGAGCCCCCCTCGTCACGTTTGACCACAGACTCATTGTTGTGCTCCCAACACACCTCTATCCCGACTCGCTACTTAGCAGCCTCGCATGCTGTCCAAAGTGTCCCAACAAAATTCGTCTAGCACAACGAGGGCCTCCGCTGCTTTCTTCACAGTGCGAGGGGGCCGAGGCTGCTCCTCTCGTGGCCCCTCTTCCTCCTCCGCATCTTCACCGTACAGTACGTCCCTGACAATTTCTTTATCAGTTAGAGAGCCGGCTGTAGCAACGCCGTCATCAATGCTGATGTAATCGATGAGTGTCCCTGCATCCAGCAGAACACCCCCGAAATCCAGGCAGTCATCTCTATTGTCGTCTAGTGACACTGGCCACTGTGTCATCGCAGCGCTCGGGCACAACAAAGCCACTGTGTCAAAAACAGTAATGACGTGCGTAGGCGTGTTCTTCCAAACGTATGCAAGAATATTAACCATGCTCAAAAGATTCAAGTCGTACTGCTTGCTGACTTTATGGCACAGTAGCATACGTTCCAGCACGCGTCTGCGGTATTTAGTCTTGACATACTGAATTATGCCTTGGTCCATCGGTTGAAAGGCCGATGTAGTGTTGGGCGGCAAAAGAACAATTTCAATGTTGTTCAGTCCGGTGACCCTGTTATGTGAACTGCAGCTATCTAGCATGATTAGTACTTTGTGATTCTTCGCAGAAAACTGTCTGTCTAGCTTTTGCATCCAGCCGCGAAAAATTCCCAATGTCATCTAGGCCTTTTTATTAGGCCGGTACTCCACTGGAAGAGCAGGCACGTGCTTGTCGCCATGACGACAAGCGGCAAGTGCTCTGTCCCTGTCATGTTTGCAGCTAAACGAACGGTTACTCGTTTCTTGCTCCTTTTCCCTCCGATGCACGAATCTACTTTCATCGTCACAGTCTTGGCTGGCAACGCCTTAAAGAAAAGTGCTGTTTCATAGGCATTAAAAATATCATTTGGATCATAGTCAGCGATGTGTTCGAGCAGCTGAGCGTTCTTCCAGTTGTTGGAAACATCTTCGTTGACAGCACCTCTTTTGCCGCACAGTCTTGAACACGTGACCATATCTATCTCTGAAGTGTGCACACCACCCTTCTGATGCTTTAAATCCATTGATATGCATCATCAGTGCAAACCTTTCGGCCTGCGCCATCATGAGGGGTCCACTCAATAGCAGGTTTGCATCACACGAGTTGACCATCCACCGAAGCAAGGCTTCTTCCAACTCCGGAATAGCTGCTGTTCACAGACGCTTTCTTGACACTCGGAACTTCTCCCTTTCGAGCGCCTGAAGAATATGTTAATTTTTTACATACGTGCTTAGTGTGCTCCTTTTAATGTATTTTTTCATGGCTTCTTGTCAGGAGAACTCGTTCAAGGGCCCACAAAATTTACACTTCAGCAGCCAAGTCCTTGGCCTCATAGCTCTTCGACCATTTCGCCGGCGTTAACATCAGCTGTGAGGTCAGTGACACCAGAGACTGATGAATGAGCCGCACTAAAGTCAACAGTATTTGATACAACAGCGTGCAAGGATGCACCGCCAGCAGCAAAACGACAAAATGGCACCACCGATAACGCCGACACGTGAAAAAACAAGGAAAAGCGCCCCATCCAGCCACAAGTCGAGCCAAGTTGAGCCATTGATGTCTATAGCGATGCTGCATTTGGGTATCGCGGGTATCGCTATTGCGCCGTGTTCGCCTTATTTCCGTTTTCGAGTCTCAGTAGCTGCCCGAAGTTGTCCGAATTATCCGATGTGCGGTCAAATCCGTCCGAATTAGCGAGCGTTTTGTTCCATAGACTCCTATAGATAATAACGGGAACCAGGTGCGAAGGTCGAATTATTCGATTTTGCAAATTAACGGGAGTCGAATTAACGAGCTTTCACTGTATACAAAATTTACTCTAAGCAAAAAAAAAAGAGAATTAGCAGAGGTATAGCATAGTAAAACATGGTATTCAGTGAAAGCCTCAGAGCATGGTTATGCTTGGCAAAGCTCTTTCGTAGCCTGATTTAAGTGGCATTGGTATGACGTGCTAAGTGCAACATCAGTTCCACTGGTGTCCATGGCTGGCTATGTCGAGGCGCGGTTGCTCTTCGTTATTGTACCTATCGATCGACAACACGGCTGTTTCCATCGTGCAATAGCACGACGTGACGTGACCTCAACCACGTGACTAATCATGTGCTCCACCCTTCCACTCTCTCCTCATGTCCAAGTTCGAAATGTCAAAGATCACCCAAAGGTCAAGGACACCGATTAGTGGTCCACAAGGTTACACTTCAAGTGGCCGGATGTTTTGAGGAAAGGAAGGCAGAGTATATTTATAGCCACACTTTGTCCTGTGGCTCCTTGAAGGTCAATGGCTAGCCCACACTGACATTGTGTGTTGGCTTATAGGAATGAAAAGGTACGGTATCCGTCACATTTCTTTGGACACCTGAACCGCATAGGAACGGTTTGTCCTCCTGCTCCTTGAAGGTCAAATAAAAGTCAAATTGAGGCCCCCGCAAAGACCAGCTCTACCTAGTATAGTGAAGTTTGGTTTGGTTTATGGGCTGTAATGTCCCGAAGAGACTTAGGCTATGAGATACACCACAGCGGAGGGCTCCGGAAATTTCACCCACCTAAGGATCTAACGTGCACTGACATAGCAAAGCACATGGGCACCACGTGCTGCAAAAACAAAAAAGCTATTAAGGTTACCTAAAAACATGGCAATTAAAATGAGATTGGCCTAAGAAACAAGCATTTCAGGCAAAATGAAGCCTCACATGAAATGCCAAAGGTGGACAAATTCGACATATTACTGCTTATGACTTATTCCACAAAAAAGCACATTGTGGCGCAGCTATATTTATATTTCACAGATAAAAAGAACAAGACACCTAAAACATACAGGATGCCATGCCTTATACACATGAACACATGCCAAACCAATGTCGAAGACCATGTGCTCGGAACTCATGGTACTGCCAAGATTCGTTTCAGTTCACTGTGTTAAATGCAGGAAGCACCACAATGACCTCTTCTCCAAGATGCATTTTATGTTTTCCAGATCATGCCGAGAAAAATTCCTCAATTCAATAAAAAAAAAAAGTTCAAAGTATACTCACAGAGATCTCTTCCCCAGGCAGTTGCTTCTGAAGCTTTTCATTCTCTCTCACGCTCTGAAACTCTTTGCACGGGCCAGGCTCAGGCAACGAAGCTTCCTGTGAAGAAAAAATGTTACAGATGAAAGATTGATTGATTAAGCCAGTCAGCTGACAAGAAGAGAGCAGAATGTGTAAGAGAACATACAAGTTAACAACACCCTCAAAAGGAAAAAAAAAGGGCATGGACAGGGCATGAAATGCAAAAGTAAGATGGCAACTAAAGGTAACTGACTGGATCTCAAGAGGAGGCAACTGCAACAGGGACCAAGATAATCTGGTGGGCGGGCGACATTAGGTTTGCGGCTCACACAGGATAGGGTCAAATGGAGGATGCCCTGCAGTTGATGTAATTAGGAAAATAACAATCATGAGCTAGTACCACCACCTCCAGAGGTGACAACACAATACATGGTTTAAGTGTCTGTTGGAGATGAACTTGCTACACCAGGCACTAGCACAACAGGCATCAAATTCTCAAAGGTGCCCCTAAGCACAGCTTGAATGTAATGGCAGCTGCAGCTCACAAACTTTAGTACGGCCTGCACACTGGTCATGAACACAGAGTAAGGAGTTCGCTAAGCACATTACACTCTCTCTAGCCACTAGGGCTGAGAGGACCCTACTCCTCCATCAACCAATCAATCATGTTTATTTCACATCAAGGATGTGAGGGGCGAGGACAAAAAGCCTATGTGAGGCTTGACGGCGGTCCCCGCCCCCTACAGCAGCTTCACTGAGCACTGAATAACCAAAATCGCACAACGCTACAGCATATGGTATGTCTGACATATTTATAGTTAGACAAAGGGCATGCACTGCTTGGAGGAAAAAAAGGATACACATATTCAAGGCATCAAAAATTCAGGTCGAGAGGGAAGGCACCACAACAAAGGTACTTAATAAAGTAAACAATTGATTATATAATAAAATAACCCACACGAGCACAAACTGAGTTCCATTGGTAGATAAATACATACACAATAGATTCGAAGTTCTTCACTAATTACAATTCATTGCCATTGTTTAAAACTAGCGGGAAGTTATAAGACCGCATTTGTCTGCCTCCCCACACCCGTTCTGTGGTGGTATGGCTGCTGTATGTCTGGTTGGTTTCGTTTCGTGACAATGCAGACTTGTTCGCTTAAGGCAGCATCTAGACATAATGAGAAACAAAGGATAGAAGGTAATGGCATTTTAGGATTAAAGAAGAGGTCCATTTTCTTTTAATTTTTGGTTGCAGTACGAAAAATACACAAGAGAAATCAGCCCCCACCCGTTTTCCTGAAGCAAGCAAAGTAGTACCTATATAGGGCATGCATTGTGCGGTTAATTGCAGGACAGTGATCAATATTGGTTAGAAGCGAACTGCCTGTAATGGCTGGCTTGGCCTGGAAGCACAAGTGCTGACAGTGAATAAAGTGCCTGCGTGGAGCCAGGAATTCAGATTCAATGGGTTCATGCCTTGCAAAAGCTCCCCACATCCTGTATCAAGGCTGTCTCCATTTTCTGAAGTGGTATGCCCCTTCTATAAGCTTAAGATATCAATGACATATTGTCACGGTGTGAAGTCTCTGATCAGAAGTCACCGCGGACGAACGTCGGTTTCTTTGCCTCGAGGAGGCAAACGCTCGCGATCAACACAGAGGGAAGATAAAGAATGCAGCGTGTCATTGCCTCCCCGGGTACAAGAAGCATCGTCCCGATGCTGGGAATGTGGGTAGAGGTGAAAAAAAAAAAACCATTGCACGAAGGGCAGTTCCTCACGCACAGAAAGAGTCAACACTATCGGTCGTAATACGGTTTCAGGCGGACCACGTGGACCACGTCCGGGAGCGTGGAGCGTCGGGACTTTTTAAATCCATCAGGAACAACCTCATAGTTTAGGTCCCCAACTTGGCTTACCACTTTGTACGGGCCAAAGTAACGTCACAGCAGTTTCTCGCTGAGGCCTCGTCGACGTACAGGAAACCAAACGCAGACACGGTCTCCAGCTGTGTACCGGGCGTCACGGTGTTGGAGGTTTATCGTTGGGCATCGCGGCGTTGCTGATTCTGAATTCGCAGCCTGGCCAGCTGACGGGCCTCTTCGGCGAGGTGCAGAAAGGTGTGAACATCTGGTTGTTGGTTGCCGTTGTCTAGATGTGGTAACATGGCATCAAGCATTGTGGTCACTTCGCGGCCATGGACCAGACGGAAAGGTGTCATGTTCGTTGTTTCCTGGACCGCTGTATTGTATGCAAAGGTAACGTACGGGAGCACTTCATCCCACGTTTTGTGCTCTACGTCGACGTACATTGAGAGCATGTCAGCGAGTGTTTTGTTCAAGCGTTCGGTCAAGCCGTTCGTTTGAGGATGGTAAGGTGTTGCCTTCCTGTGTTCAGTATGACTGTGAATTAAAATCTGCTGCAGCAATTCGGCTGTAAATGCGGCTCCTCTGTCAGTAATCAAAATCTCCGGTGCGCCATGGCGCAGGACAACGCAATTGATGAAAAACTTTGCAACCTCTAAGGCAGTACCGTTGGGTAGAGCGGAGGTTTCCGCGTATCGTGTAAGGTAATCCGTGGCAATAATGACCCACCGGTTACCGGAGTGTGAAAGGGGAAATGGTCCCAGCATGTCCATGCCAATCTGCTGGAAAGGCCTCGACGGTGGGTCTATTGGCTTCAAGAGTCCGGTGGGCTTAGTCGGCGGCACCTTACGACGCTGACAGTTGTGACACGTTTTCACATAGTGTGAAACGTCTGAGTGAAGTCGAGGCCAGTAGTACTTTTCCTTGAGCCTTGCAAGCGTGCGGGTGACTCCCAAATGTCCAGAGGCTGGTTCATCGTGGCAAGCTTGTAAGATTTCATCACGTAGACACATAGGTACAACAATCAGGTACGGCGTTTGGCTGGCGGAAAAGTTTTTCTTCATGAGGACACCATTGCGCACACATAACGATGACAGAGCACGCTTGAAAGCTCTCGGAGCGGTTGTACATGCACCGTTTAGATAGTCCATGATGTGACGAAGTTCGGGATCTGCAGATTGTCTTTCAGCGAGGCACTCTGTGCTGATGGCATTTAGCAGTATGGCCACATCAGGAATTTCATCTGCGGGGGGATCTACAGGGGCCCATGAGAGGCAGTCTGCGTCCGAATGCTGACGGCCAGATTTGTACGTGACAGTTATGTCGAATTCCTGTAATCGTAGACTCCATCTTACAAGACGGGTTGAAGGGTCCTTTAGGGTTGCAAGCCAGCATAGGGCATGGTGGTCAGTTACTAACTTGAATGGTTTCCCGTAAAGGTATGGCCGGAACTTCGACGTCGCCCGCACAATGGCTAGACATTCTTTCTCTGTTGCGGAATAGTTCGATTCCGCTTTAGATAGACAGCGACTGGCGTAAGCGATTACACGTTTTTGGCCGCCCTGGATTTGAACTAGAACGGCGCCCAGGCCTATGTTGCTTGCATCGGTGTGAAGCTCCGTGTCGGTGTTTTCGTCGAAGTGAGCCAATATGGGAGGTGTTTGTAGGCGGCGTTGAAGCTCTTTGAATGCTTGTTCCTGAGGTGCGTCCCAAGTGAAAGGCGTGTCTGTCTTTGTCAGACGTGTTAGGGGCTCGGCGAGTCGAGCAAAATCTTTGACGTAGCGCCGGTAGTAGGCACATAAGCCAAGAAATCATCGAACAGCTTTCTGGTCTTTGGGCAGAGGGAAGTTGGCAATAGCTGTCGTTTTCTCTGGATCCGGCAGGACACCAGCGTGGCTTACGACGTGCCCCAAGAACTTGAGCTCCGTATAAGCAAAATGACATTTCTCGTTCTTTAACGTAAGGCCAGAGGATGTTATGGCTTGCAAAACAGTTTCAAGGCGCCGAAGGTGCTCCTCGAACGTTGGAGCGAAGACCACAACGTCGTCAAGGTAAATGAGACATGTCTGCCACTTGAGATCTGCAAGTACGGTGTCCATAAGCCATTGGAGAGTAGCCGGAGCAGAGCAGAGACCAAAGGGCATAGCCTTGAACTCGTAGAGCACATCCGGAGTAATAAACGCCGTTTTCTCGCGGTCCCTCTCATCTACCTCTATTTGCCAGTATCCGGATTTCAAGTCCATTGAAGAGAAATATTTCGTGAAGCAGAGACGATCCAGAGCATCGTCGATGCGTGGCAGGGGATAGACGTCTTTCTTTGTAACTTTGTTTAGCCGGCGGTAATCCACACAAAACCTCACCGTACCATCCTTTTTCTTCACAAGAACGGCAGGTGCAGCCCATGGACTCCGCGAGGGCTGGATGACATCGTCGCGAAGCATCTCTTTCACTTGGCGGGTGATAGCGGCGCGTTCAGTCGGAGACACTCGGTAAGGTGACTGTCTGAGAGGTGGCACGGTATCATCCATAATAATGCGATGCTCCAACACGTGAAGAGTTGGAGAAGGTCGCCCGATAGCGCTGGAGGAGCTGGTTCACTTGGCGATGCTGCAGTTGAGAAAGCGCAGGGTTAATGTCGAAGTGTAAATCGGTGGTAGGCCTCTCCATTTCGGTCAATGACAGCGTCGCAAGTCCAGAGGCTTTTTGAACATGCGTGATACCGCAAATATGGGCCACTACAGTCCCAGTGCTTAAATGCTGGTGCTCACCGCCAAAATTTATGAGTAGGACGTCTGCTTTGCTGTCTTCGAGGCGAACGACTCCTCTGGCTACAGCAAGACTGCGTTCGAAAAGTAAGATCCGTTTACTCTCCACGACACCTTCAAAGTTTCGCAGTGTATTCGCAGCCACAGATGTCATCACGCTGGAACGGGGCGGAATAGTGACGTGATCATCAAGGATGTGCAGTGCTGTCGGTCGCTCTGAAGCACTGTGTATTGCGTTCTCAGTTGATAAGGTCACTGACTTAGTCTGCAGGTCGATAACGGCTCCATTCTCTGCTAAGAAATCCATGCCAAGGATGACGTCGCGGGAACACTGGACAAGTACAACGAAGGTTGCTAAGTACGTTTCTGCTTGCACAGTTACCCTAGAAGTGCAGGTACCGGTCGGCATTATCAAGTGGCCTCCGGCGGTACGAATTTGTGGGCCTGTCCAGGGTGTAGTCACCTTTTTCAGAGTGGCGGCGAAAGGCCCACTCATCACAGAATAATCGGCGCCGGTATCCACAAGCGCTGTCACATCGGCTCCGTCCACTGAAATGTTCAGGTCGGCGGTTACGGCTGTGGTGTTGCCAGAACGTCGCGGGGTGCGGTCACGGCTGCGGTGTGGTACTAGCTGATTTCGTGTCGTCGGAGAACTGGAGCGCCGAGGCAGCGGATCATTGTGGGGCGCGTCGTGTCGTCGTGAAACGGAGTGGCCATCCGGTTGCAGTGGTGGAGGAGCTTGAGAATTTCGTCGATGAGCAACCTTCCCTCCAAAGGTTGCCGCATCTAGTTTTCCCGATGGGGGCTAGGGGAGCGGACCCGCATCAAGCCGGCATTACCACGTGTCTGCGAGGAGTATTGGCGCGGTGAAGGCGACCGCGAGTAGTCATAGGGCGTTCCGGATGATTCAGCCAAGTACGCGTCAATAGCAGGGGGTCGTTACCACGCTGCAGCTTTCGCGTGTCGGCGCTAAATCCCGGCAGACCCATTCGTCGGTAATAGCAATCGCGGAACAGGTGACCAGCTTCGCCACAGTGGAAGTACAGCGGGCGATTATTGCGAGTGCACCAGACGTCGCTTTTGCGTGGACGCACCTGAGAAATTTGAGCAGGAGGTGCTTGACGAGTGTATGCAGGGGCTGCTTGGGGCTGACTGGGAGGTGGATGCTGACTGGGAGGTGGACAGGCACAACGAGTGACTGCGGCGTAGGTCATGGCCTGCTGTGGTGGCATTGTCGGGAGTGGCTCGGGTGGGTTGAGTGCCTGGTTGACCTCTTCCTGAACCATCTGAGAAAGGCTGGATACTTGAGGGGGTGCTGCCGTCGAAAATAGTTTTTGCAGCTCCTCGCGTACGATGGCCCGTATGGTCTCACGGAGCACGTCAGTGCTACCAGTGTCCGCGATGGCGGCAGCAATAGGGATGGACGGCCACTCGTAATGCTTAGATCGCATCTCTAGAGCCCTCTCAATGGTAGTGGCCTCGGATACAAATTCCCCGATGGTCTTGGGGGGACATCGCACTAATCCAACGAAGATCTGTTCCTTAATTCCCTTCATGAGATAGCGAAGTTTTTTTTCTTCGGACATGTTTGGATCAGCGCGACGGAATAGCCTCGTCATGTCCTCGAAGTAAACGAGGATGTCTCGTTAGGGAGCTGAACTCTCGTCTGTAGGAGCAGCTCGGCGCGTTCATTCCAAAAAACGGTGGTGAAAGCTTGCAGGAACTGGTCCTTGAAGGAACTCCACGTTGTGATAGTAGTCTCATGATTTTCAAACCATGTACGAGCTGAACCGTCGAGTGAAAAAAATACATGCTGCAGTTTCTGGTCGTCGCCCCAGCGATTGTACTGGGCTACTCGCTCAAATTTATCTAGCCAGTCTTCCGGGTCGTCGCCAGGAAAGGCTTGGAAGATGGGTATCTCCCGCGGCTGCTGCAACACGAAGGAGGGGGCAGTGGTGTCTACCTGCGTCATTACGGGTGGTTGTGTTGTCTCCGAAGGTGGTGCTGGAGAAGATGGTGGCGGCCTCGCAGTACGAGAAAATTGTAGAGGCGCGAATTCAGGATCAAGCCCTCGAAGCCGTCGGCTACTCTGATGGGTAGGCGTAATCTCGATGGTAGGAGATCCTTGAGGGCTGGAGTCTTGGCTGGTTGGAGGTGTTCGGAGCATGGGTTGCGTTACCCAGCGGCTCCACCAGATGTCACGGTGTGAAGCCTCTGATCAGAAGTCACCGCGGGACACAGGAGTAACAGAAGTCACAGTGCGGCAAGAAACTAGCAGGCCCGCTTCGACAGACGAACTTCAGTTTCTTCGCCTCGAGGAGACGAACGTCGGTTTCTTCGCCTCGAGGAGGCACACGCTCGCGATCAGCACAGAGGGAAGATAAAGAATGCAGCGTGTCAATATTCCTTAATGAGTGCAGGTAACCGAAGTGATTCATCACTTTCTCAAATGATGACAAACTTACTTTCTACAACCCTGCAATGCAAGGAAATGAAACATTTTTCTCGACACACAAGCAAAACTGAGTGCACAAGATGCATAGGAAGCTCAGAGGAAATGAGTTGTCTACTGATGAATGTGGGGTTTTTGGTGGAGAGGGGGTTCTGCTCACAGAGCCAGACGCCACTCAGCTACTAGCTCTCCGGTCCTGTGGCAGCTTGAAGCACTGGTGGTGGCAAGGAGCAACATGAATACCAAGCAGTAGCCAGTAAGTAGAAAACCTTTACTTAAGAACTCTCCAATACTGCCCTTTTCCACAGCAGCAGTGAGGCATTGCAGGGAGTGTTGGCGGAGACATCGGAGTGCACAGACCCATCGGAAAAGCTGCGATAGAAGTGATTTCTCCTGAAGTGTGCTTGCCCGCCTATGTCATGTTGGAGGGGATTCCACTGAACGTCTTCCACTCATTGGCTACTCCCAGTTTTCGTGTTGTTCCTTGCGGCCAGTGTGGTCTAAGCTAGTCAAGCGCAGTCTGGCTCTGTGAGCAGAGCTCCAGCCCCACTAGGAACCCCACATTGAAAACTGCAGTAGCTACAAGGCCACATTCAAAGTCATTGTTCTCCTGTGCCATCAGTTGGCAATGACTGCCCCCGTGCCAGGTGGCACAGAGAAAGAGAGTGCATGACATGTCACAATAATGCATGCAGTTAAAAGTGGGCACCGTAGTCAATGCAGAGCACCACTGGCAGACACCCTGCTTTCACCAAGCTTCCTGCGCACCTAATGGGCTCACTTTCAATTTTGAATGGGAAAAAGTGCCACACGTCATGCGCTGCAGGGCTTTTAAAAATAAGGCTTCCTTTCAAAAACTGACACAGCATAAGCATTGTCCAGGGCTCGATAAAACCTTTCCCTCTTAGCCCAAACGAGACAAGTGGGTTATTTAAGAAGTTAGTAAACCTTAAATAAGAAAATTAACAAAAAGTTGTCAGAGTAAATTATGTTCAGCATCCCCGACAGCTTCTTCCAAAAAATACTTTTTCTATTTCGAAACCTCTATTTTAGGAATTTGTGAAAGCGTCTGCTGAAACATCAAATATTTTATGACAGAATTGCACAGTCAAGCAACGGCTTAGTGTAATTCTGTATGCTTTCATCTTTTGTCAAATTGCAAAGCATGTATAATGATGTTATCACGCAGTGGTCACACCTGTCCTGGTTGTGGAATGTAAAAAGGCTTGCAAAAGAAACTTCTCATTGGGTTGACATGCAGAAGTAAAAAACCACACAACTCAGAGACAGCACTAGCAGCGAACATGCTCAGTATTCATTGCAGAATGGAATGATAAAGCTGAGTACGAGCACCTTTCAGCAGCAAAAAACTGCACAATGCTTCATGGCTATATAATTATTGCAGTTCCCATTTTTTTTTTCCGTCACTCTAAGAAAACAAAACAGTAGCCTGCAACAAAATAAGACTGCTTTTTCTTGTGGCCACAATGCATTCTGTACAATGTCAGCAATGCATGCTGTAGGGCAGATTAATCAAAAGCAGTAATAATGAGACTAAATTGTAACTCGTGAGCAACCTTTGTCTTGCAACAGTGTGTGCCTGAAATATGAGCCTGCAGTTGCAAAGGAGAGGGGCAGCTAGATGCGATATGTATTCAAGTGATCGCAAAGTATTATCGTATGGAGCATGGTCTGCTCATTGCAAGTGCATCAAAAAGGTTAAGAGTTCTTAATTCCTCCTGTATTCACAAACCAACAGTTTTATCTATTCATTTATTTAAATAAATAAGAAGATTGGTTTGTGAATGGCAAAGTATTATGGTATGGAGCATGGTCTGCTTACTGCAGGTGCACCAAAAAGGTTCAGAGTTCTTACCCGTCCTGTATTCACGAACCAACCTTATACTTACATTTTGTCCGTAGCCCATTTTCAGTACCTTAAAACTGACTCGCAAACTCTCCTTATGAACTACTCGCGCCATTTTTTATGCTCTATGGCTTGAAAAGGCAATGCTGAGGCATTTTACCTACACAAACTTACTTGTGTGATGTTTGACATGGCAGTCTATGACAAGATGGATACCGCTGAATTCGTATTGTCTCATGCTGATGTGCAGGAAATAGGAGAGAGTATGTGTACACACCACCCCAAAGTTGACTACAAGGGACCACTGGAGCACGATGAAGGTGTTTGGCAAGATGGAACTCTCGTGCTGGTGCCACCTTTAGAAGCGAGCTGTGCTACACTTTCCAGACAAGCTGTAATTCCACCCTAACGCTGACCTTGTGGTTTGTTGTCACTCTTCTAGCCACACTCCATTAGTGATGGTTGCCAATTCTATCACAAAGTGAGCATCACTGACGATCTCCACAAGGCTGTTCCCCCACTCTCATGGCCCTACCAAGAGCTGCACAAGCTCCAGTGATAATGCTAGAGTTCTAGAGGAACTAAACGTTTCCTGCACACAGGTGTCAATCAGGGGCCTGGAAGTGACAGCACATAAGTGTTCCAAAATAGGAAAGGATATTCTCTATCAGTGTGCGGTAAGTGCACGAATAGGAAAGGATATTTCTCTATTAGTCTGCAGGTAAGTGCACGCCACACGGTGAAGCTGAAATGCGTTGACGTAGACAGAAAATCCACATTGCCACCAGCAAAGCTGGTGCCTTCAAAGGCACTGTTATGAAGATCCTTTTGTTATGTGGTTACTCTAGTATTTGCCTTGGCTACTGTAATTGGAAACTTACACTTAAGGTTACGGAGTGTCCCACAGTTTTATCCAAATATTATGCCCAAATATTTGAGAAGTGGCAGTAACGAAACAGCGCCATTCCATTGTCTCAAGGTAACTACTGGCAACTGCTTATTTGTTGGGTCTTTCCCATACAGGTATGTCTCCCACTGCAAATGTGAGCTTATGAGAAAATTTGATTAGTCAAGTTCTTGAAAATTTACCTTGCAGCCATTTTTCTTTTTTCATTCTTCTCTTGGAAACAGATGCAACACAGCTTAATACAGTAGTACTTGCGAGCGGGCTAGTTGGCAATATGACTCAGACAACCTCTGGCGCTGGCTTCTTCGTACCACAAAAACAGGCACTTGGTAGCGAGCGCATCATCTGTGTGAACGTCTTGGTTTAATTCTCTTGTGTGTTGTTTGTGTATAGCCATGCAGCGCCAGAGGTCGTCGGAGCAGCTTAATACAGGTTGGTTTACATATTTATGCAACGTGTCACGCTATCAAAGGAGTCTGATTGGACTTTTCACATTGTCAGGCTGGACTGGGTCACCTAACGACAGCTGAATCTTCATCATCATCATCAGCCTGATTATACTCACTGCAGGGCGAAGGCCTCTCCCATATTTCTCCACTTAACCCGGTTCTGTGCTAGCTGCATCCACTTGACCCCTGTGAACTTCTTAATCTCATCCGCCCACCTAACTTTCTGCCGCCCCCTGCTACGCTTTCCTTCCCTTGGAATCCAGTTTGTTACCCTCAGCGACCATCGGTTATTCTCTCTTCGCACTACATGTCCTGCCCATGTCCATTTCTTCTTCTTAATTTCCACTACAATGTCGGTAACTTGAGTTATTTCTCTGACCCACTCTGCACGCTTTCTATCTCTTAATGTTACCCCTACCATTTTTCGTTCCATAGCACTCTGGGTTGTCCTCAACTTAAGTAGAACTCTCTTGGTTAGCCTCCACGTTTCAGCCCCATAGGTGAGTACAGGCAAGATGCAACTGTTGTATACTTTCCTCTTGAGCGATACCGGTAAGCTGCTAGTCATAATCTTCGAGTGCTTGCCAAATGCCCTCCATCCCAATCTTATTCTTCTTGTTGTCAGCTGAATCTTGGACAGCAACAATTCCTGCGTCCAGTATGAGAGGAGTCATGCCTGACCTCCTTTCTGGAGACCAGGGATATATGTGCATAACTAGTTTCAGAGGTCACGCTACTTGAAAGTTTTCTTTTTTTTAATATCAGCAATATGCAAGGCATCTATCTGATTACTGCACAATATCTGTGCACATGGCAGAAACCCAGGTGGTTGAAATTACTCCAGGGACCTGCTCTATGGTGTCCCTCTGGCCCAAGTCGCTTTGTAGCATTGCGCCTCATAAGACAAACCAAACCGCAGGGGCCTCCTTCTGGCAACCACAACAAGCCATGCCAAGCTAGCTGTTTGACCTGGTGAGCTGCAGCTGTCCGATGGCTTCAGGCCTCATACAAGGCTCATTCAAAGCATCTAACAGGAAGAAATGCCAGACTGAAAGGCAGGAACCTCTTTCCAAAAGGTGTCCTTTTAAATGCATTCAGAAATCCATGCAGCCCAATCTAGTGTCTCAGCAGTATGCGTGCACTGCCCTTCCTGGCCATCACAACAAAACGCACCAGGCAGCAATACAGCCTCTACATACACTTCCGGATGACACTCATCCGTGAGCCAGACCATTTCCCTTTTTGGTCACTGCAAGTGACACCAATACCAGCAGTGTTCCCCAGGAGAGGAGACAGACCAAAGTGCTGTGTGATGATGAGATGGTGTTTATTGTTTCCCCTTCAACAGAGCGGTCTTCGTGCGCAGGAGCTGTAGTTTGGATTTCTTGATCTGCATGGTGAGCTCAAACAACTGCTTCTGCTGGTGGAGCTGGGCCCTCAACATTTTCACACGTAGCATGTGCTCTTTCTGCTTTCGTCTCTCGTCAGCAGGCAACTCGTCAGCACTACTGCTGCTGTGCTTGTGTTCTTGTGGGGCCACCACTGCTGGAGGTTCAGCAGCAGCAGAGCTCACGGGCAGCCTCAAAATGGCTGCTGCAGACCCGCCTAACGTCTCGTCAGATGCTGCAGGCTGCGGGCTTGGCTGGCTTTGTGCCATGTCTATGTCGTCATCAGGGCTACCCTCTTGCCAGTCAACATCTGCAGAGGTCATTTTCATTTCACTGCACACCTTTCTGTCGCAAAGGGAGAGCACATTGCAATCGGCAAAACCTCCCTCATTCCAAGCCATTTGGAATGTGAGGAATGTTCGAATTAACCGGGAAAATCGAAGAAAATATATATATCGAACCCAAGCAAAAAAAACTCCCTGCAAAAGCACACTTTGTGCCCCCCCCTTCACGTTGCCATTGCAGTTTGTTGCAGTTTTCCATGGAATAGCATCACGCAGGGTCAGGGCACACAACTTAAAGCAATAAACGTGCTAATAATAATAAACACTAATGTGCCTTTCCCGCTTAAGTGACGCTCAAAACGGCTTGCAACAACTTGCACAGCTGCGCAATTTCAAATTCAAGGTTCCCATACACATGCCCCCGACAGTATTGTCACCAGTCGCTCTCGCAGTTGCCTATTGCTTGTTCAAAGGAGTGCTCGCCAGTGTGAATGACCTCGCGAAAAAACAATGTTATTTTCCTAAAGCAGAGCTGATTCGCATGAACGAATTACTCTTCCTGGTGCACAGAGCCTCATGTGTCCCCCCAGGAATGGGCACTGGCACAGAGTGCATGCTGCCAGGCGCTAGTATGAAGCTTCCTTTCACCCAAGAAATGTTGGCCAAATTTCAGATCATTGCATTTCTGACGAAAACTGGACTCTAGTGATGACAATTAAGATATTTTAGGGACAAGCATTGCCGCTGGTGAGAGAATCTTCAATGCCAACCACTTAGCTAGACTCTGCTTTCACCAGAGCCAGAGAAGAGTGAAGAGTATGGGCACGGCTGCCTCCAGCTGTGCTTCGACTAAGTGGACAGGACTCTAGCTTGAAACTGGTATACACAGCTGCATCACGTTTTCTCCTCTAAAGGCACACATTTCAGCAGTTCGTAAACCAAACTGCTCAGTGTTTTTATGGGGCAGGCACATGAAGCATCAGCACTGTCTAGCAGCACCACATTGCAGCTCTGAGGAGACACTGCCGCTTCTCAGCACTCCGGGCTTTCAAAATAACCAGGTTGATTCAGGCTGCCGCTTCAAATTATCCAGTGTCAGGCGTACATGCAAAATTACAGGACCATAGATATCCTTGAACTTATCCAGAATTTCAAATTACCCGAGTTCAAATTATTGAGGTTTTACTGTGCTAATAAGTACTGCGGAGCTATGATTGCTACCTTAGTGCAGTGGTCATCAAAAGCTCCTATCACTTTTGTTTAACCGTTCCGTTGAACACATTCCCTCCCCCTTCCACAGTAGATATCCACCAGCTTTTTGTTCTGGTAACAACCGACCCAGGCTGCACATTTCCCCACGTGCATCAGAGCTTTCTCTGCCCACAGCTGCCACCTTCAGGCTTCTCTGCTACAAGAGGGAGACCTCCACCTGTTCACTCTGCCACCTCCAAGCCATGGCAGGTGGTTTGTTTATTTGTCATTTCAATCCCTCAAGTCCACTGGCGAAACTAATTGAAAGTAGTCAATAAATTTCATTATTTTCTTATGAAAACTTTACCAGCAACACTGTAGATACCAAGGGAAGAATCCAGGCCTGTGTGCATACATCAATCTTAAATGTCAGCTTTTGCTACAACCAATGGAATGCCAAGCCCTTAAAGAAAGGTATGCCACTGACAGAAAAACAGAGAATAAAGGTGCCCCATTGGCTTGTCTGCTTTCGCAGCCCACATGCAAGTGAGTAAAAAAAAGGAAACAATTGAAGGCACATGATAAATACATTTTTGTGGAATGGTGTAATCACTTCAAACCGTACCCAGAGCAGAACCTTGAAAACGGCGACAATTCACTGTGCTAATTCAAAACCCTACATGACCAGCCACGGCTGCTTGGCAAAACAGCTGTGAATCTCTAGTCATGAGCACAATCACTTCACTGGCTGCATACTGGGCCACAAAAATTACGGGGACGCTCAAGGTTCATATTAAGAGTAGATGCACCTTAACACCACCTGGAAATTACTTTTATATCTTTTGTTTAAGCTGGTTGTTGAGGAAAGAAATGCTTCTTTCGCTTCTCGGTGGACACTTACAATTAACGGTATGCAACTGGAGGCATCATCTGTTCAAATTGACATCGCAAACTAGCCTTCAACTTGACTCGCAGATGTGCGCTAAATGGGAAGCGGAGTGTTATGATGCCACCCTGGATGCTGTACAAAGAATGACTGCAACACAATTTTGACATGAAATCATGTGCGTAGCATCTTTTTTGCAGCACGTTTGGAACAATGCCATACCCCTCCTAGCACATCTGACAATTCTGGAGCAGTAAGGGCTTTTCTGTATGTGCCCAATATGAGCCTAATATGCTCTTGAGTAATATGAATGCTCTGCGTGTTTGCTACTCATTGGTAAAACAGTTTTACATGGAATGCCCGATAGTTTCCCAATGCATAGCTAAGAGGCACCTAGGTTTCCTATCAACAAGTTGATGCAAAGAGACATTCACCAACACATTCAGTTCATGTGCTTTGGCAATGTAAATAGAGCCCCACTGTTTGAAGTGTTTCAAGGTTCTGCAGTGAAGGAAAACAGAGCTCATAAAGATACACGCGCAAGTCATACCCTCAGGGTCTTGAGCTGCTTGTATCATTGCCGCAGGGGTGTTGCTGCCACTGCTGCAAGGGTCGGTGCTGCGTCGTCCGCGGTCGCTGTCGCAACTATTTTCGGTCCTTGCGCTCAACTGACCAGCCACCGCAGCAACCCGTTGCAGTTCATCAGTCATCTGGTTATGGTAGGGGCTCCCACAAACTGGAACAGGCCACATTTTCCAAGATGAGCATCATCACAGCAACACCCCTGCCAGCAACACTTCATTAAGTTCGCCTGAATCAAGAGATGTGACTGCAATGCGTCATGTGCAGCCATACACTTCCCTGCTGTAGCAGGATCCATAGCATTAGTAATGACTGGCCCCAACGCTGTTGCCATATGCTCGGCTGTTATACACCTGTCAATAGGCACTTTAAAGGTCCTTGAACCAGCAGGCTTTTAACTAAAAGGCCTTTGAGTGCTGCTGCGCGGGCAGTTTTAACGGCTACTGAGACAACGAAGAAACTTGGAACTCTTATCGAGATCTGGAAGGCCTTTGAGTGGCAGAATGCAGAGCACTCATAGAAACATGCTGGGGAATCAAATAAGAGCTGAAAATCCCTTAAATTATAGATCTTCCAAATATTCAAATTACTTAAAAAAAAAAAAAAAAGGTCTGCCCAAGCATGGAAGAGCAGCAGGAAGTGCAATACCACCACTGGCAACCATACAAAAACAATTAACTCCTGAAAAGTCCACGAAAGCATATCAGTGTCTCAAAAAAAACAGCATTCATTTTAAGAATGAATAATACTATGGTAACAAATAATCATATTGTTTTATCGTTTCAAGTTAAATCTGTAGGCTGATTGCTTGAATTCCCAAAATATTATTGAGGCTGACAGTGGCGCCACACCACCTCAATAAGATATGATGCAACCTCTCAAAGGCGATCGAGTTAGCCGTGTAGAAGCAGATCGAGAACCTCAATGGCCTTTGAAAGTGGCCGTGTGACAGGTATTATTTTTTAAATAAATCAAGCAATGCTTATTTTAATTTGTTGGATGCAGAGTAAGAAGCAGGTTACATGGAAAAAGTCCCCACTGCAACCGACTGCACCAGGACCTTCTTTATTGCTAAACAAAAAAATGTGAGTCAAAATATTCCTGACCAAAATGTGAGCAGAGGTGTTTACCCCAGAAATTTATGCTGCAGATGATACGTAAATGAGTAACGAAACAATAGTTAACTGGTAATTTGTTGCGCTATTTGTATCAGTTATGAACATTACACAGTTACACCACACACAGTTTGTAAGGTACAATCAAGCATCTTCACCATCCTTGCATCTTCCTGTAGAGATTATGTCAACACCCGCCCACCACAATATTGTGTCCAGTCCTTCTTGTCTCTATTCAATCAGCCCATTTTGTCCTCTCCCTATCCTCCCGACATGCTGTCTGGCAGCGGCAGTATGGAACAATTAGGAATTGTTAATTTAATAAGCAATACTTGATCAGTGCTTAGTATGAAGATAATAATGAAGTTGCTTACTCTTTTTTTTCTCCACCCGCTCAGACACTAACTCTGACCTCGATCGCAACACACCACTGTCTAGAAAGAAAAAGCTGAGCTAAAGCAATCAGCACTTGCATAGTGGCATTTTATAAGGTCATCTTTGCATGCACGCAAGATACAGCAATGAGCACAGGAGTGATAACTGGCATACATCTGTTAAATGCAGCAATGAAACTAGACAAAGCAGCAAAGACGAATGATGCGGCTGACTGCAGGGGCAAGCGGGAACGCCCTATCACTTTGCCTATTTCTACCAAACCAGAAAATAAGGCAAGGTAACAGTGTTTTTGGCAGCGCTCCTTGCATGTCCCTGTAGCCGGCCGTGTCCTTCATCTGCCACTTAATTGCGCCTTAAAAGAAGATCAGCATGCAAACATACCTGTAGCCAAAGCTCCACGAGAGTCTGTGCCTTTTTCCCTTTTCGATCTCTCCTTCAAATTGTCCCAACATTTCTTCAACTGCTTTTCACTTCGCTTGGAAACCCCATGGCGGCTGTTGAATTCTTCTTCAATTCGCAACCACACCGCCCGCTTCCTGCTGGAGCTCACGGCATCCGATTTTTTGTTCTCAATTATGGCTTTATGTTTATCCACCAGACCGATAAGGATCGCACGTTCCCGTTCTGTGAAATTCACTTTTTTCTTTTCCAACTGTTGCGCACACTGTTAAAGAAAAGAAACATCAATAGCAAAAATGGAGTTCGCAAACACTTGACGAAAAGAAATAGGCATTTGCACGAGACAAACAACAAGCAATGTGGGTAAGAGAGACTGCAATGCTATATTGATAAAGATGATAACAGCAGCCAAAGAAAAAGAAAGCTGCCCATGTCACCTGCTCTTACGATACTGAATGCTGCAAGACTGCCTTGAAACCACTCCTTTACACCAATATTTTTAAAGCCAATCATGATGTTAACCACCATTTTCCACCACACCTTTCTAACAATTTCTTGACCAGAAAAGGATGGCTTTCGAAAGATCGCTCTAAATGGCATAAGGGACAATTAATATTGAAGCGCTTGAGCCCTGCTCTTATACTTAGCACTTTTGTGTCACTTATGAAATGCTCTCTTCCATCAAGATGAGGAAAGAGCTTTAAAGGGGTAGCCAGAGTTGGTCTTGAAATACTTTCAAAGCCCCAGAACATCCAATATGCTCCTCAAAGGCATTTTCCCACCCCTCTGTAGGGAGTTTCTACTAGCTTTTAGTTGCTTAGCAACAAATAACGATAGGCCAATGCTACAAGGCTGCCTATTGCCCAGCCATGATATCATATGGCCCATATAGATCACATCACATCGCTTTATTTACCTTAAAGACCCCTTTTCGGGGTTTTGCATAAGGGGTGGGGGTTTACAAAATGCCGGAATCAATAGCGCTTGAAAATGATGATGGGCATGTTATGGCAGCAATATTGTGGGGAAGGCCGTATCTTGGTAGCAGTGCAGAAATGATGAAGGATATTTCGTGTGCCCCCTTATTGCTGACTATAAACCTAACTGTTGACCTATTCCTGCTAGCACAGTACTCAGAAATTGTAACAAGGTGAATTCACAAAAACATGCAAAGTATCAAAAATCTTTAAAAACTGCATGAAATTCTCTACAGTTCTTTCGACTAATGAACTAAGGCAAAATTTCCCCCACCCTAACCTCCCTTTACCCCTTGAACACTTTGGCACTGAGCCACTGAGCTCTGAATGCCAGCTGTGGAGATGTGAAAAATGCCCATGGCCTGAGCAATATGCCATTGCACCTTAAAAAAAAGAAAATTAGCTGTGCTTCAGTTCTAGTTAAATCTGGATGGAAGCGGAAGTTTCTTTTGCCTGCTACATTATTCTCCTGTCACGCCCTATCAGTGTAAAGTGCTACATTATTGGGACACCTAAGCTCAGCTTTTAAGGTTATGTATGACGTGAGAGCGTAAGCTACCAGCCCACATATAAAGTCACGCTTTAGCAAAGCGTGAATGCAAAGGGCTGATTTTCACGCTCCGTGGTGCTGTGTTTATTGTCGTTCTAGGTGTTAGCGCGGTGAACCACTCTGATATGAACCTCCCAAGTTCAAGGAGCGACCAGAGATGGCAGCTCCTGCTCGTGGCATAGGGGCAAAGTGAATTCAAATGTCATGACAGGCTGATTCCAATGTCATCCCCTCCCACATGAAAGAAGAGACCCGAGTTGGCGCTCTTTCAGGCACCCACTGACACTGCCGCTGAAGGTTGAAATTGGTGTCCGTAGTGAAGCTTCTGCTTCGAAAAAAAAAAAAAGGAAACGTCTCATGTGGTCACAATTATTTCTCATGTCTTTCGCTACACCATCACAGCATCAAACCCACTATAGCAGCCAACCCACACTGCCACATGCAGTCTGGGCACATGGCTGAAGAGGCCAAATCGAGAAAAGGACACCTGCAAGCCAAACAAATTCACGGAAACAAACTTAGAAGCAGCAGAATTGACAAGCACTGCTAGAAGTCCTCACAGCTTGTCCCAATTTCACTATCAATGTGCATCCAGGTTATACAAAGCCGGCTCATCACAACACAGCTTAAGTGATAGGCCTTCAAAGAAATAACAAAACCTGTTATAAAAAAAAAAAAGGTATGAATACTGAAAGACATTTGTGTCCAGTGTTCTTTTAAGGAAGGAGGAGATAATGGCAGTCATTTTCAAGCAGTGTAAAATTACAAAATGTTGTGTTGTGTTATATGGCGCATAAGCAGCTCAGGCTATTATGCGCCAAGCACAAGTTTGTAAGAGGAGACTACTATTTATTTTACAGTTTCTTTAAAACATTTGCTTCCTAAAAACCAACAAATAAAATTGATGCAGCTTAGACACCAAGTAATGAAAGGGAAAAATTAAGATCAAGAATGAGGGAAAAAAAGAGGCACAATGTGTGACGGTGAAAAAACAAAAGAAGCAGTGGATAGGACATGCACAAAATGGAAGCTAGAAGTTTATTAGAGCAATATGCTAAAAAAAACAAGAACACATGCCCAAACACATCGCAATATGCATGCATTGTTGCTCAGTTTTATTTATCACTAAATGGCAGGAATTTAATCTTGTTCCTGAAAATAAGAGGTCGTACTATGGGAAAATATTTAGGCATAGTGCAATACTGCCAAATTTCTAAGTGACATGGAAATTGCTCGGTATAGGTGCACAAACAGAATTCCCCCCATGTAAATAGGAATAAGAAAAAACAAAGCAGTGAGCTACAAAATGCCCTACCAGACCACCAGGCACCAACACGGGCCTTACGTTGTGATTACAAACGTTGCGAAGTCTGTCACACTCATCAGAAAGATTTGTGCATCTATCCAGTGACTGAACAATGCGAACAAATGCGCGTGCATGTATATACAGTTGAACACGGATATACTGAACTCAAAGAGGATCGCGGAATAGTTTGATATATAAAGCATGCCAAGAGATGAGCTCCTCTGCAGCACAGAAGTGACAACATAGTATACACAAGCTAGCAGAATGCCTCCTGCACCAATATGCTGCATGCCAGCATAATGACAGCGCACCGCTTGCCTCGAGCATGGCGACCTGAGCGGTGCACATACATGCACCACGGTGCACATACATGCACCAGTGCGTTAGCACCACCTCGCACCAGGCGCCAAAAAGAGAAGCGCACCCCCCGTGCTGCTCCATGGATGCGAGTATGCGCTCTAAATGTTTGGTAAACTCAGATCTGAGCATCGACGCTCACACTGCTCATGCCTAACATTTAGTGCTGCGTGGTGCATGTGCCGTTCGGGTTCAGATCAAAGCTGCTACGGACAGTGCTTTGGGAAACGCACAAAGAGACGCAATTTCGTTACTGGCCCCTTATAAATGCTATAATAACAGAGTTAAAATTGGGTACAGCTGATTTCTCCGTCACCTTCAGCACAGAAGACCATGCAACGACCCCCGCATGCCTTCAGTCAGGTAGGCTGGCTTCACCTCACGACAACCGCTGCACTGAACTCTGGCTTTCCCATGTGACAGCAGTGCCACGTCGAAAACAAAGACGCCAGACACAAGGACATTTCCAAGCAGACTCAACATTATTAAAGAAAGATAACTCACAGTTGAATGCTTTTAGTGATGATTCTGCTGAGAAAGGAGACAATAATGACCTGACATGAGAATGTCTGCCAAATAAACTGTGTAAGATGCAATCACCATGAGTGTGAGCTTGAAATTAAAATGGAAGCACAGCCTTCATGAAAGCAGAGGCTTTTTAAAAACCAAATTGTTTTGTTTTGGTTAGCAGAAGTTAGGTTTGGCTTAGCTTGTGTGGTTTAACATCCAAAGCAACTTGGGTTATGATCATGGCAATAGCATTTTCTTCCAGATTCTAAACTGGATACTGATGCCTCTATCTCACCAAAAAAAAAAAAAACATTATGTTTATTCAGCTGAAAACAATATCAACCGAAAAAAAAAAAGCGGAAGTTGTGTTTGCAAATAAACACCCAAAAAAGTCGGCCGAAGTCTCAGAAAATAACCGAAAACTCCAACCCCTAGTTATGATGGACACTGAAGTGGAGGACTGTCTATATTAGAGCACCCTGGGTTCTTCAATGTACACTGACATCTGTCACTAAACAGGCGCGGTCATTCAAACCCAGGTTTTCCAGCTCAGTAGTAAAGCACTGTACCCAGGGTGGCAAAACCAGAAGTTCAACACCCTATCGTGATAGGCAGAACATGTAGCATTAATTACCCATTGTGTCCATTCGTGGTGAAAAGAACACTGGTGTGGACTTGAAAACAGTTAAATTTAGATATTCAAAATTAGCATGAGCCACTGTCGTGCACACTGTCTGTTACCCTAAGCACCGGCAGAATGAACGGTCGGCTTTTGAGTTTTGTGTTCGACGTGCATCCCGCCAAGCGTTGACAGACTAAATATTCCCAAAACCAGGCCAGCGACGCAGCAATGGGGACCGGAGGACTGGCGCCGGGAGGGCGGCGAGGAGGAAAGATATATAGGCTCCTGCAAGGCGCACTAACCATGTCATCCAAGCTGGCCGCTGGCCGCTGTCCGCGGTTGGGAGCGGTTGCCGGCTTCTGGGAACTGTTCAAATCTTTGAGGAGTTCGAAGCTTGAAACTATGAAAAACAGCGATGGACCCGGCGAGGAGCACTCTCGAAGAGAGAGAAGGGGTCACGGTGTAGGGGGAGACGACGAGAGAGGCTGGAAACGGAGTGTCGTGTTGAGAGGCTGCACTCTGAGCGTAAAGAAATGTGTGCAATTGTCAAGTTAAATTCATATTAATCTGGAAATGCCAAGCGTGGTCGGGCTTCATTGGAGAATGCCAGAAAGCGGGAGGACCAAGGGACTTGCCTGACTGACGAAGCCGACAGAACCTCCGACGTTAAACGCAGCTGACCAGGAACCGGACGAAGGATGTGGACCCACAGCTGAGCGTACACCTGGAGCATCGAAGAATTTGCAGTCTTCCCCTGCAGCGCAAGTCTGGACAGGCAGGTGTCTCATTGGCTCCTGTTTCGAGGGCACTATGGCAACCACAGGGTATAACTTGCAGAGTTGCAGGGGCAAAATAGGGGCCCGAAGCGAGGAAGGGAGCCGGCAGATGGAGCTGATGGCGACTGCGGGCTGGGAAGTGCCAGCGAAGGTTCAAATTGCGGAGAGACAGAATTGGGCAGAGCGGAAAGGGAATTGGAGCATGCTAGACTAATGTCTCTGCCTAGTAAAGAGCAGAGACATTAGTCTGCCAACCAAGATCCATATAACTCGTGCTATGGTCTTTCCAGTTGTGATGTATGGATGCGAGAGTTGGACTGTGAAAAAGGCTGACCGCCGAAGAATTGACGCATTTGAATTGTGGTGCTGGAGAAGACTCTTGAGAGTTCCTTGGACTGCCAGAAGATCAAATCAGTCGATATTGTCGACCATAAACCCTGACTGCTCATTGGAGGGTCAAATTCTAAAGTTAAAGCTCAGCTACTTTAGTCATCTGATGAGAAGAGAGGAGTCGCTGGAGAAAGATTTGATGTTGGGAAAGGTTGAGGGTCGCCGGAGAAGGGGTAGGCAGTGAACGCGATGGTTACACGGCATCCTCGAGGCACTGCAGATGAAGTTATGTGATGTTAGGAAGATAGTGAGAGACCGGAAAGCGTGGCGTGACATGGTCCATAGGGTCACGAAGAGTCGGACACGACTGAACTGAGACTGCTCAACAATGGCAGTGCCGGTGCCGTGCTGGCGTCTCCTCTGAGTGTAGAGGAAGACAGGAGACTAAAATACACAAACATGTTGAAAGGAGTGCTTTTGGATATGCCAGCGGAAGGGGCGCTAGTCCCCGGCAAGTTTGATATCATCCCTGGATGCTTACAGCATCCCAAATGAATGGAGAGCGGTCTTGTTGCCCAGGCTGAACGAAAAGGCTAGGGGAGTGCTTGTTCGGCTCTCGGCGGAGAAGCGCAGAGATTACACAGCACTCAAGGAGGCTGTTCTGAAAGGGCTCAGATTGTTACAGCCAAGTATAGGAGACTATTTAACCACTAAAAAAAAGGGGTCAAAGGAATCATGGGATCAGTTCGCAACACGACTGCAAAATTATTTTATCTAATATTGCAACAGCTACAACATAACTTTTCTTGAACAGCTTCGAGAGCTTGCAGTAGTAGATAAACTGAAGTAAGTGTTAAGTCCAGATGCCCATGCTTTTGTCATCCAAAATGCATCTGAATGAAGTGGTCAACCTTGAAGAACAATTGGACGAAAGTCAAATCGCTAAAGACCTCGAAAGGAATGCAGGGGAGATGGTAAGGAGAGAGGGAAAAACAACCGGCTTGGCTAAGGCGCGATGCCAAACAGCCAGCTCCATATGCCAGGACATGTAGGCAGTGTTACAAATGTGGCCTCCCAGATCATCTATTCCGCCAGTGCCCAAAACGGAGGTCAGCGCAGGCAAACCACGTGGAAACGACGACAGATGGCAGAGGCTTGGTAGCGCGGATTGCAGGAGCTAACTTCGCAAACGATAACGCTGGTGGCGGAAACTGGCTGTTTCACGCCTTCAAAATGATCACGCTCGGTTGTGAAAAGGCCAAATTTATAGGGCACCAGTATTCAGGAGCGAAGGTCAGTGTCATCAGGCGGTCAATTCAGGGAGGCCATGAGCCGCATACCGGTTCAAACATAAACTGAACTGACGCGTTTGGAGAGCAGGTGATGGCAGAATTTGTATATGTGCCTTTGAAACATTTGCATACCCGTAAAGATGTCAGTGCAGCCATGGCTGGCACAGGAGTCCTCGGCGCTTTTACCACAGATTAGCCCCAGGGATAGATGCACTTATCAGTCCAGACACGCAAGCACAGTTGCTAAGAGAAACCAGTGACAGCGCATGAGACTAGTCCAGCGGGCAGCAGTGATGGTGAATTGTGCAGAGTCGAGCCGGCGACTGCGGCTATTACTACGACCAGTGAGCCACACGATGCTACTGGACGTGAGGTTTTTCGCAGCACTGAAATTGACGACTATATGTTGAGAGATGCACGGAAGCAGGCTGGAGTAGAGGAGTGGTTGGCCTCAGCGCGGTAAAAAAGGATGAATTGAAAGAAACGGACACAGACATGCTTAGCAATGCAAGTATCTATGTAGTGGCAGGCACGCTGGCACCCAGGGTTGATGAGATCTTAGAATATGATATATATCTGGAGTGGCTAGAAGGTGCAACCTTAGCGTCAGTAGAGGTGACCGCACTAAGCAGGAAGGGTGACAACAGAAAGGAGAGCTTAGACGCAGCTGGAGCTGTAACGGTCAGCATTACAGAGAAGGCTAGTGACGACAGTACCATTATGGTGAGTAGGAGGCGAAAAGAGAACGAAAGACTCTGGGTTGTCTTTTTTTATAATTTTTGTTTTGTGTGTGGCCTTGTTGAGGTGCCATGGTGCGCTGGACATGGAGTCACAAGACATCTACCCTGTTTGAGTGCCGCGCGACCGGTGCTGAAGTGTGCTGCATTCCTCGAAGTCATGCATCACAGTGGCGATGAGGGTGTCGTGCGCACTGTGTGTTGCCCCAAGCACCGGCAGAACGAACGGTCAGCTTTTGCGTGTTTGTGTATGCCATACATCCTGCCAAGTGTTGACGGACTAAAGATTCTCGAAGCCAGGCCTGCGAGGTGGCGGTGGGGACCGGAGGTCCGGTGCCGGGAGGGCGGCAAGGAGGAAAGATGGGCTCCCACAAGGCGCACTGCCTCTGCCATCCAAGCTGGCCGCTGTTCGCGGCTGGGAGCGGTTGCCTGCTTCTGCGAACTGTTCGAATCTCTGAGGAGTTGGAACTATGCAAAGCAGCGATGGACCCTGCGAGGACTCTCGAAGGGAGAGAAGGATCGGAGGGGGCACGGTGTACGGGAGACGAGAGCAGACGAGAGACTGACAACGGAGTGTCGTGTTGAGAGGCTGCACCCTGAGCGTAAAGAAATGTGTGCAATTGTCAAATTAAATTGATATTAATCTGGAAATGCCAAGCATGGCCGGGCTTCGTCTGAGAATGCGAGAGCGGCCGGACCAAGGGACCTGCCTGACAGTCACATATGAAGGTCCATGCATCTCTGAATATGATGTGGTAGGTTAGACATCAAAATTCGGAGTACACTGTGGCTCTGCCCTTAGGGGCATGACATGCGAGTGTTAACGGCTCCCATCTGCAGCTCTTCTTCCAGATGCATGTTCGCATATATTCTGCTTGCTTCATCACTACTCCCCCAATTTGTGCCGCTATTGTTTTGCGTAGTGATAAGCTAACCAATTATGTTAGAGACTATTCAACACTGACATAAGCTAACGGTTTAACAAAGCCGTATGAGCGTGCCTCTGTAGCCTTGGATTAGTACGCTTTACTCATTGCTCAAGCATCCTAGAAAGTTTCATTCCAGTCTCACTCACCCATCTTAAAGGAGAAAGAAGCCAAAGCTTTGCAGCTCCTGACAGTGTCACAAGAAGTCATACAACCCGCACCAGTCTGTGTAAGCATGTCAGCCACATGTCAACTTCCAATTACCGCCTACCAGAGCCATGCCTATGAGTTTCCCTTCACAATGCCGACAAAGCTGGACATTTTTTAACCCTATCACATTGAAATAAAAGCCCAGCAATGCATGATACTCTGTATTGGAAAGCCAGATGTGAAGCTGTGAGACAAATAGGAAAGCAGCAACACTTACCAGCTCAAGGTGACTTCTCTTTTGAGCCGGTGGGCTTGAAGCTGTCTCTTCATTGCCATATTCGTGGAGAAAATGTGGCTCACATTTCACATCCTTGTCTACCACAAATCCTGCAGACTGCTCCATCAAAGGCTGCTCTTGTACAGCAAGCTGCAGACCTGCAGCGGATTGCTCTTGTACGGCAACCTGCAGACCTACAGTGGGCTGCTCTTGTACCGCAACCTGTAGACCTGCAGTGACCAATACAGATAAAATTCGTGAGATAATGGTGATATGCGACAAGTTGAAACAATAGCTCATTGGCAATCAATACCGTCAGGTAATGGCATTCGAGATATACTGGCAGAAAGCACCCAGCAGACTCTTCTAATTTGAGGTCTTTTAAACATGGTTTCAATGCCGAATGGTCGAGGTACTCAATGATCGCAAATACGCTCTCGGCACCATTAAACGCTCACAAAGCAAGCTAATTAACTTTGCGACCGTCAAGTGAAGCAGCTAAATAAGCCAGGCAAAGGTATTCCACCTGCGTCAATTCTGGCCCTCTTACTAGTTGCCTCTACCAGCGACATAACTTGGCGCACTGACTCCCTTAAGCGCAGGATGACACTTCCTGGTGCCAAAGCACAGCAGTACCTCATGATTTCGCGTTAACAGGGCACTACATGCGCGAAATGTCAAGCGCGATAACAAGACCTCAACGCCTTCTCCTAAGCTCGCCGTTTTGACCGAATTCAAGTTTCTACATGGTTTTAAATTGGTCGAGTGTATGTACTACGTAGAGCGAAGGGGCATGCGTCGGAGTGTCAACTTACCAATGCGACTGTGGGATGTCGGCGGATGTCCGCAGTAGCAACACCAACCGCACTGAAGGGAAGCATTTGAGGTGCCGCCTACGTCAGGACACGCGGGCCGAGCGAAGCTGTCGCATTCACAGTTGTTCACGGAGCACTGACCACGAGGCACACCGCGGATGTCGCAGTTTGTAAACATGTCGCTGGCACTCGGTTGGGCACCTTAGCTGTGTGGCACCTGGTACCATGCGCTAGTCACAGTCACACTGGATGCGTGGTAAAACTGATTCCTTTGTCTGCCCGCTACAAGACAACTGCGTTTGCCGCCAAAGTTGCAGGCGCTGAAAAAGGTGCGCATTTCACACTTATACACTGCGAGACGAATTCCGTGCTCCGTAAGCAACGGGCTAGCAAACAAGTGTCAACATTCCCTTCGAAAAAGCGCACATCAACCACAAAACTTGCGTTCGCCGCGTTGTAAACGCCCAAGCCCCATAACCATGCCCACACCGCCCAGCAGTGGCAGCGGAGAGGAGTGTGTCCCAGGTGGTCGTCGCAAAAACGTCATGTTTGTAAACAAAGGTGGCGCTGCGATCGGCAGCGACAGGGGTGTAGGCAAAAACGCAGCGTGCCTACTGTGCCTACGCTGCGCCAAGCGACGCCGCCTTCGAAACCAGTTCGCGCGTGCGAATATTCTAAAGCGTAAGCTTTGCTTGTGCGTAGAAATAGTTTGGTCTATGCCTGGAGAGTAGTTCAGCACTTATAACTAGCCGATTACTGCTGGAATTACCTGGAGAAGAGCGCTGCATTAGTTTCCTTCTCCGTGGCCTCAACAGCGCGCTGCTACGGTGGGCGACTGAAGCAACGTATTGGACTTATAGTGACTGATTAAATTAAGGCTGTGGCTAAAGGTACGTCGGACGGACCCGATCAATGGTCTTAAAGGTACGTCCGACGGACCCGGTGCGTTTTTCTTCGGGATCCGTCCGACGGATCCGGGAAATATTTTTCAGAGGTACGGCGGACGGACTCGATCGGTAGGGTTCTTCCGACGGACCCAACGCATTTTTCTCCGATATTGGCCTTGGGATCCGTCGGGAAAGCCGGACGGATCCGAGACATGTCCGAGATCCCCAGATGTGGTTGTAGCAACAACATGGTAGCCATATGTAGCCAAATCGAAGTTGGTATGAGGTGTACGTGCGAGGTGCAAGAAGTGTGTACTACATACTGCATGCGTGAAATGTAAAATTACAAAGAATAGTACAGTGGCAAGAATAGTGCCTAGAATGGGTGATATACTACGTGATGGCATGATGATAGGTTTACGTGAGTTGTACCGCGGCAGCAGAGCGCAAGCGCATGTAATCGCGGTGTTGACGGCCAGCCCGCGACCCGCACGCCCGCTCATTCGGTCCTCGTTATCATGTGGATTAACGTCTACGACGGTCGTTATGTAGTTATGTAGTTTTTATTCTTCAAAGTTTCCTCACTTCCATCTGTGATGAGATGCGTCACGTAACGCATCGCTTTCTGCTCGCATTGAGGTTTGGTGCTGCAAGTTCTACGTAGTACAAGCGGCGCTGAAAAAACTGGGCACCGCCGGCGTGTCTCTAGCCCAAGCATCGCGTCATTCGTGTTTGTTGTACAACTGGAGGTGTGGTTTGTGCTTACCGTGAGATGCTGTGATTACGGATTACGTCCTACTAGAGTGCTGTGTGAGACTACGAAGAGTGCTGTGATGAGTGCGCCGATGTCCGGACGGACATCAGTGTGTCCGTTTATGATCGGCGATGTTGCACGTGCATGTCAGTGTTTATTAGGTGCAGTGGTAATTTATTTACACGCGCTGTGCAACAATCAGACGAGAATAAGTCATCGACAATTTGTTAGCCTGTACTACAGAGCTCAAAACTCGGAAAATGGGAATGCACATGATGCAGTTTTTGCATGTTGGAGTGGACCGAAAAATAAGTGCCCAGCCCACACCGCCGGGATGCGCATTACTACAGGTGAAATGGTTCAGGTTTCTGTAAAATAGCTGCCTGGCACAGCACCTTTCTAAATGTTCAGACTTTGTACTATTGTTGAAGGCCACTTTATCATTAATAAAGGAACGAATATGCTTTATGTGTTAATGACTAGTGCTTTTTCAACATATTATGTTCATTTTTTTTTCGTTTTTCCTTAGTTTCCTTTGTTTTTCATGCTAGACAAAACACAAATAGTACACTTTTAAACTTGTCAGTCCAAAGCTGAACATGAATATCTGCCATGCATGTGACAGCTTTAATGCTAGAAAGGTTGACATGTATAGCATGTACGTACACGCTGCGACATCTTAGTGGCACGTTAGGCTACTTGCCCCAAGGTCGTGATGTTTAATACCAGTGATGGCGGTCGCACTTTGGTCCAGGTGAAATGCAAATGCTTCTGTTTTCTGCAAGATGTCAATGCAAAGTACAAAGCCCGGGCAGTCAAATTAGTCTGGAGCTCTCCACTACGGTATTCTTCATAGCTACATATGTCAACTTAGGATGTGAAACCCTACATGCCACAGGTAGGCTGCATTGTTTTTTAGATTTTGTAACCTCTCATCTATGCTTTGCAACATTTGGCTAATTTTAGTTCCCAAACAGTTGCTAAAGATGAAACCGAAGCAGTTCTTGGCATGGTTTGCTGCTTAGATTAATTTGCTAATTGCAGTTCTTTGAAACTTGCATCAATGCTGGACAGTTCAAATAGCAAGCAGTTGAATTACAGAAATGATGTGGATCATGCATTCAGTTCTGGCAAGTGGAAAGTAACGGTCCCCTCCTTGCATGCATAGGTGCCTTTAGACAAATACATACTCGGGTGTGTGATTGTGACTCATATCAAGGGTCAACAGAAGGCCATGTGGAGCCAGTGTGATATTCTTCATGAAGGCTAAAGTAAAATTGTACAACAGCTGCTGTACCATGCAGAAAAAAATTGATCTTTTAGTGTATGATTAACTGACCATGAATAGCATCTTACTCAGAGTGTGATGTGATATATATCTGGTTTAGCATCCCAAAATAACTACGGCTATGAGGAACACAATAGTTGAGGGCTCCGGTATAATTTCGACCATCTGGGGTTCTTTTACATGCACTGACACCGCACGGTGCATGACTGCCTATTGTTTCGCCTCTATTGAAATGCCCCTGCTGTGGCTGGAACCAAATCTGCATCTTTGGGTTCAGCAGCCAAGCACTCTAACTACTGAGCCAGCACAACGGGGCCAAGTATCAAAATGCATGCCATTACATTTCTTTCTAGCCTGTGGTTTTCTTCACAGAACTAATGTATACAAGGAAAAGTAAACAGCAAGAAAACACTAGTTTTATTGCACATTATATTCACATTTCAGCGAACATTCTCTAGGAAAAAATTTCTCAATAATGTTTTCATGGAAACCATGAACAAAACAATGCACTTACTCCACTCGAATTATTAATGGGCAAGGTTGCATCTATGCTACTACACTGCACTTATCACAAAACCACAAGCCCCATCTGCTTTGGCCAATCACTTGATGAAACTAACGGAGACAGATGTCGCACACCACAGACTGGTCGTCTCGCAACATATCTCTGCATATGTTGCATTTCAATTTCATGCCTTTTCACTTAGTTTCAACTGCTGCCAGCATTACTAGTCACCCATCTTTTCTGAAATTCCTTTTTACGCTGTTGGGATCAGCATCCTTGTTAACGATGGTCTCTGGCATTTTGGATGCTATCATTTTCACATCTTCCTCATCTGGAAGAACGAAGGAAATGACAAGCTTTGAGCAGACAAAAAATTAGGGAGACTCCTAATCTCCACCTGTAAGGGTATGGTGTGCCAGCGTTAATGGTTCTTGTCTGCAGATCCCACTGTGGATTCTCGTTAATTTACATGCCCTTTGCTATAAACATTATTACTAATTCCTTAATTCATGTCTCTGTTATCTCAGATATACTCATTAGCATACGGTCGTAGGCTGCCCTGTTAGGTGATAAACAACCTGGCATAGACCTCTGTAAGCCTCAACCTTTCTTAATTGGAGCTGAAACGTTGAAGCTGAAATATTTCAAATATAACTTTGTAAGCTTGGCTTAACAGCTCCTGCCATGTAGTGTGGCCTCGTGACAATTGGCTCGTGGCACTTTCGGCTTGTGCACAGGGGTCATCTGTTAAATACTGGTTAACATGCATGAAAAATACATTTTCACACAAACTGGTGGCAAATGGTCAAGTGGTGCACTTCAGATTCTGAAATGTATACCTATATTCATGCAAGGATCGCATCATCACATAACATGATCAAGAGTTCTATCAGTACCTGTAGTTACATAGCATTTCAATGCCCATTAAAGGACCACCTCAGACAATGGTTGTTGTTATCTCAAGACCTGTTCTAACAGCGTACTGACGCCATTCCACTGAGCGATGGACATGTATATGCATACCCTAGATAGCTCATGATTGTGGATCTCATTTATTTCTATGACTTCGAAGGAGTTCCTGTCGTCAGAAACTTCATGACATCGGGACAGTAGTCTTGAAAGGTGATGAAAAGAAATAACCAGATTACCTTGACGCAATGCTAAATTACAGAGGGTGAATATGCTGCATGAAGATACCAAGAAGCTTGTACAAAGAAAAGTGAGCGTGAAATGGCAGGATTTTTGAAACATTGAAATAAACTACAAACTATACTTGTCAAACCTGTCATTAAGGAATGGAAATCATGCAGTAATCAAAAACACAACATGGAGGACATTTTAGGTCATTTTCACAAAACACATACCCAAACCTCACACACAGCTTCATACTTATGAAAGAGGACAAACCAATATGCAAGGAGTGTGGAGATGAACTAACAATAAACCATATCTTACACGTGCGCCAAAGTCGAGAAAATAAGAGGAAACATTTTGTACAATTTTGCAACAGATCCCTTTCCATCCCAGCATGATCCTAGGAGAGACGTGCAAATTTCCTGCATTTTTGGTTTCCTAAAATGTTCCTAAACAAGCTACATCCTAAAGAACATTTTAGTCATTACACACAAAATAAATACATTAAACCTTGTTCTTGGTGCATGGCAGCATTAGTCGCTTATGCACCATAAAAATCAACACAATGCTGTAAGGTATACCTTGGTTAGCTATGTTATATGAGACAAGCTTTCGGTCTGGTGTGGTCCTTATTCACGTGACAGCGCTGTCATGAGGGTCTATGTCCCAACGATCGGAAAGTGACCTATTCCAATTATTTTACAAACTGAAGGCGATTCTACAGATTTCTAAAGACTGGAGTGCTCAAATGTTTTATCAACGTCCGCCTGCTTTGACAGCCTGGAGTGAAACTGTTGAAGAGAATACATTTTTGAACATTTAACGCGTTTCTGAAGGCGTTGCTTTCAATTACGGGGCCAACAAAAAGCAGGTGAATGTCAAACGCCGCCTAGATAGGCTTTCTAGCAAGACAGCGGTGTAGCGTGGAAAATCGCTCCGCCGATCCATCGCTGGCGCCGCTGACTTGAAAGGCGAACTGTTCAAACTTATATAGCTGCTGACCACACCTGAAACACTGAATTGCGCATGATCAAGGCAGAATTTCTCTAACACTGAGCACTGGTAGCTATCGATTTCGCGCCCAATATTGTGAAAATCTGTCCTCTCTTCGATCATTGATACGTCCACGGTTGAACATTTATGCGCCTCGGGGTAGGCCAGCCGTGGGAACATGGATGCGTGGTTGTAGCAAAGATCACTTGCATGGCACACTCTGCAAAATTCTAAGAGTCAGCTTCTTCAACGAAATGTGCAGCGCACATTTTCTACCGCGTACCTAAGTCCGGCGATGCATGCATATCGATCCCGATCGTTTCAAAGCTGCGCGGCCGTTCAGTCGGGTCACGCTAACCTCGAGCATGCGGGGGTTTAAACTACATGTACGCAAACTTCAACGACAAGAAAAAGATGCAGCCTAAGCACTTTAGTCTAGTCTTCTCCTATATACCAAAGAACATTGCTGTTCACAGGGAATTCGGATCATTCACGCTTCCGGCTTTCCGGTTGTGCACTCTTGCGGTTCGGTGCAGTAGGTCTTAGCCTCGACGAGTCGATGTGCAGGCCTCTAGTAGATTCAACATGTCTTCTGCCACGGCTCTGAGGTAGAATTTAAACGAAGAATTTAGCTAAAAACATCCTGTTTCCTCGGTCTGCATGTGAGGAACGAGCATAATGCCATTTCACATACATACTTTGGACTGCCGAATGTTCAGCTGCACGGCGAGGTGTGTGTGTGTTGTGCCGGCGCTAGATCTTCGGAGGTCGATGCAGGACCTTAGACACCGTAAATGCTAGGAATAGCTCGCTCGCATTACGGGCAGATCGAGGTGATAGTTTAGTGCGAAGCGAAAGCTGCTCGTGAATGTGCGTATCTCGATGCCAGCTGGTGGAGCTGGTGCAGTACGTAGCATATCGCCTGCAGCTATGTGCTTGACAGCGATGTCCGCCGTACACAACCCTAAGTGAAGACCGTGATCTATGTTAGAACGGATGCACTCTTCGTAGCACCTCATCGAGAGTCGCGGCTAGCTGATATCATAGAGGATGAGATCCATTCACGCGTAGCAAGCGGAATGTGGCCGCGTTCGACGTGCATATAGCCATGAGCCTGTATATCGACGTCCGCCGTATCTTTACGAGAATGGAATGGATACGTCGGACGTACCTTTAGACACTTCGTTAAATTAAATGGAAACGAGAAATCACAATGTAAAAGAAAAACTAATATATAGTGAACACTGTCCAACTTCCGGGCCTATTGTTAGCGCATGAAAGGACGATATATATGAATCATTGGAAGTGCGTTTTTTCATATATGACGACTATTTTGATGGGTACATTTTCTGCTGCTCCAAGCACCTTCACTCTAAGAAGAATATTACCGGCAACTATACTGAACTAGAAATCATATTTTTAGCTCACTGTACCAGCAACATAAGTCATATAATTTCACTGAATAAGAACTTAATCTTCTTTGTAACATTCGCCTATAGTGGGCGCGCTGCCAACTTTTTTTTTATCCTGCTTGATAAAAATAGACGTTCGACCTCTGTTTAATCACACAGACGTAGTCAGGGTCATTCACAGGTTAATATATAAATAAAAAGCTCGTAATAATGCTGTTTCTTTTTTTCTTTTTTTTTTTTTTTGCTATGCGCAAATGCAATATGTTCTCCACGATGTCCACGCGATCACTTAATTGCAGCGCAATTTGCGCGATCTGCTGAGCATTTTTAATCTATTGGGAAAATTTTTATTCAAATGCGCGTCATATTATTCTGCTTATTTTTCATCCCTCATAGCCAATTATTCTAATTTGGAACATTAAACGTAATGTACCGTATATACCACAATTAAATATCTTGCTCAATCAGAGCTGGTTGTATGGTTAATTCGTTCACCTTCAAAAATAAAATTTAATGCTCTGAGAAATAGTGCTGCTTGACTTAATTTTGTCCGCATCCTAACGATGTTCACTCGAGGAAGTGCGTCACTCGTAGAAATTCGGGAAACTGAAAACAGAGAAAAACTACTTTACTATTCTCTTAGCCTCTTTCGGCAATGATCGCGCTGGAGTGACCGCTGAAAGTCAGCGCAGTTGCCTTCGCAGCAGCTTTTGTGTCCTTTTCTGTACGAAAATGTGCACGGGTAGTACCGCAGATGAATGGAACTCGCAGCGCGGTTTCCTAGCTGCGTTCGATTAAAATCATACGCGCAGGGAATATCACGCCTAAACTTCTTATGGCCTGGTAGTATATACACCAAAACGTGAACGAGTGTAGGCGTTTGTTATTGCGCTATTCGCCGTGTGGCCGAAAAACAGTCACGGCAATTAAGAGTTGCAAACGAACTGGTCAAGTTTCAGAGCAGAAGTGCAACGCACGTTGGCTGCCAAGGCAATCCGTCGCCGAAGGGTCTACAATTGTCGCGCTCAATGCCTCTGTCATTCGCTCTCATCTTCATCCGACCACGAGAAACAAGTGAAAACAGGTACCATTTTCTTTTTTGTGTCTTGGGGCGCAACCAACCGCACCACACATTGCAGGAATATTTGGAATAATGCTCGAAAACGCAGCAAGCGCCGCGCATCGAATGCCTATGCTTTTGCCTACACCACGAAAGTCACTCCTGTCACCAGCGCCGCCGCATTTCTACTGACGTCACGGGCTTACGCTTGTGCTCCCTTCTTGCTCCTTGCCGAGCGCGTCGTCTGCTACACCATTGGCTACACGCTACACGCGGCGCGGAAACGTAGAGCGGCCAGCACACACGTTGCTTTTGCGTGCTACACTTGCTGTTGGGCGTGTACGATGCTTCTCAATGCACGATGCTTCTCGTGCATTGCTTCTCAAACGATATAGTGAACACATATTAGAGAGATTTATCGGCCGGACTCGAGAGAGAGAGAGCGCTTCTCTTCTAAAGAGCGCGCGCTCTCGCCCGAGACCGGCCGTGCTTTAGCTTACCGTGATCCGCGATCCGCCACCGTGGCTCTCTACCACAAGGCAAGACAGCCGGCGCGAGGTACACGGAATACGTGGTGGGACGCGGAAGTAGAGGCAGCATGGCGAGCACGCCGTCAGGCTAACCGAGTACACCGCCAAGCCGTCAAGTCACAAGACCCCAAGGCCTCTGAGGTGTGGACGCAATACATTGTACTCAAACAAAGAGTGCAAGCTCTGGTGCAGGCGAAAGTGGCCGACCATAACTTGCTCCTGACGAAATCTTTGCGCCAAGACTGCATGCAGGTCAGCGACGCAGAAGTTTTGGAGGTACATCAGCTCCTTGGACAGAAGCACCCAGCCCTCAGCTCAGCTCACGGACTCTGCAACGGGATTGCCAGTGACGAGCATGACGGAATGCCTCACCGCCCATTTTGCCAAGCTGTACGGACGTACAACTACTCTGGAAGTCAAAGCCTTGAGTGGGCCGTCACCGTCGTGTATTGGCCCTATCGCAGACCTACCGGAAACAAGGGAGCCGGAGTGGACCATCTCCGGGCGTACGCTAGATCGGGCCTTGACGCGTCTGAGTGCCAGCACTGCTACGGGGCCAGACGGACTGCCAGCACGGGTGGTCAAGATCCTCGGTCCTGAGGCTAAGGAACAACTAGCGGAGCTGCTGACGAGTGTCATTGCAGGGGCGCAAATTCCTGATGACTGGCGGGCAGGGAATGTCATCCTTATATCCCAAAACGAAGTGGGGACGCGGATCAATTGAAATCGCACAGGCCCCTTACAGTCACCAGCGTTGTGTACAAAAAAGTGTTTGCGCGCATCCTGAAGGATTGGCTGAGTGGCTGGGTAGGATCGGCTGGCCTCCTGACCGAGCTCCAAAACGGTTTTCGCCCCGGTCGCCGCTTGGATGACAATCTGTTCATACTAACGGAGTGCGCGGAGATAGCGAGGAAGGAGGGGCGATCGCTGTGGTGTTGCTCTCTTGATGTTGAGCAGGCCTACGACAACGTGCCTCATGAGGAGCTGTTCAGCCGCTTAGGGGAACTGAAGCTTCCGGAGCGGCTGGTGCAGACCATCCGACGCCTCTACGAGGACAATAGGGTCGTCGTTCAGTTCGGTCCTGCTGTATCGGAGCCCATCACCGTGATGAGGGGCTTGAGGCAGGGGTGTCCCCTATCACCCCTCCTGTACATCCTGTACGCAGCAATCATCGAGCAAGAACTACTCAGGTCAGGCATCGGTTTCCGGCTGAGGTACTCTCCCCTTGGCATGGACGACACTCGCCGACTACCGGGCTTAGCCTTCGCGGACGACCTTGTCTTGATGGCGGAGACACCCCAGGATCTGCAGAGTCTTCTGGATATCTGCCAAAATGAGATCGGTCGCCTGGGCTTGCGGTTCAACGCTAGAAAGACCACGGTTGTCCAGCTGGCAGGACGTGACGGGGCGGAGACTGAGCTGACGCTTGGAGGAGAGGTCCTTATCCGAAGCTCGGGAACCAAATACTTGGGAGTGGAGCTCTGCGACTCTGCAGCCATGTATTCCCGGCACGAGGCCAAGTTGCGACAGACTGCACTGCGAGCCCAATGCGTCCTGCGTCGTCGGTGCCTCTGGGGCTGCAACCGGTTCGTGATGGTACGCGACCTGTGGAAGATGGTCCATCTCCCAGGTCTAACGTTTGCGAACGCAGTTGTGTGCCTGGCAGCGGATACCCGTGAATGGCTGGAGCGACAACAGCGAGAGGTTGGCCGCACGGCGCTTGGATGTCATGGCCAGGTGGCAAAAGAGGCAGTACAGGGAGAAGTAGGTTGGTCCACCTTCGAGGCTCGAGAGGCGTACAGCAAGCTGGCGTTCTACGGGTGTCTTCGCTGCATGCCTCGAGCGCGTTGGGCTCGCCAGGTGTTTGACTACCTGGCTGCCACCTGTCTCCGCACGCAGTGGACTAAGCGCTTGTACCAGCTGGAAAAGAAGTACGGCTCTTTCCAGAAGCATATTGACACCGATTCCGCAACAAAATGGGCAGCGGAGGTCCGTCGGCGTGTCGGGGCAGCTGAGAGCGAAATGAGGCGGGGCGCAATGAGCAAGAAGACCACGCTCGTGTTGTACAGCCGCCATAAATTAGCTCCCAAGCCCGCAACACTGTATGACAACAGTGTCGGGAGTAGCCTCCTATTCGAGGCAAGAGCGGGGGCTTTGCGGACCCTGGTGTACAGAAGCCGGTTTGACACAACACACAACTATACACGACACGGCGTGCAGAGTGTGTGGTGCGGCGGACGAAAGCGCAGAGCACTTGGTTATTCACTGTCAGGGCCTCCAGCGGCCACAACAAGAGGGAGCCACGTTCCTGAAAGCGCTTGGCTTCTCGACCCCATCTACCAAGCAGCCGCAGGAAGAGGACGCGGGCGGCAGCGTCAGAGGGGGAGCTGTGGAGACCGCCAAGAAGCGCCTAGCCGAGTGGTGGAAGACTGTACGCCGCCGATAGGGGGTGTATGGTAGCAGCTACTGCTTGTGTGTGTGCTTGTGTGAGTGACCGATGTGACCTATGCGCGCGTGTGTCTGTAACTGCACAACTCAGTGTATGCGGAACTGTGTAACTTTTTTTTTCACTCTGGCCGGATACTGTGTGAGTGTCCACCCGCTTCAAAAGGCATGGCCACCAGTTCATCATCATCATCAGCGGGGGCGGTCAAGCTGATTGGTCCCGACGCGGAAAGTCTGTGTGCCGGATGGATGGATGGATAGAATATAGGAGCGTCCCCTTTGAAACGGGGTGGTAGCAGTAGCTATCATGCTCATTTTTCTCCCTGTATCTTAATTATTGATTTAGATTGGTTAACTAAACCATGATTCTATTTAATAAATTTTTGTTTCTACACTACTAATATTACGTCACTTCTCTGCTTTTAAGCCACCAATCTTCCAGTCGTTTTTGCTAGTTTCCACAGCCGGTTTATTCACCCGGCCACTGGTATCTCTAAACTCCAGAGCTTCAGGAATAGTGATTGCGCCTGCATCAACTTCCGGATGGATACCATTACATTCAAGTATAATATGGTCAATTGATTCACTGGAATTACCACATACAGCACATGCGTCATCTCCATTGTTAAATTTCTTTTTGTAGCAACGTGTTCTAAGGCACCCTGATCTAGCTTCAAAAAGTAGGGCACTCCCTCTTGAGTTATCGAAGAAATATTCCTTCCTGATCTGCATTTTCCACTTTCGGTATAATTCCACACTCTGTTTCTTTTCCGTCGAATTTATCCAATTTTTACCTTCTGTGTTTTTCACCTGTTGCTTAGTGCTCTTTATTTCTCCGTCCTTGCGACTAGCATACTTACTAGTTAGTTTCCTAGTTCTTTTCCTCCATTGTGAGTCAACGCTTTTTAAGTACAGGTATTTAAATACCTTAGCTGCCCATCTTTTACTGTCCAATTTCCTCAGGCGTTCCTCATATAATATTTTACTCTGAGCTTCCCGTACTTCGAAAATGCCCAGTCCATATCTCCCTGTACCGCCTCATTTGCAGTTTTGCCGTTTGCACTTAGTGCTAATCATCCAACGGATCTCTGACTTATTTCTAATGTCGACTGTACCTCTGATTTTAGGCACAAAACCGCATTTCCGAAAGTAAGTCCGGGTTCCATAATTCTTTAATACCCCTCAAAACCTCATACCTATTGTATCCCCACAATGCCTTATGCTTCATTATCCCGGCATTCCTTCGCCCTTTGGCCTTAAGCGATTGCTCATGCTTTCCAATGTATGCCAATCCTTCGTTTACCCATACGTGGTTCTGCTACTCTAGGTATTTCATGGCCTTGTATTTTAAGACTCTGATCAGTTGAGCGGTTGAAAATCATCAGACCCGACTTAACTGCGCTGAAACTGAAGCCTAGAGCGTCCCCTTCGTCTCTGCAATACTTAACTAGAGTTTGCAATTCTTCCAGACTCTCAGCTAGCAGCACAATATCATCTGCATACATCAAACCGGGGAGGCGCTGCTCTACCGCCTTTCCACCTAATCTACATGACAGGTTAAAACCTAGGTTACTGTCTTGTATCCTCCGTTCCAGGTTTATCATATAAAGCATGAACAGCACCGGTGATAGAGGACAGCCTTGTCTTAATCCTTTGCATACTTTGACATCTTCCGTACTTCTTATCCCTTCCCACGTAATTTCTACTTTGTTATCCCGGTATATTTCCTGTAGGAACTCTATTATCTCATAACCGATACCTTCTTCTTTTAATATGTTCCACAGGAGTTCCCTGCTTACGTTGTCGTACGCCCCGTTTATGTCCAGGAAGGCCAAACACAAATGTCTATTTTCCGCTCTAGATATTTCGATGCATTGGATAAGCACGAGCAAGCTATCATCTAAGCGCCTACCATTTCTAAAGCTGTTCGGAAGTTCTCCGAATATCTTGTTACTTTCTACCCATGTTTGCACTTTTAATTTCATCGCCTGCATGGCTAGCCTGTACATAACACATGTTATGGTAATCGACCTGTAGGATTTTATGTGCATCCTGTCTCCTTTCCCTTTATAAATCAAATCCATTTTACTCTGCTGCCAGCTGTCCGGAATTTCCTTATTCGTTATGACTGTTTCCAGAGATTTTAACAATGTTTCCTTACTTTTTGGACCGAGTTCAATAATCAGCTTGATCGGAATCCCATCTATTCCAGTAGATGTGTTTTTTATGAATATTTTTTTCTGCCTTTTTTCAGTTTAGATTGGTCAGTTCTAAGCTGCTTTGTATTCGGCTACCTTGTGTTGCTTCCTGATTTGCGGAGATTACCCTATCATCACTCCTAAATGACTCGGCTACAACTGATGTAATGTAGCTCACTGCGTTGTCTCCCTTTAAACAATTTCCATCGTTAATTTGAATCCGATCTTGCTTTCTTTGATTCTTCTTCCCTAGCCAACTTATATGGTTTCAGAATTTTCTTGCTCCGCCTCTAGAGGCATCGTGTATGTCAGCCATCCAGCGATCGGTGGACTGCCTTATTTTACTTTGGACGAGGGCCTGCACCTCAAGTTTCTTTTGTCGATATGATTCCCATTTTTGGTCGATTTCCTCCTGAGATACCTGTGCTTTCTTTGCCACTCGGTGTTCCCTTGAAGCAGCCCGTCGTTGTTCAACAGCTTCTCTAATTTCCTTATTCCACCAGCTCCGTGGCTTCCTCTTTCCATTCCAGCGGTTTGCTACTTTAACCTCCTGAATTTTCCTCCTTATGAGTAGTTCTACCTGTTCATAATCCCAGTCTTCCATGGGGCTTTTCTCTATTGCTTCCTCTATGTCTGCTGCTATCTGCGCTATTTGATCGTCGTTTAATTCTGCGTTCACGTTTTGTCTAAGTTCCATTTCTCTTTTCATCAAGGGCCCCATCTGCAGACTAATACGTTTATGATCACTTCCCAGACTACACTCCCCTTCTTCGTCTATTTCCATTTTTGTGACCTTGCTATAAATTTCCTGCGACATTAGACAATAGTCAATGGTCGTCTGCCTGTTGCGGAATTCCCACGTGATTTGGCCTTCACATTTTGTTTCTCTATTTACTATAACTAGATCGTGTCGCTCACAGAAATCTAGCATTAGCTTGCCGTTACAATCCGTGTATCCATCCAGATCGTCGACGTGGCCGTTCATGTCCCCCAGGAAAATAATATTGGCCCCGTTTCCTAACTGCCTTATATCGTCACTGAGACATTCAACAAGATCCTTGTTTTCTTGCCTGCATTGATGTCCTGTTCCTAAATAAACTGCCCCTAGCCATGTCCTTATGCCGGCAATTGTTCCTGAAACCCAGATATGTTATTTACAAGACGATTTAATTCTTTGCCAATTTGTTCCCTGGTGTATCAACATACCTACCCCTCCACCCTTTTTTTCCGTTCTCGTTCTGCTGCACCCTTCCAGACGTAGCCTTCTATAAATGGCGGATCTTCTAGATTCCTGAGATGAGTCTCGCGAAGAGCGTACACACCTATTTTGTCATCCTTCAACTGCTGTTCTATCTCTAGCCATTTCGCTCTTTTTCTACCTTCTTGCATGTTTATGTAGCTGATCCTAGTGTTAAATTTCTTTTTTGTACTTTTCTTTCTCGACCTACTCCTTGCTATTTTTGGGGGCTCAGCCTCCGTTATTACACTTTCTTCTGCTTCACTTCTAACTACCTCTGTGCACGGAGTCATCGCGGACCCCCTAAAAAAAGCTACAGCCCTTCCTGCCAAGCACCAGCCGATCTCTGCTCCCACCCTTCCGTTAAAATGAATGCCATCTCGCTGAAAAGCCCTACCAAAACCTGCTTTATGCACCTCCCTGTTTACCTCAACCACTTCGACGCTTCTCCAGGCTTAACTTTCTTATGTCCTGATTAACTGCCACCACGTCCTTTTCCAGATTTCCGTTCAATCATAGCACCTCCGGTACTGTGCATACAACTATCTGCGCTTGGTGTGCTATCTCCCTGATCTCGTCAACTCCCTTAGCTAAACTCTCCACCACTCCTGCAGCGTCACCATTTAGGACATCGTTTAGCCCCGCGGCTACTATTACCATACTGCGCTCTGCGGAATTCTTCAACAGCCTATTTTTACTCTCTTTCAGCACTGCCCTCATTGTACTCAGTGGGAAGGCTCCAACTAACACTCTCTTATCACCCTTTACACGTTCCAAGATATCTCGCTTGCACCTGATCATGTTAGAACCTCCGGCGATAAGCACCGGGCCCTTCTCTCTCCCTCTCCCAAGTGTTGGCTCCTGGTTTCGGTTATCTGTGTCCTTATTTCTAGGATTTTCATTCTTCCTTACTTCTTGCTTTTTTTCCAACTTCTTAGTAGCTGCTTCTAAATAACTCTGTCGGTTCGGATCCGCCTGACCTACTTTGCTTATGCCTTCCATGCCAGTGCTGGCCCAGCCACGTGGCCCGCACTGGAATGTTCATCCTCGTTGTTTCCAAGGGTAAAGTCGGCCTTTTTCTTTTCCATTTGAGGAATCTGTCCAAGCAGTTTCTGATTTTCTGTCCTTAACAAACGTACTTCATTTTCTAAATCATCCACACGAGACACTAAACTGCCCCTTTCTTGATCAAATCTATCTAAGCGCGCACTCAGCACGCAACACCGACAAAAAAAGTCGCTGCCTTCCGCTTCACCTTGTGGGGCCCTGCGCCACATATCTGTAGGTCCCGTGGCGCGCCGCGCATTCGAAGGCCGCGCCACTTCCCAATGCTCCCTGCGCGGTGCCTGTTTCCCTCTCCCCGCTCGTTCGGGGATAACCGGTCCCGCGCTAGGGGGCTATAAAAGAAGGCACGCGCCGCCGTCTCGCTCTCTTCGTTCCTGCGCTTCGCCCTGGCTCTTTGCTCCTGGACGCGCTGGCTGTTCGCTGCCTGCCCTCCCGGACGACGACTCCGCACCGCCTTGGACGACCCCCTGTGAGATTAAAGATGTTCGTTACACGGTCCGCTGTGTATTTGTCTTGCGCATCCCTCGGGCAGAGGAATCACCCGCAACTGGCACCCAACTGGGGCTGAATTAGCACCCATGTGGACGATTTCTCTGCCGACGTGGCGGCGCACGGCAACACGACGGGCCGTTCTTTGTATGTTAGGCGCGACACCATTTCGAGTTTAGTGTGAGCGTGTGTGTATATGAGGCGAAGTGTAGTATAGTGGTGTTTGTGCAATGTTTTAATTTTGTTTTGGGTGATGTGTGTGTTTTTTAGTGTCGGGCGGCTTGTTTTTCAATTTTTTTTTCATATGTTGTACATAGACGTGAGGGTTGTCGCCGTGATTAGCCTTTGTGATTAGCCTCCTGACGCGTGCTATGTGGTAGTCGTGCGCGTGCAGCAGTTCTGCGGCTCCCGGCCGGCCTTAGTTGTTGAGTGCAATGCCTCCGAGAAAAGACGTGCCAGATAGGGCCGCCGCTTCGGACGCCAGTGCGTCCAGAAGTGAGGTGAGGGACGCGGTAGAGTCTGCGCAGGTTACCGATGTGGCCGCCCTGATGAGGCAGATGAACGAAATTTTGTCGGTGTTCACCCGTTAGCTCGGTTCGGTGGCTAGCGCCAACCAAGCCACAGCTGCGGCGACAGTCTCGCGTCCGCGGATAAATGTAGAGGTTCCCTCCTTTTCCGGCTACACGGACGTGAAGTCAGTCCACGAGTTCCTGCAAGAACTCGAGGATTATCAGATGGCACTGGGTTCGCCAGACGACGTGGTGCTAGCGCAGGTAATCCCCGTGGCACTTGTTGAAAGCTCGGCGCGATGGAGAAACTGCCAGCCGGCCTTCCAGTCGATGGCAGACTTCACAGGTCGCTTCCGCGCCGAGTTCTTGCCGCCCGATTACGAACGCCGGATGCTTGAGGAGCTAGCGTTGCGCACACAGCACCCAGAGGAGAGCCTCCTCGAGCATGTACTGTTGTGCCTGGCCAAAGCCGCCTAGAAATTCAGCCGGACGCCAAACTTCTTCGGCGAACGCCTCCTTCACAAACTTTGGATACTTCTCTGCAAAGCACCAATGCACTGGAGGCGAGCCGTACCAAAGGGACAGAAGCGACGTGTTTTAACATGCGCTGAACGTCCAGACAGCACGGCGCGCCGTGGCCCTGACGGTGAACCCCTTCTCGCCCCGCGGCATATTTGAAGCGAGAGCGCAGCAAGCTCTCCCATTGGCCCTGCGAAAGTGCTGCCATCGGATTGGACCATTTTGAGCGTCAACGGTTCTCGGCAACGGAGTCTCAAGTGCTTCCGTTCGAAACTCCGAGTGTGAGTTCGTCACGAGCGTCCATCGGGAGCAGTTCGCCCCCTGACAGTGCGGACGCGGCGGAATCTCCCCGGCCGTCGCTGCGCGAGAACAGTCGCGTATGGCTATGTTAGCTTTCGGCCCCAGAGCCGATCTTGTTGTGTAAATACATGTAAATAGTGTATAAAGCCTTTTCTTCATCTCACCAACGCCGACTCGGATTCATCGCTACCGCCCAGGGAGCTGACAGCCCTCGTTCACGAAACGGGTGACGAGCGCTGCGTTACCAACTCCTTGGCACAACCCTGTTGACGGTGGGCTACTGTGTGATAACCCCACCGGCACAACATTGGATGGCAGCTGCGGGATTGACCGGCGTCAGGCACCTCGGCGCGGTGAGTACCTGAAGTTTCCCTCAAACGCCAGACTTCTCTTACACACAGGGTAGCTTAGAGAAAGGCTGAGCGTAGCATTGTGTTAACCTTGCGTGTTTCAAGCCTACAGGAAGTGTTTTGAAAACCAGGGGATGCTAAGAGGGGAATCAGTGTGAGAAAGGCTTGCGCATCTCTTGCTAGGAGCGAGATAGCGAACGTATAGTACACTATTCTAAAAAGGCAATCAACAAGAGGCCGGTGTAAAAGATGGAGCGTTACAAGGTCAAAGAACTTCTCCAAATTTGTGAGGAGTTGGGCATCGATGTGGGCTCAACGAAAAGAAAAAAAGCGATCCTTGAGATCTTGCAGACTAATGACGTGACGGTTGAGGAAGCCGCAGAGGCCTGGGCTGATGTCAGTGAACGTCGCGAGAAAGAGGAGGAGAAGGAACGTCTCGAGAAAGAAATGCGGGAGCGTGAGGCGAAGATACAGCTGGAGCTTAAAAGGATAGAGTTGGAGCTCCACAACCGCTCGCCAGCACCTAGCTTAGCTTCTGCGACAGTCCTTTCTAACAGTCCCAAAATCCGTGATCAACTACCGCCTTTTGCCATTGGCGAGGATATGGCTAAATTCCTCGTGAAATTTGAGCATGTGTGCGAACGGAATGACATCGAGCCATCCCTCTGGGCACAGAATTTGTTGGCTTTGCTTCCCGGGGAGGCATCTGACGTAATCACGTGCCTGTCGAAAGAGGCTTTCGAAAGCTACAGTGATGTCAAGGAGGCACTACTGCGGAAGTACAAATTGTCGCCCGAAGCCTTCCGGCAGAGGTTCCGGTATGCTCATAAGGGTAAGGAGTCGCATGTTGACTTCGCGTTCCGTCTGAAGGCCGACCTAGTTGAGTGGCTCAAGGGCGAAGAGGTTTACAACGATCGCGATAAGCTCGTGGAATGCATCGCATTAGAGCAATTCTACCGTTGTATCGATGATGTCAGGCTCTGGTTGCTAGATAAGCTAACGGAGGTTAAGCTAAATAAGGCAGCAGAGTTAGCGGAAGAATATTACGCCCGCCGAAGCTTACACAACAAGGCAGTGCGCGTAGAGAAAACTGACAGAAAAGATGGCTTTCCGAGGAGGCCCGACGAACGGAAGCCATTCACTCGTCGTGAGTTTCGTAAAGACTCGTCTCTTACAAAGGACACTGTAAGGGAGGGGCAGAATGAGTCTCAGAGGGCTAATGATGTTCCCAAACAGGGCAACGATGCGACACGTCCTTTTGAAAAACGCAAACCGTTGAAATGCTATAACTGCAAAAGGGAAGGGCACCTTGCAGCGTACTGCAAACAGAGAGTTGTGTTGGCGACCATTCAGGAAACAGACAAAAACCTGCGTCTGTTGGAGCCATATATGCAGGACATTAAGGTAAACGGAAAAAAATGCAGAGCACTTAGGGACTCGGCAGCAACTATGGACGTTGTCCACCAGTCTTTGGTATCCCCGAGTGAGTTTACGGGAGAATGCGCTTGGATACAGCAAGTGGCCGAGCAGCAGAGCGTCTGTCTACCGATTGCGATGGTCACCATTGAAGGAGAATTTGGTAAACTAAACACAGAAGCCGCTGTGTCTACCGCCCTCCCGGAGCGATTTCCCTACCTCTTCTCCAACAGCTCGGAGCAGCTTCTAAAGGAACAGGGCAAATCATTCTTTGCCGACGTGGCGTACATGGCCCTCACGCCATCCAAAGCGCGAAATCTGTCGAGGCAACTTGATCTTGCATCGGTGAGCGAACCGCGCTGCGGCACACCGGACGAGCAGGGTAACTTGAGTGGTGAGACGGCACGGCAGGGAACGCGGAGCGTGGGAGAAGGTGTGAGCGAGGCGTGTTTGGACGTGGCTGAGAGTGATGCCTACGCTGTAGACGCGGCGCCGCCGGGCGACGCGGGCTCACTCTCGCTCCGATTTCCACCGGCTGGCAGGCGCTGGCTGCAGTTGAGAAGGAAACTCTCATTCACGAGCAGCAGGAAGACTGCTCGATCGCCGATTTAATGAAGAGCGTCAAACTGGGTGTAAAGAAAAAGGGAGTTGAATTTTATGAGAGATCAGGCTTATTGTACCGCAGCTACACGGGTCTCAAATATGAGCAGCTTTTGATTCCTCGGAAGTATCGCGGTCAGCTACTGGAACTCGCGCATGAAAATGCGTGGGCAGGACATCTTGGCTTGAAAAAGACCAAAGCTAGAATTGCTCAGGAGTTTTATTGGCCGTATTGTTGGAAAGATGTTGAACAATTCGTGCGCTCTTGTGACACCTGCCAGAGAGTGGGCAAATCCACTGACAAATGGAAGGCGCCAATGAAGTTGGTGCCAGTCATAACAGAACCCTTTCGGCGACTGGTAATCGATATTGTAGGTCCTCTGCCAGGATCAACGAACGGTTGCCGGTATGTTCTGACTGCCCTGTGTGTCGCGACCAGGTTCCCAGAGGCGGTACCACTTAAGGAGCTAAATTCTCCCCAGGTCGTGGACGCTCTGCTCTCAATTTTCGCACGCGTAGGGTTCCCTTCCGAGATTCAGTGTGACAACGGCAGCGTATTCACCAGCTGCCTAACTTCCACCTTTTTGGATAAATGCGGAATCAAAGTGGTGCACAGTTCGATCCATCACCCGCAGTCTAACCCAGTGGAACGAATGCACTCGGTACTCAAGCGAATATTGAGAGCCCTGTGTTTTGAGCGCAAGTGTGATTGGGAGGCCTGCATTCCCGCCGCTATGTTCGCCTTGAGATCTGCTCCCCACGAGACCACAGGTTTTAGCCCAGCAGAGCTTGTGTATGGCCGAAGCTTGAGAACTCCGCTACGCATGCTGCGAGAGTCTTGGGAAGGCGGCGATGAAGACTCAAATGTAGTCTCATACGTCCTCAACCTACTTCAGAGGCTGGGGAAAACAAAGGATATTGTAGAAAGCCATATGAAGGCGGCGAAAATCTTGTCGAAGGAGTACTACGACAAGTCGGCAAAAAAACGCACCTTTGAGGTAGGCAGCCAAGTGATGCTTCTTCGGCCATCAAAGAAAAACAAGCTCGAAGTTCAATGGGAACGGCCCGCAAAGATTGTATCGAAGCTTTCTGATACTAACTATGAAGTGAAATTGGGAAGACGGCCCAACAAAATTTATCACAGCAACCTGATGAAACCATACATTCAGCGTCAGGCAATTGTAAACTTGACTTTGAACGCGGCCGATGAGGAAGGGGAGGAAATCCTGACGACGGCCGACATGAAAGCGTGTGGTTTAGAGGTAATGTTGGATGAGTTGATGTTGGATGCACGTCTAGGCGCCACCCAAAAGGAAGATTTAAAGGGAATCGTTTCAGAATTTCAAGAGGTTTTTTCGAACCGTCCCGGAAAAACAACGGTCGTAGAGCACGACATCGAGCTGACATCGCAGGAACCGATTCGTAGTAAACCGTATCGATGTTCACCTGTGCAAAAGAAAATCATGGCTGAAGAGATCCAGCGCATGCGTGACTTGGGGGTTATAGTACCAAGTGAGAGCGACTACACATCGCCCCTAATACTAGTCCAGGTTCCAGGAAAAGATCCGAGGCCATGCGTCGATTATCGGCGTCTGAACGCGATAACCCGAGATCAGACATATCCAATACCGAACCTGGAAGAAAGGGTGGAGACAGTGTCGAAGGCAAATTACATCTCTACGCTAGACCTAGTGAGAGGCTATTGGCAAGTACCTCTTACAGAACAAGCTAGCCGTTACGCCGCATTTGTTTCTCCATTCGGAACGTTCCGCCCAGTTATGTTGAGTTTTGGACTCAAAAACGCGCCGTATTGTTTTTCCAGTCTGATGGATCGAGTGCTTCATGGCTTGGGCGATTTCGCGTTACCATACCTCGACGATGTGGCCATATTTTCAGATACTTGGGAGGAACATGTGGAGCACTTGCGAATCGTGTTGAGCAGGTTGAAAGAGGCGGGTCTTACTGCGAAACCGGCTAAATGTCACCTAGGTTGTGCGGAAGTGACTTATCTGGGCCATGTGGTGGGGCGCGGCCTGCGTAGACCTTCAGACATCAAGGTAGCAGCTATTGTGAACTATCCCCGGCCAACCACTAAGACTGAGATAAGGGCCTTTTTGGGTTTAGCTGGTTATTACCAACACTATGTGAGAGACTACTCTGACCTTGCCAGCCCGCTAACAGACGCACTCCGGAAATCTGAGCCCGTCAAAGTGACGTGGGACTCAGAGAAAGAGAACGCGTTTCAGAGGCTGAAACAAGCCTTGAGCAACAAGCCAGTTCTAACGGCGCCAGACTTTTCCAAGGGCTTCATTATTCAGTGTGACGCGAGTGATCGCGGCATGGGAGCGGTGCTATGCCAAGAAGATGCTAATGGTCATGAACGACCAGTTTTATTCTTGAGCCGCAAACTCAGTTGTAGAGAAGAGGCGTACAGCACCTCTGAAAAAGAGTGCGCCTGCCTGGTGTGGGCCGTTCAAAGGCTCGCCTGCTATGTCTCCGGTTCTAAGTTTATTGTGGAAACGGATCACTGCCCGCTGACATGGTTAAGTAACATGTCATCTAAAAGCGGCCGTTTGCTGAGGTGGAGCATGACACTCCAGCAGCACAATCTCGTTGTCCGCTATAAAAAGGGGAGGTTGAACGCGAACGCAGACGCTCTAAGTCGGGCCTTCTAGGCCGCGCTTCCTGCAGTGACTCCGCGTTGCTTACCTTCTCTTGCTTCGCGACAGACTGTTATGTTCGCGGGCAGACTGGGAAAAATTAAAGGACCTCCTTACTTCCTCAGTTATGGTCTACGGTCCAAGCGATTTCAAGGAGACTCTTTTCCATTACTGATTGATAATTTCCCTTGCTACTTAATGTATCTTTAATATGCAAAATTGTTGTTTGAACCTTGTGTACTGCATCCTATACACTTGTCTCTTGTTGTAATGGGAGCAAAAAGGGGACAACAATTTAGCTAATTGAATTTGAAATTTTGCCTCTGTCTGGTGTTTGACGGGTGACCGAGGGTACTTGCTTGTGTTGGGTGTTGCCTGTTGTCGGTCGGTTTTGCAAGCCGCAGAAAAGTCTACCGTTACCAGTGGCGAGTGGCAAGGGCATCGGAGCGACCCGAGCGAAGTTGATCGGCGTGCCCCGGCAACAAGGCTGTCGGCAAAGATCCTGACCTGGCGAGTGGAACCCAAGGCACGTGAGGCTACCTGGCGCCCGGACACTGTACGTGAGCTTGGAGGAACCTGGCGAACGAGCGCGCCCGGCATCCGAGCCACATGCGAGCAGCTCGTCTTCCCGGCGCATTGTCTGATGGCGGGGGTGCTGTTGTGCCTGGCCAAAGCCGCCTAGAAATTCAGCCGGACGCCAAACTTCTTCGGCGAACGCCTCCTTCACAAACTTTGGATACTTCTCTGCAAAGCACCAATGCACTGGAGGCGAGCCGTACCAAAGGGACAGAAGCGACGTGTTGTAACATGCGCTGAACGTCCAGACAGCACGGCGCGCCGTGGCCCTGACGGTGAACCCCTTCTCGCCCCGCGGCATATTTGAAGCGAGAGCGCAGCAAGCTCTCCCATTGGCCCTGCGAAAGTGCTGCCATCGGATTGGACCATTTTGAGCGTCAACGGTTCTCGGCAACGGAGTCTCAAGTGCTTCCGTTCGAGACTCCGAGTGTGAGTTCGTCACGAGCGTCCATCGGGAGCAGTTCGCCCCCTGACAGTGCGGACGCGGCGGAATCTCCCCGGCCGTCGCTGCGCGAGAACAGTCGCGTATGGCTATGTTAGCTTTCGGCCCCAGAGCCGATCTTGTTGTGTAAATACATGTAAATAGTGTATAAAGCCTTTTCTTCATCTCACCAACGCCGACTCGGATTCATCGCTACCGCCCAGGGAGCTGACAGCCCTCGTTCACGAAACGGGTGACGAGCGCTGCGTTACCAACTCCTTGGCACAACCCTGTTGACGGTGGGCTACTGTGTGATAACCCCACCGGCACAACAGTACGCGCAATGCAGGAGCTCTACAAGAGGGCAGGTCCCACGGCAACCGATCTTGTACAGGTCGCGCGCGTGATCAGGCAATGCCATCCGCGCTTCAAGCCGCATTTGCGGGGTCGTGGTTTTGCAAACCTCGAGGCCCTAGCACAGGAAGCGAAGGTAATACAGGCGGATTTACTCGCTGAATTGAGCTACCAGCCACACCCCAGGCCAGCCGAATCTCTAGAGCCGCGATGTGCCTGGGCCGGAGGCCAAGACTCCGCGCCACGCGCCAGAGGCGCAGACGTAATGACGGTAGGGCAGGAAAGGCCAGCGGAAGGCTCCGCTATTCCTCGCGCTCTTGACCTCTTGACCCGTAGGCGTTCGAGCAGCGGCGTCGAGCTGGGCTCGCCAGCGACGTCCGCATAGGCGCGGAGAGAGGGGGAGGACATCCCCAACCGCTTCGTGGAACGCGGTATCCCCCGACCGCGTGGCAGGTGAACTATCGGCTTTGCTGGAATTGTAACCAGCCGGGCCACGTGGCACGAGAGTGTCAAACAAGGCGTATGCAGAGAAACGCGGACCGCCGGCGGCTATAATTGGTAACACCAGCCTGTCGCCGTCGGCGGGAGAATTTCGTGGTAGTAACGGCGAAAAATGAGAAATGTACTCCCACGCCGCGTCACCGGGCGACCGCACCGGAGACGCAGAGGCTTTTGTCCCCCTCGCCTGTACAGTGCAAGAAATGTTGTCGCGCTCGAGCCCTTTAATGTTAGTGCGGTTAGCTGGTCAAAGCTACTCAGCACTCGTTGACGCGGGCTCAACGCTGTCACTGGTCGGTGATGATTACGTGTTCGAGGCCTGCCGTAGATGTAACAACCGTGTCAGGCCAGCCGAAACCCCTTTGAGCTTAGCAGCAGGGACGGCATAAGCGGAGGGAGCGGTACGTCTGGTCCTTCGTTTTGATGGCAGGAAGCGGAGGCATCGCTTCGTCTATCTGCCCAGCTTAACCATACCAGTTATTCTGGGAAGAGATTTTCTTTCGAGCGAAGGCATTGTGCTCGACATGGGGGAGAACGGCTATCCCTACAGCCCCTTCACCCCCCTCATTCCCTTTGTTAGCGCACCCAAACAAGAATGCGTCGCCCAGCGCGCGAGCGTCCACGCTTGTGTGGCAGAAGGCTCCCCTGCGACACTGAATGGTAGCCCATTAGAAGCAATTATCGCGTCCTTCTCAGGAACTGGTAGTCAGCGCCGAAGGCTTGTGGTTACTCCCGTTTTCGGATTGCTTCACAGAGAAACCAGGCAGAACAGACTTGCTTCAGCACGAGATCGAAAAGGGGTGATGCGCGCACTTTCAGATGTAACCCGCGGCCGTTAAGCGCGCATAAGAGACAGCTTCTCGACAGCGCCCTTGACGAGATGATTGATACCGGCGCGGTGATACCCTCACAAAGTCCCTGGGCGTCCCCAGTGGTTCTAGCGCCAAAGAAAGATGGTTCGGTCAGACTGTGTGTTGATTATCGAAATCTCAACTCCCTGACGCCTACGGTTGCGTACCCTTTCCAGTCGATCGAGGCTGTGATGTACGCATTAGGGAACGCAAGGTTCTTTACAGTCCTGGATGCAAGCAGAGGGTACCTGCAGATTGAGGTGGCGGAAGGTGACATTCAGAAAACCGCATTCACCTGTCACCGCGGGCTCTTCGAATTTACTCGACTCCCGTTTGGTTTGTCTAATGCACTGAGCAAGTTCATGCGATTGATGGACATCGTGCTGGGCGATGCAAGGTTCAACTAAGAAATTATTTGTCTCAGCGATCCCAAATGGTGGAACTTGGACCTGTGCAAAGCAGTATTATCCCCCAAAAACTCAACTAGTGTGCTTTCGCAATGCACACAAACCAATCCCTAAAAACGCAGCGGTTGTTTTGCACAGCTCCAGGTGCACTGCATGTTCTTGCTGCCCCATTACATGTGTTCCGACCGTGAAATATCTTGGCATTTACATGGACAGCGATTTATCCTGGAACACACATATGGTGCACCTCAGTAGGAAGCTTAGAGGCGTCGCATGCTTGCTCTATGCTCTAAGGGCCTACCTGCCGTTTGCCATAAGACGTTTAATTGCACAGTCCTTGGGATATTCTTTGCTGAGATATGGCATGTGCTGTTTCTTTAACTGTTCTGAAACATGGAAAAATAGGATAAACTGTATTCTCAAGAATATGGCTAAGAGTGTAATCTATTCAACACCCCATAAACTGCAAAGTGTATTCCTTTCTTCAGGTCTGCCATCCTTTGACACTGTTTTCAAACAAATCACTGTACTTAGATATTTCTGGAACACCGAATTTAGGTTGCCTAATGTTAAACCTATTCCACTACGGAACATTCCTAGATATTTCGTGCCTACAGTGCGAACTCATTTTGGCATGTCTGTGAGGTCATTTTATATCCCATGTATATTCAATGAGCTGCCTGATGACGTTTTCAACTTGAACACTCGCAGGCAGTTACGGGGTGCTATTGCCGAGCTTGAGCAGCTCTAGTTCATGCTGTTTTCGTCCACAAAAAAAAAAAAAATAATAATTCCGTGATTTGGTAACAGAGGTTGTTGCTGCTGCCGGACGGCGCCCTACAAGCCCGATTGCGGCTTTGGCGCGTCCACGTCCTGTATTGTTTCTTTGAAGTGAATAAAGTATTATTATTATTATTATTATTACTACGCGATGGCGTACCTCGACGACGTCGTGATATTCTCACAGTCGTTCGAAGAGCATCTCATTCACTTGAATTCCGTTCCTGAAAGAATGAGACGTGCGGGTATAACGATCAACCCAAAGAAAGTGCAGTTGGCATCGAAGAGAGTGAACCTCTTGGGATTTGTGGTTGATGATGGCACTTTGAGACCGAACGATGACAAACTGCAGGCAATTCTGAACTACCCCTGCCCGACGGACGTGAAAAGCTTGCAGAGGCTTTTGGGAATGATTGCCTTCTACAGACAATTCATCCCTAGTTGTTCAGAGCTCGCTAGGCCATTGAACCAGCTGTTGCGGAAAGGCTCGAAGGGGGTCTGGGGCAAGGAACAGAACGACGCTTTTGTTGCCTTGGCTCGCGCGATTGCGAAAACCGCTAGTTTGCGCCTCCCCGACCTGAACAAGCCGTTTGTCTTGCAGACAGATGCTAGTGATGCCGGTGTAGGAGCGGTTTTGTCGCAGGAACACGAGGGCAAGCTGCGCCCTGTCGCGTTCGCTAGCCGCACGCTCACATCGGCGGAGCGGAATTACTCCGTGACCGAAAAGGAATGCCTGGCGATAATGTTCGCATTGTCAAAGTTCGACATGTACCTAGGCGGAGCGGTTTTCACCGTGCAGACAGACCACCAGGCACTTTCGTGGTTAAAGAGGCTGAAAACCCCCGCAGGCAGACTCGCGAGATGGGCGCTGACCTTGCAACGTTACGCGTACGCCATTGAGTACCGACGAGGCAGCATGAATAGGGTAGCCGATGCTTTATCGCGCGCACCGTTGAAGGCTGGCAGGAGCGCAGAAGAGGCGCAGACCAGCATTGCTGAAAGCGGCGTCGCCGCTAGTGGAGAGGAGGAGAGGGCGGACGCGAGTGTCGCGCCCTGCGTAGTTAAAAAGAGAAAGGAGGCGGACAGAGTTGCCGCGCGGTGCTGCGAGAGAGAGAAGGCGCAGCAGCTGGTGGTGGCGACTACTCACCTGCCAAGAAGCGAGGCAGAGAAATCTGTCATGGGGAGTAGCGGTCAATAGGGAAGAGCTAATTGAGGCCCAGAAAGCAGACGGTCTATGCCAGCGGGTGCTGACAGAGCGAGTAGTGCAGCTTGCACCGGGAACGCTGAGGGCAAGTACGACGCGTATCTGCTGGGCGATGACGGCTTACTGCTCCGCTACACCCCCAACTTGATGAGGAAGAGTCGTCCCCTTTCCGAGTCGTGTCCCGAGGAAGTTGCGGAAACGATTCCTCCAGTACTTCCATGACTCAGAGCTGGCAGGCCATGGCAGCGGCAGTAAGACTTACGACAAGTTATGCCGTGTCGAGACCTGGCCAGGTATGAGAAAGGATGTGCTGGGTTACGCCCGTACATGTCCTGTTCGCCAGGTAGCCAAGCCTCGGGCGGGGAAATCTGCTGGCATGATGAAGCCGGTAGTTAGCAACTATCCGTAGCAAGTGGTCGCGTGCGATTTCATGGGACCCCTCCCTCGCTCCGCGCGCGGACACCAATATATCCTGGTAATAACGGACCACTATTCCAAGTGGGTTGAGGTTTCCCCCCTTAGGAAGCCTGTGTCAGAACGGATTTGGGAGAAACTGTTGGATACATTCACTCGTTTCGGTTTCCGTTCCTACCTGATTACAGCTTCGTATTTCACAAGCAAAGTCTTTGTTGATTTCTGCCGGGCGCTTCAAATTCGCCACAGGAAAACGAGTCCCTACCACGTTTAGAGCAACATAACCGAGAGAGTAAATCGGAATGTTAAGAGTATGCTGGTCTCGACGACCGAGCAGCCCAGAGATTGGGACGCACGGCTGTCCGAACTGGCTTTCTCCACTAGAACAACCGTGAACAGGTCGGTGGGCATGAAACCTGCTTACTTGAATTTTGGGAAAGAGATCGCTTTTCCGCTAGAGGACGCCCTACTTGACGCGGCCGGGCCAGCGGCCCCTGCGCTTACGCAGTACGCGGCAAAGCTCCGCGAGCGCCTTGAGGCAGCGCAGCGCGCAGCTCGTGAAAACCTCGATGTCGCGCGCATGGAGCAAGCGGATCAGTACAACAAAGGTCGTCGTCCGTCGTTTTCAACACGGGCGACTTGTTACTGAAAAGAACGCACCCGCTTAGTAACGCAGCGCGTGGTTTCGCCGCGTCGCTAGCGCACAAGTGGGTTGGACCGTTCGAAGTTACGGCACGGACTACGCCACTCACCTACCAGCTGCGGTTGTTGGCGAGCGGTGAAACCGCTGGTCCGGTGCACGTCGCAGACTTAAAAGCTTACCACTTTCGAAAGGACGATAACTGCGAAGCGGGAGAAGCTCAAAGCGATGCAGCGATCTCCCCCAGAGTAAGCCGCACAGGTAGCAACCCGGTTCGCAACCGACGCTATAATCTAAGGCCAAGGTAGTGCACTACTTTGTCTAACGTCGAGCGGGCTGCGCAGACTCCGCAGACAGCCACGCGCAGCACGGGCGCGGATGCGCGTAGGTTTTGTAGTTCCTCTCCGCTCCGCTGGAAACCGAGCGCTGGCGTCGCGGAGCAAACTCCAGCTTTGGTTCCCTATGCTCCCTGCGCTGTGCCTGTTTCCCTCTCCCCGCTCGTTCGGGGATAACCGGTCCCGCGCTAGGGGGCTATAAAGGAAGGCACGCGCCGCCGTCTTGCTCTCTTCGTTCCTGCGCTTCGCCCTGGCTCTTTGCTCCTGGACGCGCTGGCTGTTCGCTGCCTGCCCTCCCGGACGACGACCCCGCACCGCCTTGGACGACCCCCTGGGAGATTAAAGATGTTTGTTACACGGTCCGCTGTGTATTTGTCTTGCGCATCCCTCGGGCAGAGGAATCGCCCACAACCTACAGTCAAAACGCGTTTCCTTGAGATTAACCTGCGCCTCACACTGAGTACACTTTACCTTCTTTTGATTGCACATCTTAAGCATGTATCGACTGAACTATATCTATTACGAATTCTCAGAATATACAAACTGCCAAAAGAAGACACAAGAAACGACTAGCAAACACGCGTTAAAATCAATTCTGCGAAAGCCAATAGCCTATAAAAAATTATTTATCTAAACACAATAGTTAAAAAATGAACGCCGAGAAAACCTGGCTGCCGGCACGAAAAACCAGGCCGCTAGGACAAAGAGCTAAAGTCTATTCTTTCGGCTGCACCTAAAAAAAAGTTATCTAAACACAATAGTTAAAAAAAGAACGCTGAGAAAAATTAGCTGCCGGCACGAAAAACCAGGTCGCTAGGACAAAGAGCTAAAATCTATTCTTCAGGCTGCACCTAACCTAGCTACTTGAAAGCGAAATAAAGTTAATAAAAGAAAGAACTCATCTGTTTGACGCTTCGGAAGCTCCAGTTGTCGCCAGTCCGTCCGTTTCCGGTAGCCGCGTGTAATCGGAGGAGCGATGGAACACGCGTCCGCACCGCACAGCTGTCACACGGCTGCTGACATCTAAAGTCCCTTGATAAAACGAAAGTAGCGACTTTCTGTGAACTTTGCCGCCGCTCCGCGCACCCTCGCAGATCCTCCTCTCTCAACTCTCCCATCGGCGCTCTTCTCAACGGTGATTGGCTCCGCGGGCCGTCGCCGGGAAAAGCGCGCGAAAAGTTCGCTCTTTTTGTGTTTTCATTTTTAGCCGGCGCCATTTTTTAGGCAGCCGCTGTTTGTAGGAGCGAGTTCCCTAGCATTCCGCGCTTGCACTTCGCGCTATTCGCGCTGTTTTAATGCAGCGCTATACCGAGCTGCGGCATATTTATTTGCACAAGCTGTCGTGAAAAAGGCTTCATTTTTTTTTCGCAATTCCGAGCGGAAAGAAGGCCACCATTCGAATAAAAAAGTGGTTCAACAACATCGGCCGCAAGCACTTCACCCCGACGAAGACCAGTCACCTCTGCTGCTTCTGCGACGTACTGTGCATTTGTTCCAAGCGACATGAAACTGCTTGCAAGCGCATCACAAAGCTGATAATCTCACTTAATTCACTGATAATTTTACGCCGTTATGCGCGTTATTGTTTTGACTTCATGGTTCCGCTCAACGTGCTATATAATAGCGAAAGCTGATGCATATAATAGCCGCTTTAATGTTTGAACTAAAGGTCTCGCTTTTCAGCGCTAACGCGTGCAATGAAGGAGATTGTTAATTCATTAATAGGGTTATGTCGCAGGAGAGTGTAGAGGACTCTTTCGCAGAACTTGTCCACATATTGTATATATATCCGCACATCAAAATTTTGTCTCTTTAGACCCTCGAAATTAGGCCTCGTCCTAATCTGGCGAAAATTGATGTCCTACCTAATTTGAATATTTACTGGTTACGTCCAAATTTCGGTGGGCCTCCCTCAGAATGTAGCCCCAGAAACCCTTTACATTTGACCACTTCAAAAGGTGGCAAAATTAATGACCAACCTCATTTGCGTAGTGCGAATTCAGGGATTACCTCCAAACTTAGGTGGGCCATTGCCAAAATTTAGCTCTCTGGACCCCCGAAGTTTGACCTCGTCCGATTTGACCAAAATTGGTGCCCAACCTAATTTGCGTATGACGGATTGAGTGGTGGCCTCCAAACCTAGGTGGCCTATTCCCAAAAAGTTAGCTCTCTGGACCCCCGAAATTTGTCCTCGCCTGAATTGGACCAAAATTGGTGTCCGACCTATTTGAGTATGGGAAATTCAGTGGTAATCTACCAATCTAGGAGGGCCACCCCCGAAATGTGGCCCTCTGAATCCCCAAAATTTGACCTGGTCCGAGTCTGACCGGAAATTGGTGTCTATAACCTAATTTGCGTATGGCCAACTCAGTCTTGATTTCCAAATTTAGGTGGGCCTCCTTAATTATTTGCCTAGTTGACGGGCGTCATGTCCATTTTCGTAGCGTAGAGTAGCCGTCGGCCTTGGACCCGAGAGGTCTAGTGTGTACAAAGAAACAATGCTGTTTGGTCTTGAGTTGACATAGCAGTATTTTGTACGTGCGCACCCTGTCGCAGTTATCGACATAAGGCCTGTATTTCTTCCACATTTTGTCACTAAAGAGTTGAAAGCGTTGTAGGTCACGTTTCTTTAGTCTAGTCAAAGCAAAAGAAAACGAAAATATTGGTCATACTAAAATTAGAGTTGACACAAATGTGGATGAACTTCCGACAAGGTGAAGTATCGCTGGTTGACTGGCCAAATTTTGGGTTACGGATGACGAGAAATCAGTGCTCTGATCTTGGCTCTCGGTTTCGGCTCGACGTCACTTCAAGGCTGCCGACAGCAGGAGCTAGATCCGTTTCATTCTTAACAAAAAAAAGTTGATATTCGATCGTTTTCAAGCAGCCGCGAAAATTTTTAACTACGAAAACAACTAAGCAGCTGCATGTGCACTGCGCGGTACCAACCTCAGTCTAAACCTTATTGAAACATTTTAGGATGACCATCAATTTGTTCCAGCCTCTTGCTAGCAACTATCGCATTAATGAAACTCCGCTCGTTAACAACTGCATAAACTTTACTTCCGCTAAAATTAGTTTGAGGTGAAAATACATTTAACTCAGCATTGGTATGCTGAGAATATTCAGGAATGTTCAAATATATAGTAAATATTATGCTTAATATATTATGCCGTGTTGAGACACACGGTAATGAAAAGTCAAAAGGAATGTGAGGTCTATGCAGCAAGCGGTTTTTGTTCATGCGGCAAGCGCTCGTGATTTGCACTTTCATTGCGCGTACGAGACGCTAATTTATGTGGCTCGCGGTACAGTCAAGCAATTCGCATGTCTTATTCGTGTCTTTATTCGATAACAGAGCGTGGAAAACGCGCAAACTTAAGAGCGCGCGCGCGTGCCAGCCAATTTCCCGGACGGCGAAGGAGCGCTGCCCAAAAAAGCGTACCGTGTGCAGTGCGCGCAGGCGGCGGGCGAGGATATTCGAGGAGGAAAGTGCCGGAGTGGAGGAGAGTGTCGCTACTTTCAAATTATCGAGGGACTTTACTGACATCCAGTATGTGGCGCCATCTGTCGACGTCAAGGGGGGTCTGGGCATGCGCAGTGGAACGCGCGGTGGCGGATCCCAGTAGCGGATCGCGGATCACGGTAAGCTAAAACTCTCTATTACAAATAAACGGCCTCCGTCGTCGCCTAATCAGAAGCGCTTTCAATATATCACTTTCGAGGTATGGCGCGGAACATAATTACGGATCGGCACTCTCGCACTCCCGTATATAGAAATGTAAGAAAAAATATTCCTATGTCGTCTAAAAGAACGTCAGATGTGAAGAGGTATTTAATGAGTTTGCTGAAAGAGGAATAGTGAGAATGGGCGTGTGCACTGCGAATGGAACCCAGCCAAAAAATTTCAATGGGTCCAATTGAGAATTTCCCAATTGAAATTAATTGGTCAAAAAGCAATTGTTTTTGTCACCCATTGGGCCTGACCATTTGATATCAATTGGGGCTTCCAATTGGAAATAAATGGTCACCCATTGAACTCACCCACCAATTGAACTCAAATGGCATACCCATTGAGCCCAAATGGTTTGAACTCACATAGCTGAAAAAAAAGAATGGAGATGCAATTTCAACGTTTTCTGTCCAGAAGTTATAGGGTAGCCGACTTTTATACAAGTGGAATGAAATAACAATTTTTTACAGAAATAAATAGACAAGCATTACACAGTTCAGTTCAGTCGTTCGATCGTGTCCGCGACTCTTCGTGACCCTATAAACCATGTCACGCCATGCATTCCGGTCTCTCACTATCTTCCTAACATCACATAACTTCATCTGCAGCGCCCCGAGGATGCCATCTAACCATCGTGTTCGCTGCCTACCCCTTCTCCGGCGACCCTCAACCTTTCTCAACATCAAATCTTTCTCCAGCGACTCATCTAGCTCTTCTCATCAGATGACCAAAGTAGCTGAGCTTTAACTTTATGATTTGATCCTCCAATGAGCAGTCAGGGTTTATGGTCGACAATATCGACTGATTTGATCTTCTGGCAGTCCAAGGAACTCTCAAGAGTCTCCGCCAGCACAATTCAAACGCGTCAATTCTTCGGCGGTCAGCCTTCTTCACAGTCCAACTCTCGCATCCATACATCAGAACTGGAAAGACCATAGCACGAGTTATACGGATCTTGGTTGGCAGATTAATGTTTCTGCTGTTTACTAGGCGGTCGAGGCTATAGTCATGGCTCTCTTTCCCTAATTTCATGGCTGCAGTCTCCTTCCGGGGTAATCTTGGGCCCCAAGAAGAGAAAATCTGTCACAGCTTCCACTTCTTGTCCCTTAGTGCTCCAGAACGTGATGGGGCAAGACGCCATGATCTTTGTCTTTTTAATGTTCAGTCTCTAGTTCCTCTGCCCTTGCGAAGCCCAGCTTGCACGTCCGGAAGCTCCCGATCCACATACTGCTGCAGCCTACCTAGGAAGATTTTCAACATCACCTTGCTAGCATGCGAAATAAGCGCGATCGTGCGGTAATTGGAACAATCTTTGGCACTGCCTTTCTTTGGAATGGGGATGTAAACTGACCTCCCCCAAATCCTGTGGTCACTGCAGGGTTGTCCAAATCTTCTGACATAATGTATGCAGAACATGGTAATAGCGTCATGGTTGAGGTTTTGAAGCAACTCAGCTGAAAAAATGCCATCAATTCCACTAGCTTTGTTCTTAGCAAGGTTGGCTAAGGCCTATTCAACTTCCCCCTCAGGATTCCCGGCTCGAGATCAGTGATCACAACCGTCCTATGTTGGGTTTGCACATCCGGGTCCTTCTTGTACAGTTCTGTGTATTCCTGCCACCTCTTCTTTATTTCTGAGGCTTCAGTGAGGTCCTTGCCTCGTTTGTCCTTTATCACACCCAGCTTAGCACAGGAGCTTCCTTTGATATCTTTGTCTTATACAGAGCTCTTGTGTTCCTTAATTGGCTGTTGTCCTCAACTGCTTGGCACTGTATGTTCAGGAAGGCATTATTATCTCTCCTTGTTATTTTCTGAAAATCCGCATTGACAACCTTGTATCATTTCTCATTCCCCCATAACCTTTGCCATCCTCCTTTCCTCAGCTAATTGCAAAGCCTCTTCAGATAACCAGTTTGCTTTCTTGCATTTCTTTTGCTTTGGAACTACCTTAGTAGCAACTTCTTGTATATATCACGAACATCAGTCCACACCTCTTCAGGCTCTCTATCTTCTAGATCTAATTCTTGAAATCGATTCCTCACTTCCACAGCATATTCTGATGGAATTTGATCGATATCATACCTGAAAGGCCTTCTAGTTTTCTGTACACACAGAACTAACACAGATTCAATGTATATAACCACAGGTTGCAGACTTATATATTCCATTCTTTGAACAGTGCTGCTGCGACCAGTGACACATATTTGTTATTCAGAGTTAACTTATTTAATTATGCCTGCACTTAAGTGAACACGATATAATCAATTAATGAGATTAAGCGGCATATACGTTTTATAAGAACGTAAATTTTTCACTGTTGTCTCTTTATAGAGGTATGTATATCTGGGCACATCTCAGTCAAGGATATCACTGACGGCTTTCCCAATTGCGAATGTTTGCTTAGTACCAATTGGAACCAAAGGGAAGCCCAATTCGTTTCAAATGGGCGTCCCAATTGGGAGTGAAGGAATCCCAATTGGGATTGAAGTAACCCATTGGGCTTCCCATTAGCCCAATGGGTTTATTCAATCCCAATTGGGATGCCCTGTTGGTTGCTTCATTCCCAATTGGGAGTCACGAAAACAACTGGGCGTCCCAATTGGGAGTGAAGAAACCAATGGGGCTTCCCAATTGGAAGTGAAGAAACCAGTTTGGTTGGACAGTACCCATTGGACAAACCATTTGGGATTGACAGAACCAATTCAATCTGAGTGGTTTTCCCAATAGGACCCATTGATTTTTTTGACTGGGAAATGACTGAACAAGCGCGTGCATGAGTCTATTCCAGAAACATAAGTAATCAAGTTACACACACACACACACACACACACACACACACACACACACACACACACACACACACACACACACACACACACACACACACACACACACACACACACACACACACACACACACACACACACACACACACACACACACACACACACACACACACAGAAAAAAGAAAAACGACATAATTTTACTGCATGTAAAGTTAGTAATTTCAATCTTGCACTGGACTGCAGTTTTAAAACACGATATTCAAGGTATCTCATAGCGCCAGAAATCGTGTTAGCAGTTTATTGCATGAACCTAAGGTATTAGCGCAACAAGAAAAAAATACCAAAATGAAATATTGCCAACAAAAACAAAACTACTGTCGAATATGCTAATGAAGTGCAGCAATAACAACCAGAACATGACTTTTCAATTAACACAGACAAACATTGCAGGTTACAAGCAATGCAGAGGAGAACCTTATACTTCTGTTAGGAAATATTTGAATGGGCAGCACAATCCTTTTTCGTGTTTAGTGGGAAATGAGCGTTAGCGTTTCTATACTTCCCCTGACCATCTTTTTATTTTTATTTTTTTGCATGTGATTAGGTACTACTTTAACAGTAAAAACTACATTTGCAATGATTGCACTTCAGTGTGTGAATTAAGAAGTTCATATGCTTGGTTGGTAGCATATCTTGAGGTCATTCAGAAGCTTATACGCTTTTGTGCTTGCCCACCTCCCAAAAATGCACTTACGAAGTCATTCGACTTCATACCTCAGGCAGGAGCTTGAAGTACCAGCCGTTGCAACTCTGGAAGGCCAAGCTCGTAGATGCCGATCTAGATCCTCTTCTAAGCTTTTTAGATGCTTATCTTTTAAAAACGAGAAACTGCCTGAAGAACCTTGAAGAAGCGATAAGCTACACTCCCATCCTTCCTAACTCCCTATTGCCCAATGTTGAATTCGTGCACCCCGCTGTTTGTCGGACGAATTCCACCCCCCGGCAGGCAGTACCGTCGATGCCGCTGCCTCGAGGCGACGGCGTGGTGCCAGTGGCCATAACTTATTGTGGCTGCAGCGAAAACGCCATTCTTCATTGCTGCGTTCTCCAACAGTGCATCCACAACGCCATATCCGAGATGTGTGCCGTTGCGGCGGAAGCAGTAGTGCACATCCCCCTCTCCCTTCGTCTTGGACCTACGAAACTCGCGGATACGTACCCGCGTGAAATGCTTGAGGCGCATGACTGTTACGTGTGTGTTCGTGTAAGAACAAGAAATTCTAGAGAGCCCCTAGGGAACCTATCCGCCCCATTGACTGCTCGCAGCGCCAGCGCCGAAGAGAGAGCCCCGCTGATTGGTGGAAAAGGGCGTGAACTGAAGAACTCTAGCGCCCGACCACATTGTTCTTCTCTTTCCCCTTTGTGGACTCTGTGTTTCCATGTGACGTCTACTTCTATGCTACTCTTTGCGTTAATAATGACAATACACTTCTCTTAATACTGTCTGTCCCTGAGCCCATGTCTCTCTACTGCGCGGGTCAGTCCCTCAGAGTACCCGAGCCACAGCCAATACGGGACCCTCGACACGCAAAACTAAACAGAGGTCGAGAGTCATCCCTTCGATCAAATAAAGGCATTATTCATTCATTCTCTTTGTTCTTTTTCTTGCCAGCTGCCGCAGCTCGCAGCATGCGTTTTCTACGCCGCATGCTCAGATATTCTGACGATATTTCAATTTTTGTGATCGTCTTGCTTGTCGAATTTCTGCAGTTCTTGTGGTCTCAGTTCTTCGCATATTAGCTCTGAGTTTGAAGCCCCGTGCACAATTTCGCTTCATTGGCATGCTTCAGAAGAGCCTTTACGTAATCAATGCTCAGTTCACATGATATGAGAACTTTATGCGGAACATCACTGTCGTAGTCGACAATTAACCGCTCAGTGACCAAAGTCTGCTCAACAAGCAAATTTCCTCGCCTTCAATGTTCTTCTATTTCCTTGTCGCGAAAATACTCAAATTTCCTTTGAATTATTGCTACCGCGACGAAATCAAAATATTCGATCCAAATCAAAATCCGTTTGTGCAGCTCAGCGGTCCGATTTGCGCTATGTACACTGATATGATCTTGGAATCTTGCAAGTTCTCTCCCAGCATTGCTTCGAAGCAGCGCAATTATTAGGGTGCTTTCTCTTCGGTATATATTATGACTTTTGCGTTCGAAATAGGTGCCAGTTAGAAAATAAAGAGCATTGCTACACGGCCTATCACGAGACTACTTGAGTTCCTTTTCTAAAAGATCATAAATTTTTCACTCCGAAGTAAGTTACAGAGCTTAATTATGGCTACACTTTAATCTCGAGAACGTCTACCCTAGACACAAATGACGGACTTCCAAGTAATCGTTTGAATAGGCTTCGTTGCCCCCGGTGCGAAGCATGCAGGACAGCATGAAGAGGCCTAATATTAAAAAAAAAATGTATATAGCCTAACGCTTAAGCTTCGTCTTAAGAGAGGACGTGATAGTGCCTTTAACGCGCCATCTCTTCATTCCGTCAATTTTAGGTATCTAGAGGCTGGCATGAGTTGGCAAAGCGTTAAGCGTCTGTTTATTTCTTTTTTTTTTTTTTTCAAAATACTGTCAATCCCTAGAGGGATTGTAACAGGGTTAGGCACAACAAAAAAATGGTACACTTTGATTAAACTTTGGTTTGATTTTAGGGGAAAGACGCAGCATCTTTTCGGCGCACACCCCATACGTATACAGTAAACAGCATAGAATTGGAGGCATACATGTCGGCGACTTGAATCCTTGTCACAAATTGGACTGAAACTCGAAAAGAAAGGGCTAAAAAAGAAACGAAAAATTGGATGGCAGCACGCTGAACGCTGCGCAATGAACGGTTACGTCATAATTTATTACGAAAAGACTTGCGCGTCACGACATCGCGTAATAAAAGAAACCAAGTGTCTAGGTACGTCCGACGTACCCATTCGATTCTCGTGAAGATACGGCGGACGTCGATATACAGGCTCATGGCTATATGCACGTCGAACGCGTATGGCCACATTGGCCACATTGAAAAAAAATTGAAAAAATTTATTTCCAGTAATATACAGGAAATGGGCCTCGGGCGAAAAGCTACAGCGATAGCTTAGATGCCCGAGGCCCAATAATGGCAGAGCAACAGGACGTGTGACATTAAGGCGAATATATACATGTATAACAAGAAAATTATGAAGCACAGAAAGAGCACATATATACAAATGAAACAGCAAGTTAAAAAATAGCACAGTAAAAAAACGGTCCACAATAGTGTAACAGTATGCACGAAATATGGCAAAACGTAATGAAAATGAAGTGACTATTCTTGTAATAATGTTTAAGGCAAGGAACGGAAAGTACAGAGAGACAGTGCGGAATTGATAAAATATAGCTTAAAGTCCTTAATTGACGCGGTAAAGATGTTTGGGTTGTGTATGCTATAATGATTTAATATGCATGGTAAAGTAAAACGAAGGCTCTGGTTACCGTATAACGTCCTCGTTCGAGGAACGTCCCATATTTGTTTACTTCTGGTGTGAAAGGGTTTCTCATAAGGCTTAAGTCCAGATATATTCTTCAAGAAGTCAGTGAAGCATTGAGGTGACAATTTAGGGCAGTGAAGTAGACGATACTCAAACATGGCATGCACACGATGAATCCTATATTTCGGAAATAATGTTTCTGTATGGGCAGTGTAGCATGCACCAGCGATCAGTCTAATTGCCTTCTTTTGGAGACCGAGTATGATGTTTAGATTTGTTTTGGATTTTGTACCCCAAACGAGCAGACAGTAGTTCATGTGAGATTGAATTAAAGCGTGATAAATAAGGAGCTTATGTTTTGGGAAAAATTCGTTGCGTAGTCTCGAGAGGAAACCAACAGATATAGTGAGCTTGCTTTCAATATACATTATATGGTCAGACCACCTCATGCGAGAGTCGAATACAATACCGAGTGATTTGAACTTGTCTACAATTTCAATAATGTTATTTTCTAGATGCAGAGTACTGTTTACTGTAATATCCTGGCTAAGGGGGCGAAAAAAGACTACTTTGGTCTTGTTAGAGTTAACTACCAAACCATTAGCTGTGGACCATTTGTGGAGAGCACAAATAACCATATTTGCACTATTGATTAGTTCATCGGCAGAAGATCCCCTAAGAAAAATACTTGTGTCGTCCGCGTACTGAATACAACTTGTATGATATGCTATGCTTGGAAGGTCGTTAGCATATACATTAAAGAGGAACGGTCCAAGAAGGCTACCTTGCGGGACACCACATTCGATGAGAAGGGAGCTAGACTTATGATTATCGACCGAAACGACCTGCTGGCGCATGTTTAAATAAGAACGAAAGAGTTGGAGGGAAAGACCACGGACGCCATAGCTTTCAAGTTTACAGAGTATTCAGGTAGAACGAAAGGAAGAAGATGGTTTGCACGGTATAAAAAAGAAGAACCGAACAAGGGTAAATAGGGTACGCCTCAGGTCGCAGATGAGCCAACGTTTCGACAAGCGGACTTGTCTTCGTCTGGGCATAGCGATCATCACTGGCAGGGGTTTAAATACGCTTTTGCTTCCGAAAAAGAAAGGCTGGAGAGAGGAAAATGGGTCTGAAAGAGTGGGGAGGAGAGGATGGGTGAGAAGAAAGTGGGTCATGAAGTGGGAAAATAAAAAAAAAACAAAAAAAAAAACATCTTGAGTATGTACTTATCAGCCATGGAACCAGGGATTCTGTAGCCTGCAAAAGAAGTAAAAGCGGCAGTACCAGGAAAAAAATACTCCAATGCCCTTCCAAACATAAACAATATTCTGCGGAAATACCATTCCATGTTAACGTGTAATGAACGCCTCAAGAAAATATTTCCGGAGGCACCAAGGGTGACATACAAACGTAACGCGAACCTCAGAGATATTCTAGTACATTCTAAACTCGACAACAAGCACCCAACACAACCACACCCTTGCTCTCGACCTAGATGTAAGACGTGCAGTCATATACAAAAAGACACCACGGTTAAAAGCAATGCAAGCGATTTCACTTTTCACATAAAATCAGGCTTTAACTGCACATCTTCAAACGTTATCTACCTTCTAGAATGCTCCTTTTGTCATAAACAGTATATCGGAGAGACAGGACAACCAATGAACATGCGGCGTAATGGACATCGGGCAGACGTAGGCAAAAACCTCCCGAAAGCAGTTTCCAAACATTTCAATCAGAAAGAGCATAGGTTCGAAGAAATGAATTATATAATCTCCAGTCAGGCTTTAAATCTGCAAGGGACAGAAAATATAGAGAGGCGCATCTAATTCATAAATTTAGAACCTTGGAACCAGCAGGAATAAATATATTTAAGGGAACGCTAGAATCCCTTAGGTATATTCCCTCTCCATCATAACTATTCGGAAAAACAATCTCACATAGCCCTAATTGTACAGTTTATTCACAACGCACGTACACCCTATTCCCTTCCGCAATAGCATAACCCTACGCGTTCCTCTAAGCACATTTCCTCCTTATAACTTGTTGCTTGAATTTGTCCTCACATATTTTTTTTCCTTTTTTTATTATTATTATTATTATTATTATTTTTCTTTGTCCTTTTTTTTGTTTTTTCTCATGTCAGTGTTGGTTCCCTGTGCGCTTATTATCCTATGACTGTTGCAGAAAGTTTTAAGAATTGTCCTCCTTAGATATATGCCTTAGCAGGGCCCTTCGCAAACCCTCCCTTTGTAAGGTTTTATCTGCACCAAACCCACCTAAGTGGTGACTAATCATCTACCCGGTACTATGAGTTTTTTTTTTCCTGGTATTGCCGCTTTTACTTCTTTTGTAGGCCACAGGATCTCCGGTTCCAGGTTGAGATACACACTTAAGGTTATTATTATTTTTCACTATGCGGTTATTATCCTGTAACTATGTACTCCCGGTCCTTTTAAAAATTGTCCCCTTAGATATATGCCTTATCAGGGCCCTTTGCATAGCCTCCCCTTGTAAGGTGTATCTTCACCAAACCGTCTTTAGTGGTGACTAATCACCTAACCGGCATAGTAGTCTTTTTTTTCCCCTGGTACTGCCGCTTTTACTTCTTTTGCAGGCTACAGAATCCCTGGTTCCATGGCTGATAAGTACATACTCAAGATATTTTTTTTTTTATTTTCCCACTTCATGACCCACTTTCTTCTCACCCATCCTCTCCTCCCCACTCTTTCGCACCCACTTTCCCCTCCCCAGCTTTTCTTCTTCGGAAGCAAAAGCGTATTTAAACCCCTGTCAGTGATGATCGCTATGCCCAGACGAAGACAAGTCCACTTGTCGAAACGTTGGCTCATCTGCGAACTGAGGGGTACCCTATTTACCCTTGTTCGGTTCTTCTTTTTTATAAGTTTACAGAGTAGTATTTCATGATTAAGAAGATCGAAAGCTTTGGTAAAATCGATGAAAATACCAAGGGTCAAGCTTTTAGCTTCGATATTATTTAAAATAATTTCCTTTTGTAAGAGTGAAACAGATTCCGTGGACTTGCCCTTTCGAAATCCAAACTGACTGGCATTTATTAAGGCATGTTTAGAAAAGAGCATTACTTTTTCAAGAGCCTTTTAAAAAACAGGGAGAATAGAAATTGGCCTATAGTTTGTCATCTTGTTTCTATCGCCTCCTTTGAAAATAACAGTTACGTTTGTATATTTCATTCGTGCAGGAAAAATTGCTGATGTGAGCGACAAGTTAAAGATGTAGCTTAAGCATGGTGCTAAGAGATCCGAAACAAATTTAACTGGTTTAATTTGGAAGCCACGAAATCGGTGCAACCTGTAGCTTTTAGGTTCTTTATAACGCTAAAAACTTCCTCGCTGGTCGTTAAATGAAAAGCAAAAGTCTCTAAATCTGTAGTTTGGAGATACCGAAGTGCTTCGACCGCGGAACCACTCGGTCTAAAGCTTGTGAAGAAGTCATTAATTTTTCTGCCAGCAAAGAGCGGAAATAGGGCAAGCCATCGATCACAAGCTGACCTAAGTGCGTATTTTTATTCTTGTTTAGAAACGATTCACTTAAAAGTTTCTAGAATGCTTTCGGACCTTCCCTGCATGCTAGTGAGGATACGCGATTGATAGGCATATTTAGACCTTCGCATTTCGTTGGTTAACTTGTTGCGGTGTTTTTTGAAAGCTGTGGGGTGATCAGGGTTCCGAGTGGACATAAAGCGCTTGAAGAGCCTAGACTTATGATTCATCATTTTGACGTGTGTTGGAGTCACCCAAGGTTTACGGAGTTTCGTGTTTGATTTCTTTGTTTTCCAGGGAAAACACTTATTGTAAATGTCTTTCAAAGTACTTAAAAAGAGCTTCTAAGATTCATCAACGGAAGAACAGGCAAAAACACAGTTCCAATCTACAACGCGTACGGATTCGCGAAATCGGGCAAGTGTCACATCAGCTATACAGTGATAAGCAAAACTATTTGGTTGTGCGTAACTTGGTGAGCAGCCATGTGGCACGGATACGAAAATGGCACAGTGGAGGTCACAAGCAATAGTACTAGCAGAAATGACGGTGGGAGACAATGTCTACTACAAAAAGGTCAATTGTACTGATTGACGTCGTTGTTATCCTTGTGGGTGTAGTGATAAGATTTGTAAAAACCACTGGAAGCAATAGTGTGATTCAAATGGCTATTTATACTAGAAGGTGCAAGTGTAATAATGTTGAGGTCACCACCAATAATAGTAGAGTATTGGACTTCAGCAGCAAAATCAAGAAATTTGTCGCGATGTGTTAAGAACTTATCTGGGTCACCTAACGGCGGCCTGTAAACGACAGAAACCATTTTGTCCGCAGTCTTCAGCGCGAGCATTTCACAGTCAGGAGTCATTATAGAGAACTCAGGTAATACTTCGCTATGGAGGCCACTGTTCTTTACGTAAATGGCAACACCCCCTCCACGAGAAGGGCGATTCAGGAAATAAGAATCAAAGCCGGGCAGTTTCACCAAGTCAGCATCGTATACGGCCCATGTTTCAGTTAGCAGAATTGCATCAAAATTTGTGTTGCAGACTGTCAACAAAATATGAGAAGTCATCAAACTTATTACGTAGAGACCGGACATTAATATGTAAGGCGGAGAAATTATTTAGGCCGATGCAACCGTTTACTTTATGGGGAAGTAGTAATTCGTGATACTCCATATTTAGTTTTCATTTTACGGCGAGGTATTGGGCTAGCAGAGCAAGGTCACTCTCTGACCGAATGGCAAAGGCTGAGTCCCCTTCCTTCCCTCTAACCAATATTTTGCCATTGACATGCCAAGCAAATTTGAAGCCAAATCGTTTCGCCTGCTCTTTCACGATTCCAAGGAGGTCTCGCGAATACTTGGTCATGTTCTGTTTGACAAAGACAGAGCTGGCTACATCACGGAAGGCGCTCCTTTTGGCGAACCATTTGTCCCTTAGCTCCTGACGAGAAAATCGGACAAGAATGATGGGGGTACTGTCCTTTTTCGCGGGCAGTCTATGCATGGTCATGACATCCTGTTGCAGTAGTGGTTCAAGAGAAACATTGGCCCCCACTTCATTAATACATTCCGCTTGTTACCATTCTTTCCTCCATGCTTGCTACTCCTCTATGATATATCAGCTGACGGCGACTCTTGATGAGGTGCTACGAAGAGTTCATCCGTTCTAACATAGATCAAGGTCTTCACTCAGGATTGTGTACGGCAAGCATCGCTGTCACGCACATAGCTGCAGGCGATATGCGACGTACGGCACCGGCTCCACCAGCTGGCATCGAGATACGCACATTCACGAGCAGCTTTCGCTTCGCACTAAATTATCACCTTGATCTGCCCGTAATGCAAGCGCGAGCTATTCCTAGCATTTACGCTGTCTTAGGTCCTGCATCGACCTCCGAAGATCTAGCGCCGGCACAACACACACACCTCGCCGTGCAGAGCATTCGGCAGTCCAAAATACGCTGTGGCTAAAGGTACGTCGGACGGACCCGATCAATGGTCTTAAAGGTACGTCTGACGGACCCGGTGCGTTTTTCTTCGGGATACGTCGGACGGATCCGGGAAATATTTTTCAGAGGTACGGCGGACGGACCCGGTCGGTGGGGTTGAAGTTTAACGTCCGACGGACCCTATGAATTTTTCTCCGGGATACGCAAGGTAAATGGATGGGGATGGGCCTTTTGGACTTGGGATACGTCGGAAAAGCCGGATGTGTACATTGTAGTGTTGTGGTGGTTACTTGGTAGCGATAGCCAAGTGTAGCCAAATCGAAGTTGATACAAGGTGTGCGAGGTCCAAGTAGTCCAAGCACGGTGGATCCAAGCATACGTGAAATGTGAAATTACGAAGAACAGTACAGTGGCAAGAATAGTGCCTAGAATGGGTGATAGACTACGTGATGGCATGATGATAGATTTACGTGAGTCGGATAGCGGCAGGGTGGCAAGCACGACCAGAGCGCAAGCGCATGTAATTGCGGTGTTGACGTTCAGTCCGCGGCCCGCACGCCCGCTCATTTGGTCCTCGTTATTATGTGGATTATCGTCTACGACAGTAGCTATATAGTTTTGGTTCTTCAAAGTTTCCTCACTTCAATCTGCGATGAGATGCGTCACGTCGCTTTCTGCTCGTATATGTGCTTTGCGGTACTGCAAGTTCTACATACATACTAGCGGCGCTGAAAAAGCTGGGTACTGCCGGTGTGTCTCTATCCCAGCATCGCGTCATCCTTGTTTGTTGTGCGAATGAAGGTGTAGGCGCCGGTTTGTGCTTTCCGTGAGATGCTATGATATCCGTGCTACGTCGTAACGAAAGTGCTGTGTGAGACTACGAGAGTGCCGTGATAATGTGATGCGTGCGCCGATGTCCGGACGGACATCAGCGTGTCCATTTATGATCGCCGATGTTCCGAGTGCATGCCAGTGTTTATTAGGTGCAGTGGTAAGTCCAAAAACGTGGCGTAAAGAGATTCACACGCACTCTGCAACAGTCTAGGCGACAATAAGTCATCGACAATTTGTTATCAGACTGCACTACAGAGTTCAAAACGCCGAAAATGTGGTGTTTCTACAAAGTACAAGCCTACTGTTTACATTAGTACGTTTTGAAGCGTCGAAAAAAAAATTAAATGGCAATAATTTAACCTGGCCTTGCACAAAGTTGTTGGGAATGCACATGATACGGTTTTTGCATGTTGGAGTAGACAGAAAAATAAGTGCCCAGCCCACACTGTCAAGATATTATTACAGATGAAACAGTTCAGGCTTCTGGGAAATATTAGCTGCCTGGCACAGCATCTTCCTAAATATTCAGGCTTTGTACTATTGTTGAAGGCCACTTTATCATTAATAAAGGAACGAATATGGTTTATGTGTTAATGACTAGTGCTTTTTCACTGTATTATGTTCTTTTTTTAGTTTTTATCTTAATTTATTTTGCTTTTTGGTGCTAGACAAACACAAATGGTCCACTTTTAAACTTCTCAGTCCAAAGCTGAACATGAATATCTGCCATGCATGTGACAGCTGGAATGCAGGGCCCGTATTCAGCGTCGTTATCGAAGTGTTGCTATCTCACGCGACCTCGGGTCATCTGATTGATCAAAACCGGAACCGGGCGATGCCACTACGGAACCGGAAGAGGTAGCAAAATCATGTTCCGGCGTTTCCATCAATCAGGAAACTCGAGGTCGGGGAGATAGCGACGCAAACTCAGAATACGGGCCCTGGAAAGGTTGACGTGTATAGCATGTACTTACACACTGCGACATATCAGCGACGCGCTCAGCTACTTTCCCTAAGGTCGTGATACTTAATCCCAGTGATGGCAGCCGCACTTTGATGGAGGCTAAATGCAAACACATTTGCTTTCTGCGAGATGTCAACGCAAAGTCCAGGCAGTCAATTTATCTAGACCTCTCCACTGCAGTATTCTTCATAGCTATATATGTCACTTTAGGATGTGAAACCCTACATGCCACATGTAGGATGTGTTGATTTTTAGATTTTGTAACTTCTCACCTATGTTGTGCAACATTTGGCTAATTGTAGTTCTCAAACAGTTGTTGAAGTTGAAACCAAAGCTTTTCTTGGCATGGTTTCCCGCTTGGATTAATTTGCTAATTGCAGTTCTTTGAAACTTGCATCACTGCTAGACAGTTCAAATAGCAGGCAGTTGAATTACAGGAATGATGTGGATCATGCATTTCAGTTGACAAATGGAAAGTAATGGTCCCCTCCATGCATGCACCGGTGCCCTTAGATAAATACATAATCGGCTGTGTGATTGTGACACATATCAAGGGTTGACAGAAAGCCATGTGGAGCCAGTGTGATATTCTTCATGAAGACTAAAATAACATTGTACAACAGCTGCTGTCCATTGCAGAAAAATTTGGTAATTTAGTGCGTGATTAACTGACCATGAATAGCATTTTAAGCAGAGTGATATACAATATCTGGTTTAGCATCCTAAAACAACTATGAGGGACGCAACAGTTGAGGGCTCCTGTATAATTTCGACCAAGTGGGGTTTTTTTACATTCACTGACGCCGCACAGTACATGACAGCCTATTGTTTTGCCTCTATTGAAATGCCTCTTCTGTGGCTGGAATCAAATCTGCATCCATGGGTTCAGCAGCCAAGCACTTTAACTACCGAGCCTGCACAACGGAGTCAAGTAATAAAATGCATGCCATTACATTTCCTTCTGGCCTGTGGTTTCCTTCACAAAATTAATGTATACAAGAAAAAGTAAATAGCAAATAGTTTTATTGCACATTATATTCACATGTCAGTAAACATTCTCTAGGAAGAAATCTCTCATAATATTTGCATGGAAACAATGAACATCTTACAAAAACAAAACAGTGCACTCACTGCACTCCAATTGCTAATGGGCAAGGTTACATCTATGCTACTACACTGCACTTCTCACAAAAAAAAAACAACAACAACAAAACACAAGCCCCATCTGCTTTGGCGAATAACTTGATGAAACTAACAGAGACAGATGTTGCACACCACGGACTGGTCGTCTCGCAACATATCTGCATTGGTTGGATTTCAATTTCATGCCTTTCCACTTAGCTTCAACTGTTGCCAGCATTAGTAGTCACTCATCTTTTGTGAAATATTTTTTACGCTGTTCAGATCAGCAGCCTTGTTAACGGTGATCTCGGGCATTCTCGACGCTATCATTTTCACATCTTCCTCACCTGGAAGAATGAAGAAAATGACAAGCCTTGAGTAGACAAAAAATTAGGGAGGAACCTAATCTCCACTTGTAAGAGTATGATGCACCAGTGTTAATGGCTCTTGTCGGCAGATCCCACTGTGGATTCCCATTCATTTACATGCCCTTTGCTACAAACTTAATCACTAATTCGTTAATTTATGTCTGTTATCTCACACATACTCATTAGCATGTGGTCGTAGGCTGCCCTATTATGTGATAGACAATCTGGTGTTGACCTCTGTAAGCCTCGCGTTAACCAAACTGTACAAACATTACTCCATGGCCTAGGAGTAACCTTCCTTACTCGAAGCTGAAACGTCCCGGAACATATTTCAATATATAACTTTGTACGCTCAAGTTAACAGCTCCTGCCATGTTGTGTGGCCTCGTGACAATTGGCTCGTGGTAGTTTTGGTTTGTGCACAGGGTCTGTCTGTTAATCATAGTGGCTAATATGCATGGAAAAGACATTTTTTCACAAACGTTGGTGGTAAATCATCAAGTGGGGCACTGCAGATCCTGAAATGTATACCTATATGCATGCAAGGGCGGCATCATCACATAGCATAATCAAGAGTTCTGTCGGTACCTGCAGTTACATGGCACTCCAATGCTCATTAAAGGACCACCTCAGACAATGGTTGTTGTTACCACAAGACCTGTTCTAACAGCGTGCTGGCACCATTCCACTGAGCGATGGACATATATATATATATATATATATATATATATATATATATATATATATATATATATATATATGCATACCTTAGATAGCTTATGATAATGGGTCTCGTTTATTTATATGGCTTCCAAGGAGTTCCTGTCGTCAGAAGCCCTACACTTTATGAAAGCGGGACAGCTTTCTTGAAAGGTGATGAAAAGAAATACCTAACCAGGTTACCTTACCACAACGCTAAAGTACAGAGGTTGAATATGCTGCATGAAGATACCAAGAAGCTTGTACAAAGAAAATTGAGAGCGAAATGGCAGCATTTTTGAAGCATTGAAATAAACAACAAACAAAATTTTGTCAAACCTGTCATCGAGGAATGGAAATCATGCAGACATCAAAAACACATCATGGAGTACGTCATGTTCACAAAAGACACACCCACACCTGACACGCAGCTTCATACTTATGAAAGATGACAAACCAATACGCAAGGAGTGTGGATATGAACTAACAATAAACCATATCTTACATGTGTGCCAGACTCGAGAAAATAAGAGGAAAACATGTTGTACAATTTTGCAACATCCCAGCTTGATCCTAGGAGAGACTGCACTAGTCCAAATTCCTGCATTTTTGGTTTCCTAAAACGAAGCAATGTTCCTGAACAAGCCACATCCTAAAGAACGCTAGTCGTTCCAGACAAAATAAATACATTAAACCTTATTCTTGGTGCATGGCAGCATTAGTCGCTTATGCACCATAAAAATCAACACAACGCTTATAAGCTTTCGGTCTGGTGTGGTCCTTATTCACGTAACAGCGCTCTCATGCGGGTCTAATGTCCCAGCGATCGGAAAGTGACCTTCTCCAAGGGCTAGCATAAATTTAAAAACTGTGAAGTCGATTCTACAGATCTCTAAAGACGCGCGGGTGTTTGGTTTTGACTGGAGTACTCAAGTGTTTTATCAGCGTCCACCTGCTTTGTTTGTTGGAAAGCCTGTAGTGAAAGTGTTAAAGAGAAGACAATTTTGAACAGTGCGTTTCTGAAGGCGTTGCTTTACATTACGGGACCCACAAAGCAGCTGAATGTCAAACGCCATCTAGGTAGGTTTTCTAGCAAGACAGCGGTGTAGCGTGGAAAATCGCTCCGCCGGACCAGCGCTGACCGCGGACTTGAAAGGCGAACTGTTCGAACTTTTAGCTACTCACCACACCTGAAGCACTGAGTTGTGCATGGTAAAGGCAGCATTTTCCTACTGAGCACTGGTAGCTATCGATTTCGCGCCCAATATTATGAAAATCCGCCCTCTCTTCGATCATTGATGCGTCCACAGCGGAGCATTTATGCGCATCAGGGTAGCCCAGCCGTGGGAACACGGATGCGTGGTTGTAGCAACGATCACTTGCATGACACTCTCTGCACAATTCCAAGAATCAGCATCTGCAACGAAATGTGCAGCGCACATTTTCTACCGTGTACCGAACTCCGGCGACGCATGCATATCTCCCGCGCTCGTTTCAAGCTGCGGCCGTTCGGTCGGGTGACGCTAACCTCGAGCATGCGGGCGTTTAAACTACATGTACGCAAACTTCAACGACGAGAAAGCGATGCAGGCTGAGTACTTGTCTAGACTTCTCCTTAATACCAAAAAACATTGCTGTTTGTAGGGAAGTGGATCATTCGCGCTTCTGGCTTTCTGGTTGTGCACTCATGTATTGCGGTGAAGCGGGTCTTCGCCTCGCTCTTCGTCTCGACGAGTCGACGTGCAGCTTGCCGCTGTAGCAACGTAGGCCTCTAGTAGATTCGGCATCCCTTTTTCCACGGCTCTGAGGTAGAATCTAAAGGAAGGATTTAACTAGAAACATCCTATCTCTGTCTGCATGTGAGGAACGAGCATAATGGCATTTGACATACAGGACGCGTATACACACTTTGTACGGCCGAATGTTATGCACGGCGAGCTGTGTGTGTTGTGCCGGTGCGCGATTTCGGAGGTAGATGCAGGATCTAAGAGAGCGTGGTAAATGCTAGGAACAGCTCGATTGCATTACGGGCAGATCAAGGTTATAGTTTAGTTCGAAGCGAAAACTCGTGAATGTGCGTGTCCCGGTGCCAGCTGGCGGAGCTGGTGCAATACGTCACTCCGCCTGCAGCTATGTGCGTGACAAGCGATGCTTGCCGTACACATTCCTGAGTGAAGAGCGTGATCTATGTTAGAATGGATGAACTCTTCGTAGCACCTCATTGGGAGTCGCGGCTAACTGATATCATAGCGTAGCAAGCGGAATGCGAACATACGTGTTCGACGTGCATATAGTCATGAGCCTGTATATCGACGTCCGCCGTATTTTTAAGAGAATCGAATGGGAACGTCGGACGTACCTTTAGACACATCGTCCAAAATATGCATAATTGTATGTGAAATGGCATTATGATCGTTCCTCACATGCAGACAGAGGAAACAGGATGTTTCTAGTTAAGTTCTTCGTTTAAATTCTACCTCAGAGCCGTGGAAGAAGACATGCCGAATCTACTAGAGACCTGCACGTCGACTCGTCGAGGCGAAGACCTACTGCACCGCAATACATGAGTGCACAACCGAAAAGCCGAGTAATCCGAATTCCCTACGAACAGCAATGTTCTTTGGTACTTAGGAGAAGACTAGACGAAAGTGCTCAGCCTTCATCCTTTTCTCGTCGTTGAATTTTGCGTACATGCAGTTTAAACCTCCGCATGCTTGAGGTTAGCGTGACCCGACTGAACGGCTGCGCAGCTTTGAAACGAGCGGGAGATATGTATGCGTGGCCGGACTTATAGGTACGCGGTAGAAATGCGCGCTGCACAATTCGTTGCAGAAGCTGACTCTTGGAATTTTGCAGTGTGCCATGCAAGTGACCATTGCTACAACCACGCATCCATGTTCCCACGGCTGGCCCACCCCGAGGCGCACAAATGTTCAATCGTGGACGTATCAATGATCGAAGAGAGGACGGATTTTCATAATATTGGGCGAGAAATCGATAGCTACCAGTGCTCAGTGTTAGAGAAATTCTGCCTTAACCATGCACAATTCAGTGCTTCAGGTGTCGTCCGTAGCTATATAAGTTTGAGCAGTTCACTTTTCAAGTCAGCGGCGCCAGCGATGGACCGGCGGAGCGATTTTTCACGCTACACAACTGTCTTGCTAGAAAGCCTACCTAGGCGACGTTTGACATTCAGCTGCTTTTTGTGGGCCCCGTAATTGAATGCAGCGCCTTCAGAAACGCGTTAAATGTTCAAAAATGTGTTCTCTTTAACAGTTTCACTCCAGGCTGTAAAAGCAGGCGGATGCTGATAAAGCAGTTGAGCACTCCAGTCGAAACCAAACATCCGCGCGTCTTTAGAGATCTGTAAAATCGCCTTCAGTTTTTAAAATTATTGGAATAGGTCATTTTCCGATCTCTGGGACATAGACCCTCATGACACGCTGTCACGTGAATAAGGGCCACACCAGACCGAAAGCTTGTCTCACATAGCATAGCTAACCAAGGTGTACCATTGTGTTGATTTTTATGTGCGCATAAGCGACTAATGCTGCCATGCACCAAGACCAAGGTTTAATGTATTTAGTTTGTGTGTAATGACTAAAATGTTCTTTAGGATGTAGCTTGTTTAGGAACATTTTAGGAAACCAAAAACGCAGGAAATTTGCACGTTTCTCCTAGGATCACGCTGGGATGGAAAGGGATCTGTTGCAAAATTGTACAAAATGTTTTCATCTTATTTTCTCGACTCTGGCGCACGTGTAAGTAAGATATGGTTTATTGTTAGTTCATCTCCACACTTCTTGCATATTGGTTTGTCCTCTTTCATAAGTATGAAGCTGTGTGTGAGGTGTGGGTATGTGTTTTGTGAAGATGACCTAAAATGCCCTCCATGTTGCGTTTTTGATGACAGGTTCGACAAAGTATAGTTTGTAGTTTATATCAATGTTTCAAAAAATCCTGCCATTTCACTCTCACTTTTCTTTGTATAACCTTCTTGGTATCTTCATGCAGCATATTCACCCTCTGTAATTTAGCATTGCGGCAAGGTAACCTGGTTATTTCTTTTCATCGCCTTTCAAGACAGCTGTCCCGATTTCATAAAGTGTAGGGTTTCTGACGACAGGAAGTCCTTGGAAGTCATAAAAATAAATGAGATCCACAATCATCAGCTGTCTAGGGTATGCATATACATGTCCATCGCTCAGTGGAATGGTGTCAGTATGCTGTTAGAACAGGTCTTGTGGTAACAACAACCATTGTCTGAGGTGGTCCTTTAATTGGCATTGAAATTCCATGTAACTGCAGATACCGACAGAACTCTTGATCATGTTATGTGATGATGCCATCCTTGCATAGCATACATTTCAGAATCTGCAGTGTACCGCTTGACCATTTGCCACCAGTTTGTGTGAAAATGTATTTTTCATGCATATTAATCAGTATTTAACAGATGGACCCTGTGCACAAGCCAAAAGTGCCACGAGCCAAATGTCACGAGGCAACACGACATGGCAGGAGCTGTTAAGTCAAGCTTACAAAGTTATATTTGAAATATGTTCTGGGACGTCTTAGCTCTGATTAAGAAAGTTTACTTCTAGGCCATGGAGGCATGTTTGTGCAGTTTGGTTAACGCGAGGCTTACAGAGATTTATGCCAGGTTGTCTATCACATTAACAGGGCAGCCTACGACCGTATGCTAATGAGTATGTCTGAGATAAAAGAGACATGAATTAAGGAATTAGTAATTAAGTTTGTAGCAAAGGGCATGTAAATTAATGGGAATCCACAGTGGGATCTGCAGACAAGAGCCATTAACGCTGGCGCATCATACCCTTACAGGTGGAGATTAGGAGTCTTGTTAATTTTTTGTCTGCTCAAAGCTTGTCATTTTCTTCGCTCTTCCAGGTGAGGAAGATGTGAAAATAATAGCATCGAGAATGCCAGAGACCATCATTAACAAGGATGCTGATTCCAACAACGTAAAAAAGAATTTCAGAAAAGATGGGTGACTAGTAATGCTGGCAACAGTTCAAGCTAACTGGAAACGCATGAAATTGACATGCAACGTATGCAGAGATATGTTGCGAGACGACCAGTCTGTGGTGTGCGACATCTGTCTCCATTAGTTTCATCAAGTGACTGGACAAACCATATGGGGCTTGTGGTTTTGTGATAAGTGCAGTGTAGTAGCATAGATGCAACCTTGCCCACTAACAATTAGAGTGCAGTAAGTGCATTGTTTTGTTTTTGTAAGATGTTCATGGTTTCCATGTAAACATTATGAGAAATTCCTCCCTAGAGAATGTTTGCTGAAATGTGAATATAATGTACAATATTCTTGCTATTTACTTTTCCTTGTATACATTAGTTCTGTGAAGGAAACCACAGGCTAGAAGGAAATGTAATGGCATTCATTTTGATACTTCGCCCCGTTGTGCTGGCTCAGTAGTTACAGTGCTTGGCTGCTGAACTCATATATGCAGATTTGGTTCCAGCCACAGCAGGTGCATTTCAATAGAGGCGAACGCCGGTCTTCAATTGAACGCCAAAAAAATGCAGCTTCGGCCGGCGCCAAATCAAAGTCTTGGGCCATTTGGTTGACGCAAATGGTGTGCAGCCCGACCCTGACAAAGTTCGAGCCGTGCGCGACTTCTCTACCCCACGTAGCTCAAGTGACGTGCGAAGCTTCCTTGGCCTTTGTTCTTACTTCCGCCGCTTCATTCGGAACTTCGCAGACATCGCTAGCCCACTTACCTGTCTTCTGCAAAAGAACGTACCTTTCACATGGGGTTCTGACCAAGCCTATGCCTTCACGACACTTATTTCCGCCCTCACCACCCCACCTGTTCTGGCGCACTTCGATCCTTCTGCACCTACCGAACTGCGCACCGACGCTAGCGGACATGGTATTGGCGCTATCCTTGCCCAGTCCCAGCATGGTTCCTCCCGCGTCATTGCTTATGCTAGCCGCCTGCTTTCGTCCTCTGAGCGCAATTATTCAATCACAGAGCGGGAATGCCTTGCACTTGTTTGGGCGCTGACAAATTCAGCCCTTATTTGTTTGGGTGGTCCTTCTGTGTAGTGACTGATAATCATGCTTTGTGTTGCCTGTCCTCACTTGCCGCTTAGGTCGCTGGGCCTTACGAATGCAAGAGTATGAATTTACTGTGGTGTACAAGTCCGGCCACTTACACCAAGACGCTGACTGCTTGTCCCGCCATCCCGTAGATCCTCCCGATTTGTCCGACCATACTGCTGACGACTATGTTTTGTCCATCTCGGACTTTATCAATATCGGCTCCGAACAGCGTCGTGATCCTGCCCTGCAACCAATTATTGACCAGCTGCGCAACATCCCCGATTCTTCCGCGAGCATGTTTGTACTCCATAACGAGATATTATACAGACGCAATATGCGTCCAGATGGCGCGGACCTTTTACTGGTGGTTCCAGCTCATCTGCGCTCTAGTGTCCTCGCCCAACTTCACAACGTTCCTACAGCAGGACACTTGGGAGTCAAACGCATTTATGACAGTGTGCGACGCAGATTTTTCTGGCCTGGTCTCTACCGTTGTCTGTCGCTACGTCGCTGCTTGTGAGCTGTGTCAGCGCCGTAAGATACCCTCGCTTCAACCTATTGGGCCCCTGCAACTAATTCCAGTGCCGACAGAGCCGTTTTCTCGTGTGGGCCTCGATCTTCTTGGGCCTTTTCCGACATCGACTTTTGGAAACAAGTGGATTGCTGTGGCGACTGATTATACCACCCGATATGCTGTAACCAGGGCTATCCCTACCAGCTACGCCTCCGACGTTGCCGACTTTCTTCTGCATGATGTCATCTTGATTCATGGCGCTCCACGTCAACTGCTCACAGATCGTGGCCGCTGTTTCCTCTCTCAAGTGGTTCATGACCTTCTCCGCTCATGCGCTACTCGTCACCAGTTCACCACGGCCTACCATCCGCAAACGAATAGTCTTACTGAGCGCCTCAATCGCACGCTGACCAACATGCTGTCTATGTATGTGTCCGATCACCATCGTGACTGGGATGTCTCATTACCTTTCGTCACGTTCGCCTATAACTCCTCACGCCATGGCACCGCCGGATACTCTCCCTTTTACCTACTCTTCGGCCGTGACCCTTTACTCCCATTCGACACCTTGCTGCCTCTTGACAACTCTTCCTGCAGCTACGCTTCGGATGCCATCGCCCGCGCTGATGCTGCCCGACACATAGCTCGAGAGCGTCTTGGAGTGTCTCAGCGCTCTCAAAGACGTCGTTACGACCTTCATCACCGAGACGTTCACTACCCTCCTGGTTCCCTCGTACTTCTTTGGCACCCGGTTCGCCGTGTCGGATGTGTGAAAAACTTTGGCCTCGTTACGTGGACCCCTACTCCGTCTTGCGGCAAGTCACCGATGTGACCTATGAGATCGCCCCTTTACAGCCCAAGAATCCTTCCACAGTCCCTCATCCAGAACTCGTGCATGTCGCCCATCTAAAACCATATCATTCGAGTTCTCCTGTGTAGGACGCACCGGGACAGTGCTTCTTCGGCGCGGGGAAAACTGTTACGGAGCGCAGTATATCGAGACGACGACGACGTGCTGATGTGAAGTAGTGAAGAAGAAGACGCTCAGGCCTAGCTAACTTCGTTCTGTGGTGTGCGGTGTGTGGTGTGCGTCTAAGAGTGAACTAGCGTTTACCACTGTGTTCTTTCCTTAACAATATTGAGTACCTGCGCATGAGTTATTTGCACACACGCGCGCCCACACACATATAGTTCTTAGTGGCAAAAAGCAAATAACTTTACAGCATCTTGCGCGTAAACGTTGATGTTTGGAATTAAGCTGTGAAATTATACAACATGGTACTTGGCTTACGGATACGTCACTACATATATATATATATATATATATATATATATATATATATATATATATGTATATATATATATATATATATATATATATATATATATATATATATATATATATATATATATATATATATATATATATATACAGAGTGTTCACCAGTGTATTTATATATACACTGGTGAACACTCTCAAAGTTTGTATACAGACAACATAAATACCCAAGGGGACAGCGGCCGATGTAGCTCCGTTGGAAGAGCACCGGACGCGATATTCGGAGGTCGTGGGTTCGGTTCCCACCATCGGCACGTTGTTTTTTCTGCTACTTTGTGTTTATTTATCTTCCCCTAAACAAGATTTCATTACTAATTTCTTTGATTATACAAGTAAACATTAAAAAAAGAAGGACATAAAGTAACACCCCCTAAGCTTTCCTTGGTCTCGCCGACTGTTGGCTTCTTTCCTTCATGTATTATAACGAGCACCCTCATTTCCCCTTAATTGATCTCCTTGTAGCTTACGGGGGTCTCAGTTCTGGCAGTCTTGAAGCCATAGGTAGCGTAAGAGGGTTCTAGCACAGCTTTCGCCCTCGCTCTTTATCACGTTCTACGTGACGCTGGCGGTAACAAAGGACGTTCTACGTCCGCCGCTATGGTTGAGGGTGGCGCTGGTGAACACTCTCAAGGTTCGTATACAGACAACATAAATACCCAAGCAAGTAGCAGGGGGGACAGCGGCCGATGTAGCTCAGTTGGCAGAGCACCGGACGCGATATTCGGAGCTCGTGGGTTCGGTTCCCACCATCGGCACGTTGTTTTTTCTGCTACTTTGTGTTTATTTATCTTCCCCTAAACAAGATTACATTACTAATTTCTTTGATTATACAAGTAAACATTAAAAAAAGGACATAAAGTAACATCCCCTACGCTTTCCTTGGTCTCGCCGGCTGTTGGCTTCTTCCCTTCATATACATATATATATATATATATATATATATATATATATATATATATATATATATATATATATATTGTTTTGTAGAAGACCTTGACCTGGGCGATACGTCGTCAACAGTCAATAGAACGTTCTGCGATCAGTCGTGAGACGTGTCAGCACACGTACGAGCGTCGAAGCGACCTTCGTTGTCGTTTTCCTTCCTGCCCGTCACGCGCGTTGAACATGCTTGTCGTCGTTCTCTGTTTTACCTGTTTTACAGCCCAATACCTGTTTCACAACTTCCCCCGGGCGAAAAGATGCCATCCTGGCAGCTCATGGCGATGTGACGATGGCCGGATCGTAGCAAGGTTACAGGCGGTTACTGTGTACTATTTCACGATTTCGGCGACGGTGGTCAGTGGATGGCGTAAGGGGTTCGATGAGGTAGTTGACGGGGGATGTTTGCTTGACAATAAGGTAGGGGCCCTGATACTTGCTCAGAAGTTTGAATGAAAGGCCGGGACTGGAGGAAGGCACTCATAGCCAGACCAAAGAGTCTGTACGATAAGTAGGAAGAAGTGCAGATTGATCTCGGGTGGTTTTCTGCTGTTGCTGGGCGTGAGAAGTGAAGGATCGGGCAAGCTGGCGGCATTCTTCGGCATAAGTTGCAGCTTGTGAAACAGTCGTGAATTCGGAAGAATCCGGTCGGTAAGGGAGAATGGTGTCCATAGTACAAGAGGGCTCACGACCGTACAGGAGGAAGTATGGTGAGAAACCGCTGGTTGCTTGTGTGGCAGAGTTATAAGCGAATGTGACGAATGGAAGAACGCGGTCCCAGTTGGGGGGGTCGGAAGCGACATACATTGCTAGCATGTCGCCCATGGTGCGGTTAAAACGCTCAACCATTCCAGTTGTTTGCGAATGGTTTGCGACAATCAAGAGGAGCAACTCTGGGCCGTACAGCAGGTCATCAAGGCGCTGGCCCGGCAGGGAAGCAGCGAGCCGGCCACGGCGAGCGGGGACCCAGGCCGCGCGGCCGGTGCCCAGAGGACGACGTAGGCCCCGTCCGGAGCGCGCGCGCGCGAGCGCGCGTTCTACTGCAGGCCCCGAATAAATGCGGATGCCTTGCCTGCGGACCCCTCATCAGGTACATTAAACGAATACGACGTTCCCTTCACATTAGACGAACTGGAGGCAGCACTTTATGACTCCAATCACAATAGCGCCCTAGGACCGGATGGTATAAGCTATTCAACACTTCTGAACCTTCCCAAGTCACACAAACTTGCCCTGCTGAAAGAGATGAACAAATACTGGGCCGACGGTGATCTTCCTCTTGCTTGGAAGAAGTCAGTGGTAATACCAATTCCAAAACCTGGCAAGCCAAGTCGAGCCTTCGTCAGAGTCGCAGGCCGATATCGCTGACGTCCAACCTTTGTAAGGTCATGGAACGTATGGCTCTAAGAAGACATGAATGGTACTTAGACAAGTACAACGTCCTGTCTCCCATGCAAGTAGGTTTTCGTCGAGGGCTCTGCGCCCAAGATATTCTTAGAAGGCTTCATAACGACGTTCTCGCATACCCTAGCAGCGCACAGCTCCGAGTGGTTGTTGGAGTGGACGTCAAAAAGGCGTTTGATTCCGTGCCCCACTCGACCATACTTCGCCGGCTCCATGAAGTGGGGATAGGCGGCAACCTCTACCGCTTCGTGAAAGCCTTTCTTGCAGAAAGAACCTTTTCAGTAATGGTTGGAGATACTCAGGGTGGTTGGCAACGCAACCAAACAGGTGTCCCCCAAGGTGCTGTCTTATCACCGGCTCTCTTCATTATAGCTATGTCAGGTCTCCCGCCAATGCTGTCGTTGATACCCGGTCTCAATTTCGCCGCGTATGCGGACGATATAACGCTGTGGACCAATTCAGGGTCCCCTGCAGAGCAAGAACAAGCCCTACAGACAGGCCTCAATGCCGTCCATGAATACATCGAGAAGTGGGGAATGAAAACCTCTCCGGGAAAAACCGAGTATGTGGTTATCATTAACGGCCCGCGGGTACGAGCCGAGGCAGAACGCAAACTTATCTCTCTTCATTTAGGGCACTCGGTTATTTGCCGGAAACCAACAATCCGTATACTAGGCATGCTTATTGACGAGGATGGAGGAGCCAAAAGCTGGCTTCATAACACGATGCTTAGCTGTCATCAGGCTTTACACCTAATGCGCCGCGTCTCTGCGCGGGGATGGGGAATCAAGGAGGTGGGGCTCCGTCAGATGGCATTAGCACTCATAACATCGAAAATCCTGTACGCATATCCGTACATGCGACTTAACGCGACCCAACGCCTTCAGCTTGAGCGAATCAATCGCAAGGCAATGCGCCTACCTACACCATGCAGCAATATTACCTACACGCAGCAACCTACACGCATGCAGCAATATTAATGCCCTTCGGGATCTGGCAGAACAGCAATTGCAAGCCCAGCGAGTCCGTCTCTCCACAACGGCTGCTGGCCGACAGATCCTGCAGGCATTAGGCTACAACGTTGACAATTTAGAGCCACTTTTGTCCGCCGCCCCACCATGGGAGTTGATTGACTTAGTAGATGGTATACCATTACCAAAGAATATGAGTTCGGCTAATCCTCAAAGGCGCAAAGCTGCCGCCAAACGTCATAGGAAGATGTCACACAAGCTAGCCCAGGAAGGAGCTATCCAACTATACACAGACGCCGCTCAGTTTCAACACTGCGCAGCTATAGCTTGTCACGACTCTGTGTCAGATACCTCGGTAGTTCAACGGCTTTCCGAGGAACACACTGTTACCAATCTCGAACTCATTGACATACGACTTGCCATTACTTGAATAGTAGCAAGACAAGATCGGGCTCCGTGCACATACCATGTTTACACAGATTCATAAGCAACGTACACTGCATGCCGCGCAGGGGGAGCAGACTCTGCCATTCTGAACACTATTCGAACACAAGCCCGTGGCCTGAGAGAGGAGGGCTACACCTTAATTATCAAATGGATTCCTGCACATGAAGGAATCACTGGAAACGGAAAGGCACACCAGGCAGCGCGCGCAGCAGCTCTTTTCGCACCTTTGCCTGGATCCACATTCGTTTCCGCTTCGTGGTCCCCTGAGGACGTTACGCTTCCGTCGTCGCCTCATATGGATAGGGCGGAGACATGGCATCGAGCACAACGCTATCGTCGAAGCATACTCCAGCACTTGGCCAACCCTGAGCAACTATATCGCTGCCCAGATAGCTCATTCCGGAGAGTGGAGGCAGTACTCCTTCGCCGAGCCCAGACTGGTCAGCTTCTGTCACCCGCGAAACTGCACCTCATAAACCCGCAGGTATACCCTTGTCCGCAGTGCCCGACATGCCCGGCCAGAGGCACGGCCGAACATCTCCTGTGGAGCTGCCCTGCTTTTGACGCAGTACGGGAGAGAGCACTCAAGTCACTGGGCGGGCTTCGACCTGCAACCCTGCAGGCATGGGTCGATCCCCCATCGCACATCGGGACATCAGACGCAACCCGGCTCTGGCAAAATTTTCTTTCTTACTTCAAGGAAGAAGGACCAGGCCATTACTTCGCGGAGCCGACCGTGGGACGACCCTACCTCGAGGAAGAAGTGGACACCGGTCCCTCATATCTATCCCAACCTTCACCCCCACCCATACCCTCACCCCCACCCTTAACCGCTCCCCCACCCATACACCCATGAAGCAACTTAGTTCTGCCGCAAGGTAAACGCCTACCGAAAGCAGAAATAAAGACGTAATAAAAAAAAACGTTTTACCAATCCAATCCAATTGCGAATGGTACGCGGAGGTGGCGCGGTGAAGGATTTTGCATTCTCTTAGAACAGCTTCGACAACTTCAGAAAGGAAAGCGGGACCTCGGTCACTTAGCAATTCTTTGGGAGCCCCGTGGCGAAGAATTATGTGATGGAGGATGAAGGCGGCAATGTCTTGGGCTGTAGCAGATGTCAAAGGCGTCGTTTCGGCGTAGCGTGTGAGATGATCGATTGCAACGATGATCCAGCGATTGCCTGTTGATGTGCTAGGAAGTGTGCCGTATAGGTCTATTCCAACACGCTCAAAGGGCTGAGCTGGGCAGGCCAGCGGCTGCATAGGAGCAGTGGGTTGGCGAGGTGGGTGTTTTCGGCACTGACACTCTTGGCAGGACTGGACGAACCGACGAACATAACGGTACATCCCACGCCAGTAGTACCGCTGTCGCAGGCGAGGGAAGGTTTTCAATAAGCCGGCGTGGGCACACTGGGGATCGTCGTGGTAATGGGAGCAAATCATGGAGCGTAGATGGGTCGGAATTACAAGCAGCCACTTTCTACCATCTGGAAGGTAATTCCTACGGTAGAGGAGCTCGTCTCTGATGGCGAAATGGTGAGACTGGCGACGGAGAGTGCGGCAAGGAGGTCGTGAAGCGCGGCCAGATAAAAAATCAAGGAGTGAGGCGATCCATGCGTCTTTGCGTTGCTCGGAAGTCATATCGGTGGGCATGTCGGTGGGATGTAGAACGGATATAGCAGGAGTGGCTTCAGAGGGCAAGGGAGAACGTGAGAGAGCATCAGCATCAGCATGTTTACGGCCAGAGCGATAGATGACGTTAATGTCGTATTCTTGGAGCCTCAGAGCCCAACGGGCCAGTCGACCAGAAGAATCTTTCAAAGAAGACAGCCAGCAGAGGGAGTGATGATCGGTGACGACATAAAAAGAACGGCCATACAAGTAGGGGCGAAATTTTGCTATTGTCCAGAGAATAGCGAGACACTCTTTCTCGGTGACGGAATAGTTTGTTTCAGCTTTTGTTAGGGTCCGACTTGCGTAAGCGACAACGTACTCATCAAAGCCAGACTTCCGCTGAGCGAGTACTGCGCCGAGGCCGACGCCACTGGCATCAGTGTGGATTTCCGTGGGAGAAGATGGATCGAAATGACGCAGGATTGGCGGAGTCGTCAGAAGGTGGCGGAGTGTCGCGAAGGCATCATCACAGTGCGGAGACCAGGCTGAGAGATCGCGGCTGGACAGAAGCTTGGTGAGAGGGCTGATGATTGTGGCGAAATTGCGAACGAAGCGGCGGAAGTACGAGCAGAGGCCGACGAAGCTGGTGAGTACTTTCACATTAGTTGGCTTGGGAAATTCTACCACAGCGCGTAATTTTGCCGGATTGGGAAGAACGCCATCCTTGGAGACATGTCCGAGTATGGTTAGCTGCCGTGCTCCGAAACGGCACTTCTTTAAATTTAATTGGAGGCCAGCGTCGGTCTGTCTCAAGGCGCTGGAGGTGAGATGAAAAATCTGGGGAAAAGATGACAACGTCGTCAAGGTAACAAAGGCAAGTGTGCCATTTGAGCCCTCTCAGTAGGTTGTCCATCATGCGTTCGAATGTGGCAGGGGCATTGCACAGTCCGAATGGCATGACATTAAACTCATAGAGCCCATCGGGTGTGACGAAAGCGGTTTTTGGGCGATCGGCCTCTGCCATCGGCACCTTTCAGTAGCCGGAATGCAGGTCTATTGAAGAAAAGAACTCAGCTCCCTGCAGGCAGTCAAGGGCGTCGTCGATACGAGGTAGAGGATAAACGTCCTTGCGCGTGATCTTGTTCAGTCGGCGGTAATCTATACAGAATCGGATGGAACCGTCTTTTTTCTTGACCAGGACGACCGGAGACGCCCAAGGGCTGTGCGACGGTTGGATTACGTTGCGCTGGAGCATGTCGGTCACCTGTTCGTCAATAATGCGGCGCTCGGCGGCTGAAACACGGTACGGACGCTGGCGCAAAGGGGGATGGGTGCCGGTATCAATACGGTGAGTAACGGTAGTTGTGCGCCCCAACGAATGTTGCTGGGAGTCGAACGAAGCCGAGAAACGTTGTAGGATGGCGACAAGCTGGGCTCGTTGTAAGGGCGTCAGGCCAGCGTCGATGGACCGGTGGAAAACTTCGAGAGATGATGGAGTGGCGACAGGAATAGGTGTTACGGCGTTGATGTGAAGGCTGGCGATGGTATCGCCAAAGGGATAGGTGGGCGTGGAATCGAGCAAAGCAAAACTACCCAGTGACTGGCCACGAAGTGAAGTGGTGGGGCAGGGGCACAGGTTACAAAAAAAATAGCACTTGAGTTGCGAAAAATTGTCAGCACAGCATGGGGCAGCAACACGGATTTTTGGTCAGCGCATCGTAACGAAGGTGTGTAGATAACAGTGGCGTCGGAAAGAGCAGCACAATAAAGAGGCACAAGCACTGAGGAGAAAGGCGGAACGTCGGTGTCCACTGCGACGTGCACGGTAGCTGCAGCAGCAACGGGTGTGTTGAAAAAAGTGTCATTGAGGGGTGATAACTGAAGTTGAGAACAGGCGCAGTCTATTATGGCGTTATAATTGGAGAGGAAGTCCCAACCAAGGATAACGTTATGTGATGAGCAGGCGAGGACGAGGAATTATATTGTGTATTGAACGTCGTCGATAACAAGGCGGGCGGTGCAGGCGGCTAATGGTCGAATATCCTGAGCGCTAGCTGTGCGAAGAGAAATTGCAGGAAGCGGCGTCATCACCTTTTTTGAGTTTGCGACAGAGGGCGTAATTAAGAACAGAAACGGCTGCGCCATTGTCTACAAGTGCTTCGACAGGAACTGCCTCGATGAATATGGTAATAATGTTGGCTGGTACGTGAACAGGTCTTGAGTTTGTCCCTGATGGCGCAGTTCTTGCCTCCTGAACTGCGGCCGTTAGTTTTCCGTGTTAACGGCTGGTTAGCGGCGGAGCATCGGAGAACGGGAACGACGGCCAGGAGAAGGTGAGCGGTGGGAGCGGCGATCGTAACTTGAAGAGGACTGCGGAGGAGGCTCAGGGAACACAGGCGAGGGGGACGGAGGAAGGTTGTACATTGGCTCACGTGTATAGTCGTAGGAACGAGGGCCACGATTGCGGCACAAACGAGCCACATGGCCGGCGAATCCACAGGCGTAGCAGATAGATCGGTTGTCTTGTGTGCGCCAGGGGTTGGAAGGGCGTGGTTGTGGTCGACGGCGGAGAACCGGGCGATAAGGGGGATGGTAGGTTGCTCAGTTTGCTGACGTCCCTGAGGCTCGTATAGGAGGGGAGGCCGGCTGTACACAGGGGCGATAGGGGTGGTGGCTGTACCAAAACATCAGCGTACGTGAGAGGAGCCGCCACCAACGGCTGCTGAGGGGGTGAAGGCAGAACCTCAGCGACCTGCTCTAGTATGACACGCTGAAGAGTGGGAGTGAGCGGCGGCGCAGGCGCAGGTGCTGGCGGGCAAGTGAAGGTGGACAAGGAAAGCTGGCGTGCGACTTCCTCGCGAACAAGTTGTTGAATGTGCTGAATTAGTGACTGCTGGTCCTGGGCACCGTCCCCGGAGAGAGCCAAGCTGGAAAGAGTGGCCTGCTGGAGGCCAGCACCTCGTGTGGAAAGCCGCCTCTTGCGCAGCTCATCGAAGCTTTGGCAGAAGTTTATAACGTCGGACACAGTTTGGGGGTTTTGGCGACGAGCATCTGGAAGGCGTCATCGTCAATGCCTTCCATAATGTGTCCGATCTTCACGGCGTCGCTCATGGTAGGGTTTACGCGCTTACAGAGGTCCACGACATCTTCTATGAAACTGGTGAAGTTTTCGCCAGTTTGTTGTGCCCGACTTCGCAAGCGTTGCTCGGCGCGAAGCTTACGTATAGCGGGACGGCCAAAAACTTAGGTCAGGCTGGTCTTGAGAGCCGTCCAGGTAGAAATGTCACTCTCATGGTTGCGAAACCATAAATTGGCGACGTCGCTCAAATGGAAAATGACGTTTGTGAGCTTCACGGTGTCGCCCCTCTTGTTGTACGCACTTACGCGTTCATACGACGCCAACCAGTCTTCTACATCCGTGTCATCGGTGCCGCTGAAGATGGCTGGGTCGCGCTGACGCGCTGCACCGGGACAGATGACAGGCGATGGGGTTGGCGGTCGGCTGGCGGTCTCAGGCTTCGCGGAAGTGGTAGGCAAAGCTCGGCTGCGAAGCTCCAGGTTGAGGGGATTGCTGGCACCTCCACCACTAGACCTTGACCTGGGCGATACGTCGTCAACAGTCAATAGAACGTTCTGCGGTCAGTCGTGAGACGTGTCAGCACACGTACGAGCGTCGAAGCGAGCTTCGTTGCCTTTTCCTTCCTGCCCGTCACGCGCGTTGAACATGCTTGTCGTCGTTCTCTGTTTTACCTGTTTTACAGCCCAATACCTGTTTTACAATATATTGTTGTTTTATGTACATAAGCGGCTGACTGAGCCAAGTAAACGACGCAGCAAATCTTCAGCACTCCCTCCGCTGCTTCTCACAGCTAGGGAAAAAAAAGAAAGGAAGCAAGCGTGCATACTGCTTTACCGAGGGCGGCTACAAGCCGGCACTCGTTTGAAACCACGCTGTCTACGTTGGCTGGCCTGCCCGCCCCTAAAGCCCTTTTATTGAGGGGCTTCACCCGCCCCTCCTTTCAACCTCTCCCCACTGATAGGAAAAAAATACAAAAAAAAGCGTGCGCGCTGTTAAGTGCGAACGGCTATATGCTCTCCCTCCGCCAGCTCGAAGCCGCGCTCCGACGGCCAAGCGCATTTCTCACTGCCCCAGTAGAATAAAAAAAAACAATACAAAAAAAAACAAACAAAACAAAACGTCGACAGGACACGCAGAAATGACGTGCTAGCCCCACTTCACCTTGTGTCACGTGATTGCGCGTTCACGATCTGCAAAATATTTTTGCAGATAATGAACGCGCAATCACATGACACACACACACACACATATATATACATATATATATTGTAAGGTAACGCGAAGGTCGGACTTGGGGGATCAGGTTTTATCGCAGACCTGAAGCCTTGGTCGCACACTGCAGCCAACCCCGCTCCGCGATGACGATGGGTATCTACAAGAGGGAGCAGGATGAAGATGAAGCAGCACGTTCAGCCATGTGGAAGATGAAGCGCCACACAGTGCTCACACTATTTCATCCGCGCAGTTGAAGCGGCCAGCCTGGCCGCAATTAGTCCGCAGGATTGCACCGAATAAAAGGCTTCATGCGTGAAACGTGGACAACTTCAGTGCAACGGTAACGACTGTCCGGAGGAGGTTAAACAGGGGAGACGCGATAGTTGCCCGGGGAGGTTTTTGCAAGAACTGTGTAAGGACATATGTAACGGTGCTGGAACTTGACACAAAGGCCAGGAGTGCGTAATAGGGTGCAAAGGAACACCTCGTCGCCGGGACGGAACGAAACTTTGCGATGGGTTGCATCATAGCGGCACTTGCGGTCTTCCTGATTTGCTTCCGTGAAGGCGCGAGCAAGCCGGCGAGATTTGGCCACTCGGAAAAGGAACTGGTCAGGAAGAGAGGATAAGTAACTAGCATGTGTAGAAAGGAAAGAGGCATCAAGAAAGGTAGCGGGAGAATGGCCGTAAACGAGAAAAACGGGGTGTAAACTGTGGTCCGCTGTACAGCCGTATTGTAGGCGAACGTAACAAAAGACAACATGTCAGAAAGCGTGCGGTGGAACCGCTCAGTCAACCCATTGGTCTGCGGGTGATAGCTGGAGGTCAATTTGTGATGTGTGGTTGAGGCCTCAAGAACTTCGGCTACAATTGTCGACAGAAATTTCCGACCACGATCGCTGAGAAGCACTTGAGGGGCCCCATGGGGCAGTACGAGCGATTCCAAAAAGAAAGTCGTGACCTCATGTGCTGAGCCATTAGGCAGGGCAGCGGTCTCAGCGTAGCGTGTTAGGTGATCGATGGCGGTTACGATCCAGCGATTACCTCGTGCGGACAATAAAAGTGGCCCGTATAAGTCTATGCCAACAACGGCGAAAAGAGTAGCAGGGCAAGGTAGCGGCTGTAGTGGGCCAGCAGGAGGAGAAGTCTGCCGTTTGCGGCGCTGGCATGGCAGACAAGAGGCGACGTATTTTGCCACACTTGAGGTGAGGCCCGGCCAGAAGAAACGGGTTTTCACACGGTGGTAAGTTTTATGAAAGCCTAAGTGACCGGCTGTAGCATCATCGTGAAAAGCCGCCAGGATACAGGTGCGAAGCGCTCTCGGAATAACGGGGACCCAACGGGTGCCCTCAGAGCAATAAATATAACGGGAGAGCACGCCCTTGTCAAATTTGAACTTTTGGAGTTGCCTGCGCATCCTAGCAGTAGGAGGGTGAGAAGGTCGATTAGGGAAAGACAGTAGGGATCTGCTCGCTGGTGTGAAATAATGGCATAGCGATCTGGAGCAGGGGCAGGAGTAGCACAGGTGATGTTTGGAGCTCTGGACGACATTGGGACGACGAGGGTGCACGTAGGAAGGCGCGAAGAAGCACTAGGTGGTGATTCTGGCAGCGGGCAACGGGAAAGAGCATCGGCATCTCGATGTTTGCGACCCGATTTGTATGTGACATCGCAGTGGTATTCCTGCAAACGCAGAATCCAACGGTCCAGGCGTCCAGTCAAATTTTTGAAGGTTGATAACCAACAATGAGCGTGGTGATCAGTAACGATCGTGCAATGGCGGCCGTAGAAGTAGGGGCGGAATTTCTGAACTGCCCAAACGACGGCGAGGCACTCTTGCTCAGTGATGGTGTAGTTGCGTTCCGCTGGTGTGAGAGTTCGACTTGCGAACGCATTACTTTTTTCCGAGAAGCGTATCACGTTGCAGAAGTACGGCGCCGATACCGAGGCTGCTGGCATCGGTGCGGAGAATGGAGGCAGCAGTGTCGTCGAAGTGAGCGAGAACAGGGTCCGAAGTTAGGGCATTCTTCAGGGTTTGAAAAGCTTTTTCGCATTCTTCGGACCAATTGAAAGTAGTACGGTCGGTAAGGAGGTGGTGGAGCGGTGCAGCATTGTTAGCGAAATTGCGAATGAAACGGCGAAAGTATGAAGATAGGCCAAGGAAACTGCGTAGATCCTTAGTCCGCTGAGGGCGTTGCAAAGTTCAAAACTGCAGTAAGCTTGGCAGGGTCGGGTCGAATGCCATCGCGGCTGACGAGGTGGCCCAGGATCTTGATTTCTTTCTTGGCGAAATTACACTTCTTTGTGTTCAGCTAGAGGCCGGCGGATGCCAGGCACGTTAATACTTGATCAAGGCGGCATAAATGATCAGAAAACGTCGCAGAGAAAATAACTATGTCGTCCAGGTAGCACAAGCATGTTTTTCACTTAAGTCCTCTAAGAAAAATGTCAATCATGCACTAAAACGTAGCGGGGGCATTACAAAGTCTAAAAGGCATGACATTGAATTCGTAAAGACCATCGGGAGTAGCGAATGCGGTTTTTTCTTTGTCGGCTTCGTGCATCGGAATCTGCCAGTAACCGGAACGCAAATCCAACGTGGAGAAATATTCGGCGCCCTGAAGACAGTCGAGGGAGTCGTCAGTTCGTGGCATAGGGTAAACATCTTTGCGAGTGACTTTGTTAAGTGCGCGGTAGTCAACGCAGAAACGCACGGACCCATCTCTTTTTTTGACCAATGAGACCGGAGATGACCAGGGGCTAGCTGAGGGCCGAATTATGTCTCGTCGGAGCATATCATTCACATTATCTTCTATGATTTTACGTTCTGATAAAGAAACACGATAAGGGCGGCGGCTAACAATAGAAGTAACTTCTGTAATAATGCGGTGCTGCGCAGAAGAAGATCGGCCCAAGGTCGGAGAAGTGACATCAAAAGAGGCTTGGTGTTTTCGAAGTAATTCCTGCAAAGCTTGGCGGTGAGTCGCAGGAAGGTCAGGATTGATGGTGCCAAAGAGAACACAGAGAGAAGCATCGGAAGAAGCTGCTGGCGAGGAAGAGGGGGCGGTAAGGGTGGTGAGGGACACCGGGTGAATGTCCAGGGCACAAGGAAAACATGTCCCTTTAGTCAGCACAATGGGCTCTGGGGATGTGTTCGAAGCAGCGACAAGCGCTGTGGTATGCTCAAACCGAACAAGACTTGGTGGTAGCGCGATTCCACGGGTTATATGGCGATCAGAAGGCACGATTAGCACATCTCCGTTATCAATGTCAGTAGAAGTAAGCGCGACAAGTTGTTCGCATCCAGGGGGCAACACTGAGTCAGTAGCGGCAATCAGGCGATGGGGTGGCTCGGGAGGTTCAGAAGACGGACCGCTCTCGTTCGTGTAAATGACCCTGTCACGACACGAAATGCTGGCTGATGCGGCAGACAGAAAATCTCAGCCTAAAATAATTTGGTGAGCGCACGGTGACATCACGGCCAATTGTACATGGTGGCGGACACCGTCAACAAAGACTCGCACAGTACACGTAGAAAAATGCCGAATTATTGCACCATTAGCTCCACGGAGGTCCATTGAGGTCCATCGTATGGCGTTTTCACTTTTCGCAAGCGGGAGCGCAAGTCAGTGTGTATCACAGAAACAGCGACGCCCGTGTCAACCAAAGCCTCAACAGCTAAACCTTCAACCCACACTAAAATAATATTCCAGGGACGTTCCGGAGGATTTTTGGGATGGCCGAAGAGTGCAGGTTTCCCTACTGAAACTGCAGTGGTCAGTTTTTCGATAGGGGCGGAGTCGTTAAAGAAGCTTGGCGGAGAGACGAGGTTGAGCGGCGAAAAGGCGAAGGAGAACGGCGTCTTGAAAGCCTGTAACCATTAGGCGGAACGGGGCTTTCTGGCGGGGGTGATGAACGTCGGGGATAATCAGGGAATGAACGGAGGTTAGAGCTGGAGAAGCGAGGAGGGTAGTCTGCTTCAAATGAGTCGTAGCCGCGGCGTTCATTCTGGAGCCTGCGACGACAGAAGCAGGAAATATGGCCTCGGTACCCGCAGTAATAACAAACAGGGCGTGCTGGGCGCCAGTTGGGGTAGTATGTCGGCGCCATGGCAGGTGGTGCCAATGCGGCGACATGAGCAGTGGTAGGCGCCGGTGGCGTAGGCGCTCCAACTGCAGGCGGCAAGGACGTGACCTGGGCGTACGTTGGTACCTGACAGATGGTAGGAGCGACCGATGTTGGGGGGGGAATAGGTCATTGAGGCCAGCTCTTCTTTGACAATGCTACGCAGGCCGGCACTTGAAGGATGTGGCTCAGATGCAGCGCGGCACAAATTACCTTGAGCCGAGAGCTCTTCACGAATTAATCCGCGAATAAGCGCACGGAGGTCAGCGTCGGCAGTGAAACCAAATGAAGTGGGATCAGGCTGCAGGCGTATTGAATGTATCTTGGAAAGCAAAATAACGCACTTCAAAACACAGACACGGGAAGAAAACGACAACACAGCGCTGTCCCTTCCTGTGTCTGTGTTTTGAAGTGCGCTATTTTGCTTTCCAAGATGATTTACCAACTAGCCCGTTCTTCCACACTTGCAAGTATTGAATGCAGTTCGTCAAGGCGTTGACAAGTCGATATGATGGCGTCGATCGTAGTAGGGTTCTGCACGGCCAGGGCGTTATATGCGAGTGGCCCAAAACCTTTAAGGACGTGCCGAACCCGCTCGGCCTCTGGCATGGTGTCATTTATGCGCCGACAAAGTGCAAGAACATCTATATAAGAGGTATAGGTCTCATTGGACCGCTGAAGTCGGGCTTCTAGCTTCTTGGCGGACTCCGTGCGAACAGTAGGAGCGCAGAAAATCTGGCGTAACTTTTGTTTAAAGGTAGCCCAGTCCGGAATCATCGATTCATGATTTAGGAACCCCGTTTTGGCCACATCCGTCAAATAAAAGGACATATTAATTAGTTTAAGGGAATCGTCCCACCGGTTGAAAGCACTGACCCGGTCGTAGCTGTCGAGCCAGTCATCTGCGTCGTCGCCGCGGAGACCGGCGAGCATCTGCGGGTCGCGTTGACGGCTACCGAGTCCAAGTGGCAAGGGGAGCTGGGGTCGAGTTGGTAGAGGCCAGAACAGCGGAGTGGCCCTCTTGTGTCATGACGATGGTGGTCTGGGTCAAACGGCGTCCAGAACGGAGCTCCAAGTGGATGCAGGTGACGAAGCAGCGGGGAAATCAAGGCGCACCTCCACCACGTGTAAGGTAACGCGCAGGTCGGACTTGGGGGATCAAGTTTTATCGCAGACCTGAAGCCTTGGTCGCACAATGCAGCCAACCACACTCCTCGATGAAGATGGGTATCTACAAGAGGGAGCAGGATGAAGATGAAGCAGCACGTTCAGCCGTGTGGAAGATGAAGCGCCACACACTGCTCACAACATATGTAGTGACGTATCCGTAGGATAAGTAACATCTTGTATAATTTCACAGCTTAATTCCAAACATCAACGCTTACGCGCAAGATGCTGTCCTCCAGTTGAAATTACTTGCTTTTTGCCACTAAAAAACTGCATGTGTGTGGGCGCGCGTGTGTGCAAATAACTCATGCGCAGGTAGTCAATATATTTGAGGCCCAGCATAAGGTCAGTACTCTTGCGCGTTTTCATTGTAGTGAAGAAGCAAACTCACAATCCCTGCAGCGCGCTGCGAAAAAGCAGACTCGCGACTAGAAGTCCTTGCTTCGCTTCGAATACCAGCTCTAACCCCGCCAGACCACCGGAAGAAAGAGAACGAAAGCAAAAGACTGCGAACGCACAAAATCTGCGCTCACTCATTCCCCCGGGGGAGGAAAAGTCTGTTGGAGGAAAAAAGGAACAGGCTGCCCATAGTCATCTCAGCACTGCTTGGAGCCATGGGGGAGGGGAGAAAACTGTGTTGGAGGAGGAGCCATGGCGTGGACAAAGCTGCCACGAGCGCTTCCTCTTACAAGGAAAAAAAAAGAAAGTGAGATACGCGTACGTGACGTGAAGGCTACGTCACCCATGTATCACATGATTGCGCATCGACGACCTGCAAAACATTCTCCCCCCCCCCCCCCCCCTAAAGGCGTTTTGCAGATCCTGAGTGCGCAATCACCTGGCACAAAAGTGACATAGGGTCTACGTCACTTTTGCGCGCCCTACGCGCCCTATGGGTGCTCACTTTTTATTTTATTTTTCGTTTTACTGGAGGGAGCAAGAGAGTGGCTGCAGGCTCAGTGGCATTGTGTTAGGTACAATGCGCGGGAAAGATGAAAGGAGGTGCTTGGCCGTCGGAGCGGGGCTTCGAGCTGGAGGAGGGGGAGTGCCTATAGCCTACGTCCTGTGAGCAAAGAAAGCACACAGCAGCACGCACGCATGCTTTCTGAAGGGATGAAAGGAGAAGCGGGCAGGCTAGCCAATGTAGACAGCGCTGTTTCAAACCAGTGACAGCAGTGAGCGCCGGTTCTGTGCATTCTCAATGTTTTGCTTGCGTTATTTTTCCTCCGCTGGTTTGGTTGGGTGGCTGGTATTAGAGGCGACGCAGGGACTCGGAGTCGCGAGTCCGCGTCTTAGCAGCGCTCTGAACGGATCGTGTGTTTTCTTTCCTCGTTGTAATGAAAACTGAACAGCACTGACCGTATGCGGGGCCGCACATATATGTATATTGAGTACCTGAGCATGGGTTATCTGCACACTCACGTGCGCCCACAAACATGCAGTTCTGTAGTGGCAGAAAAGAAATTAACTGCCAAGATTGAGAACATCTTTGATCCAAGGGCGCGTAAATGGTGACGTTTGGAATTAGGTTGTGAAAATATACAATATGTTGCTTAACTTATGGACAGACAATTTTTCGTCTCTATAGTTGTTTCCCATAAGAGGCGCAATCCAAGATGCAAATACATCCCATTGAGAACTATACGCGCGCACAGAAGCAGTCAAATTCTTAGCGCTACCTAACTGTTAGGAAAAGATAAGCGATAGGACTGCTCTGTGTTTTGCCGAGGACAGCTCCAAGCCGTCACCGGTTTGAAACCGCACTGTCTACGTTGACTAGCCTGCCTGCTCCTCCTTTAATCCTTTCAGAAAGCGTGCGTGCGTACTGCTGTGTGCTTTGCTCGCAGGACGGCTAAGCGCTTCCCATCCTCCAGCTCGAAGCCCCGCTCTGACGACCAAGTGCCTCCTTGCATCCTTCCCTGCGCATTGGATTTACCAGCTTGTAGCCACCCTCTCAATCCCTCCAGTAAAACGAAAAAAAAAAAAAATAAAATAAATGAACACCCATAGGGCGCGCAGAATTGACGGAGGCCCTATGTCACTTTTGTGTCACGTGATTGCGCACTCAGGATCTGCAAAAATATCCTCCTGCTGCGGAGAGGCACAGGAGAGCATGGCGCACATTGTTGTCGAGTGTGTTAGACTGTTACCAATGCACCCAAAGGGCACTACCCTCCCACAGGCCTGGGGTTCGCTACTGAAGGCAGCGCCGCACCGGCTAATACAGTGACGGCATCCAAAGAACGTGTGCGTCAGCGATGGTGGATGACTGTACAATCTAGCCCAAGGAATGCTGCGGTTGACAGTTTGGACCGCAATGAGGTTGTCCCGCAGAGCGTGCTGGGACCGGTACCGCCAGTCTAACCAACCTGTCCTTCCTCCACCCCCCCCCCCCCCACCTCGTTCCTCCTCTCAGTTTTCTATTCGTATTCTCCACCCCCCCCCATTTTTTTCATTTCAAACAACGGCTAGGGTGCATTTTTGCTCCTACCCGATCCTGCTGACCCTGTAATGGGAGCGCGCCCCCTGCAGCAAGCACGACAGGCCACCCCTTCGGTGCGAATTGTTCACTGCTGGACAGGTGCAGATCCAAGCGGCCCCTTGGGTCGGAGCTCCAGCTGCCAGTGCATGCAGCCGCGGACAGAAAATGTCGACAAGACCATACGCTACAGGCGGAAGCAGTGGTTCCACTTCAGGTTGGGTTTAATAAACCTGAATGGAGCTCGCAATGCACAGAAATGGGCGGAGGTGTACGAGACGCTCGAGGCCGAGGATCTGGACATGTTTGCTTTTGCGGAGAGAGAGAGAAATAACATTTATTGCACCCGTCAAAAGGCTGGTGAGGATCCGAGGCGAAGCTCTGTCTCAACCATGTCCTCCCCCTCACCCGTCGACCTGGATCCCTTGGATCTTAGCAGCGGCCAGAGCAAGAAGGATGACTTCTCGTTGCCCTTTTTCGTCCTGCTTGAGAAGTAGTGCCTCCCAGGACTAATCTGTTCGGTCAGGTTCTCCAAATCTAGGACATGTCCATATCATATGGATCATGTCCGCTATGCCATCACAACGTTTGCATCTGGGGCTAAAAATTTCCGGGTGCCACTTGCTGTAAAGCTAGGGGTTCTGACTCAAGAAGAAATATCAAGATCTGACTCTAGAAGGTCAGATCTTGATATTTGCATTGCCGACTGTGAATCTGTGTGGATAGAGGTATCCGAACTTTCCCTGCCCACAGGTCAGCATAGGTTTGTTCTTGGATGTTTATATCGTTCCCCATCGTCATCAGTGAGCGACTTTTGCTCTTCACTTCACGAGATATTATTTACTTTATCATCAGAGGGAAAAAATCTGGCCATAATGGGTGACATCAACATTAACCTTTTAGAGGAAAACAATCCTGCCAGTGTCAACTACTCGAACTGCTTCCTCGGATTCGGATACGAGCCTGCAATTACGCTGCCAACTAGATGTGTCCCTGGAGGGCCGAGCACGCTCATCGACCACATTTTTTCTAACTTCATTTCTCCAGAAGACTGCGGGGTCCTCGAGGTTGACATAACGGACCACTACCCCATTTTCTTTCGTCTTCATTCCAGCTTATCCAGCAGCAAAAAAGTATTTTATAGGACTGTGGTTAATAAAGACCAATTTATTTCTAAAGTTTCTAATCTCGACTGGACGAATTTAAAGTCAGCAACAGATGCAGCGATCGCTTTCGAAACATTTTCTACCGCCTTACAACACTGCTGAACAGTTCTTCGGAGACCGTTAAATGTCGTAAAAAATATTCCGCCCCACATAACCCTTGGTTAACAACCGGCCTGCTTAACTCAATGCGTAAGAAAGACAATCTTTACAAGAAAGTCAAAAAGAGACCTTTCAACCTCAAACTCAAGTCCCGCTACAGTACATACAGTAACATGCTCAGCAGATTACTTAAAGAAGCCAAAAGGAAATATTATGAATCAAAAATTCACCAGCTTGGAAATGACCACAGGGAAAAGTGGAAAGCGTTCAATACTTTTTTAAACAGACAGACCCAAGATCTACAAATTGAAAAAATAATCATGCCGTCAGGCACCGTTTACGACCATCCATTTGATATTGCAAACTCATTCAACGATTTCTACTGCAATCACAGCTCATTTCCAGTTGATGCTCGTCTTTCACCTTTCCCACGCTGCCTAGAATCATTTTTCTTATCTCCTGTCACCGCACAGGAAATCCAAACATGTATTCTAAATCTAAAGACAACAAGTGCAGGGTTTGAACGCATTCCCCCCACTAAGATCAAATGGATCGCTCATCTTATTGCCGATCCTCTGTCTTATATTATTAACCTCATCTTTGAAACGGGACTATTTCCTCCTCAGCTAAAGAACGCTAAGATTATTCCAGTTTTTAAGAAGGGTGACCGTCATTGTATCTCGAATTTCCGCCCCATTGCCATTTTACCATTTTTTAGCAAGGTAATAGAAAGGTGCATAGCACAGCGCCTGATTAGTTACTTCTCTAAGTTCAACATACTTTCACCTCATCAATTTGGGTTCCGCTCGGGATATTCAACTAACTTAGCATTGGTTGCCTTCACTGACAAAATTAAATTTGCCATTGATAAGGGATGCTTTGCCGGGGCAGTATTTATTGACCTGACCAAGGCTTTCGATTCTATCATCCACTCTATATTACTAAGTAAACTAGAAGCTGTAGGGGTAGTAGGGCCGCCTCTCAATCTCATCAAAAGTTACTTACTAGACAGAAAACAAGCCGTGTCGATTTCTAATGTGCTCTATAACTTAAATACAATTAATACAGGTGTGCCTCAAGGTTCTATTCTCGGCCCTCTGCTGTTTTTAATATATATTAATGATCTACCTAGTTGTCTTGCTAAATCAGAACTGTTTCTTTATGCCGATGACACTACTATATTAGCTACTGATAAATCAATCCACTCATTAACATCTGTGCTGACTACTGATCTCAATAATATTTTAAACTGGTGTCATCGTAACTGCTTGCAGATCAACCCTTCTAAGACAACATTCATGGTATTCAGCTCCAATCGCAAGGCTCCCGTACACATCCCACCACTTACTTTTAATTCCCATTGCATTGTACTTTCAGAACATTGCACATTTCTTGGCGTTACTCTGGATGCTAACCTTAAATACAATAAGCACATTTCTAACCTGAAACAAAAATGTGGTTGTCCCTTTTTCAATCATGACACTTTAATAGCTCTTTACTACGCATTCATTCATAGGCATTTTAATTACTGCATCACTTAATGGGGAAACACTTACCCATCACATTTATATCAACTGCAACATCTTCAAAATCAAGCCATACGTATAATAACCTACAGTTCATACCGCAGCGAAGCGCTATCACTTCTTCACGAGCACAGCATTTTACCGATCGCTTCACTGATTACCTCTAGTCTCGCAATCCTACTTTATAAAGCTGTGCACAACACCATACCTTCAACTGTAATCAACAGGGAGGCCCTCACCAATAACAATCAAACAAGATTTGCTAAGGACAACAATTTTCTATTACCAACCGTTCGAACAAACTACGGCAAGCACACGACTCTTTTTGCTTCTTTACAAATTTGGAATAACCTCCCTTCTCATGTCAAGCAATCCCCATCTCTGTCCGGTTTTAAACAACAACTGTTATCCGTATTATCACAATAGTGTCACATTCAAACAAGTTTTTTCTTTATATACTTACCGCTTTGTTCACATTCAATTCATGAGTGTTTTCATATGCCCGTAGGGAAGACGTATCACTTTGTATATGTATCTTTGTATGAATATGTATCACTTCGTATACTTAATTTTAACAATACCGGCCGCGCATGAAATTTTCGAGCTTGTATTGAATTCATATTCTTTAGTTTTTACCATATTGTGTTCGCCGGTTTTGCCTCTTTTGACTGCTTTTGCTGTACCAATAATATTTTTTTCATAAGTTTATACATCCATCCATAGGAGGTCCCGATACAGCCTTGAGCTCTGGACCTCCTTCTGTATTATTTATGTAATACCTGTTTCATGAATAAACAAACTTCTTCTTCTTCTTCTTCTTCTTCTTCTTCTTCTTCTCCTCGGGAATACTCCAGTCTGTAGCTTACGCCACATAACTTCCTCGCTTTTGGTGAGTTGCTTACAAGCTTTTGGTAGTACTGATCTGCCTAATTTGTAATGATTTAGGATATCTTGTTAGGTGTTAAGGTCATCGTCGAACTGCACGGGCTCCTCATCGCGCAAGGGGTACAGGGCTGCGCATAAGTTGTCACTGGGATCCCGGAATGTAGCTAATCGTCGGGCCAGTACATGCGCTTTCTCGTTCCCCCTCAACCCCTGGTGCGCCGGTGTCCAAATGAGCGCGACCTGCTCTGCCGGTGGTGAACCACTGGCCAACACTCTTGCTGCTATGGCCGAAATGCGGCCCGCGTCAAAGTTTCTAATCGCTGATTTCGAGTCTGTAACTATAATTTTGACCTGTTGTTGTGTTAGAGCTAGCGCGATGGCCACCTCTTCCGCCTCTGTTGTGGTCGAATTTCGGGTGCTGCAGCAAACTACCGAGCCCCCGTCTTCTCTAGTTGTTACTGAAACACGTCCCCTACCGTTCGCGCATTGTGCGGCATCTGTATATAAGACGTCCTGTCTTCCCTCAAAACGGGCTTGCAGCGCTGTTGCTCTATCACTCCTCCGGCTCTCATGGTAAACGGGGTGCATGTTTTTGGGGAGCGGAGGTATTTTTAATTTGTCCCTAACCTGTCTAGGTACTTTTTCTGTACGTCTGGAGCATGCTTGCGGCTCATACCCCAGTTTTTCCAAAATGCTCTGACCAGTACGACTGCGCAAGTCTCTGGTATTGTGAAGTCCTTGCAGCTTCAATGAGCTCTTCGAGGGTATTGGAGACCCCTAGTCTCATAGTCTTGTTTGTCGGTGTATTGGGTGGTAAACCTAGTGCCGTTTTTATCCCTTTAAAATGAGAACGTCAAGTTTCTCCTTTTCTGCCTTTTGAAGCCGTAAATACGGCGCCACGTAAAAACCCAATTACGTAAACTGGAAGAGCCACCTGTTAACAACAAGTGGGTGTGGGCGGGCAAGAACAGGTCGGCCGGCAAACATGCTTAAAGGTGATGGTGTCGGCGTCTTGTGGGAACACAGTTTGGACTGGCGAGCAGGTGGCCACACTGCATGCAGCGATCACATGTGGATAACAGGCGAGGTGATGGGTATGCCTACTGCAGTCTGTGTGGTCTACGTATCGGTTAGCCCCAACTTTGCCGCAAACGTGTAACTCGTTGAATGCATCCGCCAAGATGCCAGCACATGGGCAAACGGAAAAGAACTTGGGCATTGGGCACCTAATTGAGATGGATGGTTACACGGAGAGAAATGGAACGCTTCTGCTGCAGCTGGCCGAGAACCTTCAGCCAATTCACACCCGCTCTGTGAAGGACAATTCACATGGTGCGCACGTGGCAGTGCCACTACAATCAATCATGCCTTGACCTCCACTGGCCTATACGCCTTGTTCCCGAAGATCACCATCGACGAGGAGGGATTACACAGTATGGGTAGTGATCACAATCGTCTGCTCCTGGACTTTAGCCGTTCTGGTTGGCGAGGCGCACGCAACCACCGACAGGACAAGGCCGTGTTTCGTCTTCCGAGTCGAGACATCACCACCGTGATGGAGAAGTTTGAGCTATGCCCTCGTAGACAACAAGCCAAGTCATGTGCGGACTTTATGAGTGCGCTATACTCGATCATGGATGGGTATATGACTATAACAAAACAGAACTGCGCGAAGGCAACGAGACAAGAAGGCACGAATACACACACACACTGCGCTTTGTGTGTGTGTCTTCGTGCCTTCTTGTCCCGTTGCCTTCGCGCAGTTCTTGTCGTGAACGTTGTTCGCGAAAGAACAGTCGTCCGCGGGGTGAACACTCGACCTACCACCCACGCTCTTTCGGACACTCGGGCGGTCTAATTCATGACCTCCTGGCCCCTTCGAAAAGGACGCCGCTCGACCCCCTGGGTCGCGCCAGGCGCTCGCCGTTCCTGGAAGGCCCCCCTAACTGATTTATTTATAGGAAGGGAAAGGCGCGGTAACTGTCTCACTTGTTTTTCGGTGGACACCGCAATCGCGCCGTAAGGGAAGGGGGCAAGGTGGGAGTGAAAGTGGAAAGGGAGTAAAGAGGGGCTTCGGGGCGAGGACGGGGAGAGCGGGGACATTGAAGACGGGAGTGGGACACAGTGGCGAGTAGTCGCTAAACGAACTTGGTGCGAAACGGACGCGTTTGAATGTGCTCCCTTTTCTATTACCAGTAAATTCAGTTGTTGTTTGTTCAGTCGTTTGCTTTTCTTCCTAACGACAAAGTATTAACGAACGATTAGACATAACAGACAAAAGTTGGTGCTGAAACCCGGGAAGAAAGCGAAGAGAAGAAATTTAGATCAACGAACCGTGGATATTCGCCTCATTGTGGCCTTTCATCGCAACGGACAAGAAGTCTACCGAACGCTGCCGCATGAAGTCGTCTCATACCATGGTTATCTGAATTTCCGTGATCCTCAGCAACGCTGGTGCAACGATGGAGCGCCTCTTCAAAAAACGAAAGGTATTGCGCACTCAAGTCACCAAAGTTACAAAGGAATGCCTTGAGCGACTCGATGAGCTAACGCAGAGCGATGCTAATGTCATGCACGCTCGACTAGCGTCTCTTCATGCTGAACTAAACGCTGTGAACAGTCAGCTCGAGGAGTCACTGGATGATGAGCAGGCCGAGACGGAGTATGAACAAGTTTTTGAGTACAATGATCGAATCGTAACCGTCTTGGCCAAGCTGCAACAGTGCATCTCAAACCCGACTGGAAGATCATCGACTCAGCGGGAGAATAACGCCGTTCAGACAACGACCACCTCGAAGATTAGGGTCAGGCTGCCAAAGCTCGAGCTCACAAAATTCCCCGGACGGCGCAATGACTGGCAGGCCTTCTGGGAGGTATTCGAACAAGTTGCCGACAAAAACGAAGAACTTTCATCTGTCGACAAGTTCCACTACCTCAAGGCATCTGTCCCCGGGGACGCCGCCGGTGCATTCGCCGGACTTCCATCGACGGCACGGTGCTACAGCGACGCCGTAGAGCTCCTCCAGAAACGCTTTGGAAACGAAGAGCTCCTAATTCAAGAGCACATGAAGAAGCTTATTGACGTCCAGCCAGTTCGTTCCTCAGACGATGTACGCGGACTTCGCCGCCTCTACGACACCCTGGCTGCACACATCAAGGGTTTGGAGACACTGGGCCAAAAGCAGGACTCCTACACCACGCCTCTCATGCCGATTGTGCAACGAGCACTGCCAACGGACATCTTACTCGACTACAGCCGCAAATGTGTCATCGAGACAACTAGGTCGATGGGCGGGAACGCCGAATTGACCGACGGCGCTTCGGAAAGCTCAAACGCAAGTGTCAAAGGTACGATGACGTCCTTTTCACGACTCATTTCTTTCCTCAAAACCGAAGTCGAGAGTCGAGAAAATTTGGCTGCCTTAAAAAGCATGGATTTGGCCAAAAACTCTAAAGAAATCAGAAAAGATCAGGCGAAGCCACCTTGGAAATCGCATAAGCCCTTACCAACCGTAGCAACCTTGCATCAAAACACAACCAAGGAAAGTTGCTTCTTTTGTAACGCCGAGGAGCATCTGACACAGGTGGAGGTAAGGAAGCGGCATCTGCAAGCGGCAGGGAGATGCTTCAAATGCACGCGAAAAGGGCATCGATCAAGGAATTGTAATGTGCACCTAAAATGCATGAAGTGCGGGAAGAAGCACGCGACTGCAATTTGTGATCCGTACTATGCGGTAGCGCGCCAGAGGGAAGCCACTAGCGGAGTCACCAACGCGCAAGTTAGCCTTGAATTTGCAGCAGAAACAGAATCCGCTCCCGCGAAAACTGTCCTGCTTCAAACGGCGTCAGCTAATTGCGGTGGCCTAAAGGCCTGGGCGCAACTTCGAGTACTTTTCGACGGCGGAAGCCAACGCTCGTACCTGACATCTGAAGCATCAAAAAGACTAGGATGCAAATTTCTTGGTGAAGAAATGCTAACCGTTGGTGTCTTTGGCGGTCATCAAGAAAAACGAGTGTACAGGAGAGTATTGGTCGAAATTAAAACTAAAAAAGGAAAAACATGCAAACTAGAGGTTCTGGAGACAGGCGTCATTTGCGATCAGTTCAGTCGTTCAGTCGTGTCCGACTCTTCGTGACCCTATGGACCATGTCACGCCACGCTTTCCGGTCTCTCACTATCTTCCTAACATCACATAACTTCATCTGCAGTGCCTCAAGGATGCCATCGAACCATCGCGTTCGCAGCCTACCCCTTCTCCAGCGACCCTCAACCTTTCCCAACATCAAATCTTTCTCCACCGACTCCTCTCTTCTCATCAGATGACCAAAGTAGCTGAGCTTTAACTTTAGAATTTGACCCTCCAATGAGCAGTCAGGGTTTATGGTCGACAATATCGACTAATGTGATCTTCTGGCAGTCCAAGGAACTCTCAAGAGTCTTCGCCAGCACCACAATTCAAACGCGTCAATTCTTCGGCGGTCAGCCTTTTTCACAGTCGAACTCTCGCATCCGTACATCACAACTGGAAAGACCATAGCACGAGTTATACGGATCTTGGTTGGCAGACTAATGTCTCTGCTCTTTACTAGGTGGTCAAGGCTCACCATTGCTCTCTTTCCCAGAAGCAGGCGTCTCCTAATTTCATGGCTGCAGTCTCCTTCCGAGGTAATCTTGGAGCCCAAGAACAGAAAATCTGCCACAGCTTCCACTTCTTGTCCATTATTAGGTTTGGGTCCGCGTGCGCCTGGGTAGCGTACTGCTGCCACCTGTTATTACGTTCGTGGCTCGCGTGCTCAGCCCACCGCTGACGCAAGTTGATGCAATAATCTGCCATATCCTCGGCGATGAGGAACGGTGGCGTACCGTCTCGCGGTATCGAGCTGTTACACTGAACGGCATTGAAAGCCTTAAGCTTTTCCACGCTCATTCTATGTGCTGAAATCTCCAGCTGCATCAGTTTCCTTACGAGGGCGGACCGCTTTTCGTGACGTTCACGTTCCTCTTTCTCAAGACGTTCACGTTCACGTTCCTCTTTCTTGTGATGTTCGTCAAGTATCTCAAGGTATTCCAAAAGCTCGTCATCTTCAGCTTCCAACGCAAGAATAGCCTTTAACACTTCTGGTTTTCTGAGTTTGTCTGACAAATACAGACCCAACTTTTCCGCAAGCTCCAGCAATTTCGGTTTGCGCAACGACTTCAAATGCAAACCCATGGCTGTTCCGAGTGCTGCCTTCTCTACTGCCCACTATTGCCTTGCTGCAATTAACCCAGCAACAACGACAACACAATTACCAGCTCTGTTCTCTACTTAACAAAAGCCTGGCAAAATTCAGTAGAAGAAAGTCCCGCACTCACCAAACCTCGCAGCCTAGAATTCAACGCAGTCGTTCCGCTGCAGGCAAACAGTGATCACACAGGGCTCGTTGCACTGCTCCCGCCTTTCCGCTTAGCTGCTTGTTTCACGGGTCACGTCTGGGACATCTCCGCTCTTCCCACCAGATGTTGCACCTCGGTCAGGCCTGGCTCGTTTCACCGACCACGGTCACTGCTTGGTCGTCCTCGTCTCTCCGCTGTTCATCTAGTTGTTGGACGGCGGTATCGCCTGGCTCGTCCCTCCAACCACGGTTACGGCTTGGTCGTCGTCGTCCCACCGCTGCCTACCAATTGTTAGGTTTGGGGTCGCGAGTGCCTGAGTAGCGTACCGCTGCCACCTGTTATTACGTTCGTGGCTCGCGTGCTCAGTCCACCGCTGACGCAAGTTGTTACATGCGGCGCGCGGCCCCTCGGTAGCGTTGGCCTGGCGGCTCCGTGGACGGCGCACGGCATCATAGGTGCCAGCAAAGACTTGGCGTCTTCCAACGAAACCACCTTTACTACAACATCGTGAAGATACGGGCAGAGAAGCTGACCCGGAGAGAATACAGGCACTCTCACACAGCTGGTGTCTAGCGTCGTAACAACGGCGCGTCAAAGTAGTCTCTATCTCAGCGGAGTCGGCCGCTGCTTTTTATAGGTTTTCCAGTTCACAGGGAAAGGGTAAACCCTCACAGGAAATGGAGCACCCTACAAGTCTGGGCAAGATGGGATGACTCAATCGCAGGTGGTCCGAACACATCTCCTCCACCTCCTGCAGACGGGCGAGGGCGGCGCACTCTCTCACGAGCTCCAGGCTTGGCCGGCGTTTGCACACACACGCACGCACACACATTTGGCGCGTGGCTGGATCACGTTGAGACTTGTCCGCGGGAGGAAGCGTTGCGCGGCCGATGAACGGCGCCGAAATGGCCGATCCGCGGTTCTGCCTGTTGCTATGCGGTGGCCGCGTCAGCTGTCCCACTTGTCGGTGGAGAAACGTAACACCATTGATGCTCCAGGACTTGATGGTTACAGTTTCTGATGAAAATGAATCAGAAACTGTAACCAGTGCTGTCGTGGAGTTTTGTGAGGACACCGTGCAGATAAAGGAGGGTCGTTATGAGGTGGCCCTTCCATGGAAACCTGTGACAGCTTTGGAAGATAACAGGGAGGTTGCCCTAAAGCGCCTACATCAGCTCACAAGATGTCTTCAAAGATTCCCAGAGCTACTAGATGAGTATGACGTGGCTATAAGGCAGTACAGCGCACTTGATATGGCGGAGTTGGTTGAAACAAATGACAGTGGCGCAAGCCCTGTAAACCACATGCCACATCAGGCTGTCATCCGCGAGGCTCGCAAGCTGCGCGTGGTTTTCGACGCCTCATCCCACGATAGGTCAGCAAAATCTCTAAACGACAATCTCGAAAGTGGACCAAATTAACGGCTGACCTCGTGGGCATGCTGCTAAACTTCCGCAGGCACAAAGTAGCTCTAGTAGCGGACATCGAACAGGCCTTTTTGCAAATTGCAGTGAGACCAGACGACAGAGACGCTTTGCGTTTCTTGTGGTTCGAAAAGAAGCCTGAGCCAGGTGGCCCTCTTCCACCAATCTTGACATGGCGTATGAAGAGAGTCCCATTCGGAATGACTGCCAGTCCGTTCTTGCTCTCTGCCACTCTCCAACATCACCTAAAGAGCGCAGAGGAGCAGTTCCCGATCACTGCAAGCCGACTACAACGCAGCCTTTATGTCGACGACATACTGATGGGAGCCGAAAACGAACAGGCCGCACTGAGTTTGTACAACGAATCAAACGCAATTTTCGGAGCAGCCTCGATGAAGTTGCACAAATGGGCATCTAACAGCGAGCAGCTTTGTCGAATGTTTGAGCAGGACTCAAATGAGGCAAAGCCTCTTGGCTACTTGTCAGGTGTGTTTAAGGTGTTGGGACTCACTTGGGAACCAAGTACGGACATGTTGATCATTCTGCCCAAGCACAGCGATTTGTCCAAGCTCATTGCCAAACAGTGCCACCGACAAGTGCTGCATGGAGGCATCCGCGATACTCTGACTCAACTCAGAGAAAAATTCTGGGTGATTGGTGCAAGACAGCTGGTGAAGAGGGTAGTCAAGGAGTGCGTTATATGTCAGCGCTACCACGCGCAACCAGCTAATGAGGTGTGCGTGCCACTTCCACGAGAAAGAATAACCGAGGCCCATCCGTTCCAAGTTACCGGGGTTGACTTCGCCGGTCCTTTGCTTATCAAAGAGAATGGTGTGTCAAGGGGTTGCAAGTGTTGCATCGCTCTGTTCACTTGTGGCATCACCCGAGCGCTCCGCCTTGAACTGGTGAGTGACATGTCAACACCGTCTTTTCTTTTGGCTTTGCGGCGGTTTATCGCCCGTCGAGGTATACCTCATACCGTATACAGCGATAATGCACTCACTTTCAAAAAGACCAGCAAGGACCTGGCTACCCTTTAGAACATTATCAGAAGCGAGGAAGCCAAAAATTACTTCTCAAACACCCGAGTGGAGTGGAAATTCACAGTGGAATGCGCACCGTGGTGGGGTGGCTTTTACGAACGACTTGTCGGGTTGACCAAGCAAACCTTGAAAAAGGTGCTCGGAAGGTGGTGGTGGTAAGAACATTTATTTACACAAGGGCCAGGAGGTATGTTTGGATCGGCCCATAAGAGACCGATCCTTACAAGCACTAGGTGGAGGTCCCTAGTTGGGGACCCCAGTGGCGGTTGCCGCCGCTCGGGTGCGTCCGACTAAGGCTTGTTGGGCCTGTAAGTCGTGGCAGCCGAGCAGGACCGCCTCCCAGTTCTCCTGGGTTAGGTTGGGGATGGGGGGAATAGCCGGGTTGGAGGGGCAGGCCCACACCATGTGATAGATGTCAGAAGACACCGCTCCACAGTGTGTGCAGCTGCCACTAAAGGAGGGGTCAAATGTTTTAGGGCTGCCGGGCACAACAATGTATTGGTGAAAGGCGGAGAAGTAGCCGCTCATCCGCCTTTTTGAGACCTTTACATGGGCTGGGATAAAGGCGATGACAATTTTGATAGTACATCGTGATATCTTTGAAGGTGTAGGCCGGATTAAAATCTGGTTCCTGATCGGGTAGGGAGGAAAAAACAGCCCGGTTAGACAGCGCGCGGGCGGCTGCGTCTGCTGCCTCGTTTCCTGCCAAACCCTGATGAGCAGGGGCCCATATAAGGTAGCGGTGTGCGGGGTCCGTATCCCGTATGCAATTTAAGTAAATTTTATGGGCTAGTAAGGGAGTCGAGCCTTGTCTGACGTTCCGACAGGCTCCTCGCGAGTCGGTAATTATGTATTTTGAGTCAGAATGAGAGGCCGCGAGAGCAATCGCCTCCTCTTCTGCGTGTGTTGTACTTTGGGCTCTGAAGGTGAGACCGTTAACCGTTTTTCTGTTGTCAACTACAGCGGCCGTGTACCATCCCCTGTGGTGAGGGCCGGAGGCGCCCACGTAGTATACACCTCTTTTGTTGCCATAATGTCGGGCTAGGGCTTCCGCTCGTGCCAAGCGCCGACCATTATGATCTCCGTGTGACATATTCGCTGGCAGAGGTCGCACGCAGAGGGCGCGTCTCCACAATTCTGGGATGCGAAACCTGTCTTCCATGAGTGTGGTGTGTTGGATATGGAGTCGAGCAAGAAGGCGGCGACCCGACCCCGTTTGCGATAAACGCGTGTATTGATTTGTAAGGTGCGCCTCCCGGAGCTCCCAGAAAGTATTCACCACCCCAAGGGCCATAAGACGGCTGCTTGAAGTAGTGATGGGGAGGTCCAGGGCACGTTTGACAATTTTGCGAAGGATAACCTCAAGGGCATTCTCCTCTTGTTTCCGTAGGTGGAGATAAGGTGTCGAATATAGAATCCGACTGGTCACGAAGGCGTTTGCCAGCCGCAAAGCATCCGTACTTCGCAACCCCCCGCGTTTGTTTGAAACCCGGCGGACCATGCGGCCGACCTGGTCCGCCACCTTACGGAGTTTGGCCAATGTAGTGTCTGACCGTCTGTGTTTGCGTATGTAGAGTCCGAGTACCCGTATCTCGTCAGCTTCGTGTATGGGACCACTGTCTAAAGAAAGAGTGATTTGAGTTGTGCACTTTCGAGAGGGGCGGAGGTGCACAAATTCTGATTTTTGTGGGGAACACTGAAGACCACAGCAGCGGGCGTAGCGGTCTACTATCGTCGCCGCTGTTTTCAGGCTGGTTTCAATGTCCCCGATACTGCCATGCAATTCAAATAATTTGGACTCCTGCACACGAAGCCGTCCCCGGCAACGAGGCGGCCCACAAGCTGGCTCGAGATCTCTACCGCCGAGCCGCTACAGGGCCACTTGATGACCGAGGAAGCGGAGAGCGCTTGCTAAAATATGGGGAGATCACGCAGCACTACAGATTGGATCGTAGACTGGTACCCCCACCAGACCCGAAATTAAACAGCAGACAAGCAGTGGCGTGGAGGCGACTGCAAACTTATACATATCCGCACCCGGTTATGGCGAACCACATGTTCCCTGAGGCTAGGAGTGACAAGTGCAATCTTTGTGGGGCGAGAGGGACCCTCGACCACATAATATGGGAATGCCCGTATTCTCCCAGGAGGACGAACAATATAGGCTGTAGAGACACCTGGGAGACCCTGCTGTGCAGCTCGGACCCTGAGCTCCAGCTCCTACTCGTCCAACTGGCTGAAGAGGCTGCTGGGACCCAAGACCTCCCGGCCTGCCTCTGAGGCGGCGGCACCCGCCCCTTGACCTGCGTGTCAGGGGGTGGGTAGATCACCTTATCTGTTGGACATTAAATTTTAGTCCATCCATCCATCCACAGGGTGATGTCATCGGCATACAGGGCGTGCTGCACACCAGTGACACCATCGAGCTGGGCAGGCAGGTGCATCATAGCCAAATTGAAGAGCAGCGGAGAAAGTACTGGGCCTTGGGGGGTTCCCCGCGTGCCGAGTAGGTAAGGACCATGCTCATTATCTTGGATGCGAATGTAGGATTGACGATCCGTGAGAAATTGCTTGATGTATTGGAATGTGTTGAGACCACAGTCGGTCTGGCTTAGGTGGGTGAGTATAATCTCGTGTGTTACATTATCAAATGCCCCTTTGAGATCTAAGGCGAGTACTACCCGTTCATTATGGGGGCATTCGAGTGGGTCAAGGACTTCCCGATTGAGTTGCAGGAGGACATCTTGAGCGGATCTGTGTGGGCGGAATCCGAACATGGTGCCTGTGAATACATGTTTATGTTCAAGATATTCAGATAGCCGGTCCCGCACCATCTTCTCCATTAGTTTGCCCACACAGGAGGTGAGAGAGATGGGACGGAGGTTATCTGTGTCAATTGGTTTCCCTGATTTAAGAATAAAGGTTACCAGAGCCGTTTTCCAGTCGCTTGGCAGGGGGGTGTCCCCGCGCCAAATCGCAGTGATGTAGTCAAGGAAGGACTGGTATGCCGAGTCGGGCAGGTTCGTCAAAAGCTTGATGGTGACCTTATCCCTTCCCGGGGCAGTGCCCCGTTTCATTTTGGCAAGAGCCGCCCACAGATCATGGAGCTGGAAAAGTGATCCAGCTCTGTGTTCTCTCTGCCTGCATAAGAGTATGATGATCCACGGGGGTCTTGGGCTGTACACAGATACTGGTCCCGGAGTTTCTGTGCCAGTTGAGTCGTGTTGCCAGAGAAAGCATGCATGGCTCTCTGCAAATGTTTCTGTGTTTCGGTTCGTGTTTGGGTTGGGTCGATGAGGGCTCGAAAGAGGCTCCATGTGTTGCGGCTAGACATTTGTCGCGCGGCCGTGTTGCATCTATCCACCCAGTTGGAGTCGGCGAGATGGGCCGCGTACTCAGCCACTTTCTGGGTGAGCTCGGAAATTCGAGCTTCAAGCTTTCTGTTGTGTTTTTGGCGTCGCCAACAGCGGACGAGGCTGCGACGGGCTTCCCAGAGGTGTAGGAGGTGGTTATCCACTTCCGTAGCCGCCTCTGAGAGCTGGATATGTGTTTCATGCGAGCGAAGGTGTGTCAGCAGCTGTTGGGACTATGCTGAGTAGCCCTGCTCGGAAATGGGTGTGTTATCAAGTGAGTCAAAATTTTGCCTAAATTTCGTCCAATCTGGGATACCGGCTTGTGTTGTGGGACGTTTGAGCGGGCGTGTGTGTATTGTAATGTTAAAGATGCAGTGGTCACTACCGAGGGTTTCCTCGGTGTTGAGCCAGTCTGCGTGTCTTATGTTGCGAGTGAAGGTTATGTCCGGACACGTATCCCGTGTCACGGAGTTGCCTAACCGTGTTGGGCAGACCGGGTCAGTGTGGAGGGTGAGGCCCAACGTGGACGCAAGTTCCGCCAACTTATCCGCGCGACTGCTCCTTGCGATACCCCCACAGCTGACTGGGAGCGTTAAAGTCGCCCACGATCACGAGGAGATCGCGACCCGCTACGCTTAGCGCACGGCTGAAGAGGTCCGCGAATGTCACTCGCTTGAGTTTGGGAGGGCAGTACACGTGGAGTACATGCAGTGGCGGGTCCCTGCGGCGGAGTGGTAGGATTGTCACCATTACATAGGAATAATTTAGTTGGAGATCGAGATCCACTAAGTTGGCTGTGCATGCTTTGTGTACGAGAAGACAAGACGCGGGATCCTGTTGGAACGTCGTGTAATTTGAAAGTGTGGCGCCCAGGCCTGGCTCCTGGTGGGCAACCACGGCTGGTACAGACTCGAATGTTTCAAGGTAAAGGCGGAACTTGGCCCGCTTAGTGCGGTTCTTAAAGCCTCTACAGTTCATTTGTGTTATTAATGTTGAGATGGCCGAATTGGAGGTAGAAGAGCGCCTTTGACTAAGGTGTCTCGCCATGACTGGACATTTTTGGAGGGGAGGAGGAGGGAGTGGCTGCCCCAGAGCCAGCTACCTGCGGCACCAAGGGGGTTGCGGCAGGAGCGGGGCAGCTGTCCTCATTGTCCGAATCAATGATCCGACGGTTGAATTTTGCAGGACAGGATACGTCCCTAATGGGCCCCGACCGACGGAGGAGGCGGGGGTTGTCCGAGATGTGTTTTGAAACGACCGCGGGTATGGCAGTTATGACCTTGGTGAAGATCTGGTCCATAGCGGCCTCGATCATAGATTGCATTTTTGAGGATAAGCGCTCCTCCATCACGGAGATCGCTGTCACGAGGGCTGGCGACAGCTCCGCATCGCTCTCCATCGCGTCCGAGTTCTGCGGGCTCGGAGCGGCGGATGCCAATTTTGATTCTAAATTTTGAATTTTGTTCAGTAAATTTTCATTCTGTGCCCGGAGCACGTCAATCTGTTTTTTGTATTCCGCATCGAGCGCGGAGACGGTGAGTGGGGAAGAGCTCGGAAGAAGCTGTCTCGCTTTTGAACAGCTCACCACGACGCTAGCGGAAGTGGAAGCTATCCTCAATTCGCGTCCCCTAACGCACGTGCACACCGAAGCGAATGAGCCTCATCCTCTTTGCCCGGCCTCGTTTCTTATCGGCAGGAGGTTCACCGCACTGCCAGATGTTCCGCTTGTTAAACTGAATGCCATTACTGGAGCGACCCTACGGCAAATGTTCACGAACAGAGCACGACTCCTGCGCGGATTCTGGCGGCAATGGATGAACGAGTACTTGAAAGAATTGCAAACCACGCAGCTGCACCAAAGGAACCCAACCCGGAGTCTACAGGCAGGCGACATTGTGCTGCTCAAGGAGACTGCAGCCCAGACAGCTCTGGAAGATGGCGATAGTCGATACGACCTTCCCCGGACGCGACGGGCGAATTCGACCCTGTACCGTAAGGCTTCCTGGGGGAACCACCCTGCGTCGTCCACTACAAGTGCTGTACCCAGTGGAGCTTGTGCAGTGAGTGTGTGTCTGTGAAATGCCTGTGCCATTTCGGGCGGGAATGTGTCGTGAACGTTGTTCGCGAAAGAACGGTCGTCCGCGCGGGGAGCACTCGACCTACCACCCATGCTCTCCCAGACACACGGGTGGTCTAATTTATGACCTCCTGGCCCCTTCGAAAAGGACGCCGCTCGACCCCCTGGGTCGCGCCAGGCGCTCGCCGTTCCTGGAAGGCCCCCCTCACTGATTTATTTATAGGAAGGGAAAGGCGCGGTAACTGTCTCACTTGTTTTTCGGTGGACACCGCAATCGCGCCGTAAGGGAAGGGGGCAAGGTTGGAGTGAAAGTGGAAAGGGAGTAAAGAGGGGCTTCGGGGCGAGGACGGGGAGAGAGGGGACAATGAAGACGGGAGTGGGACACAGTGGCGAGTAGTCGCTAAACGAACTTGGTGCGAAACGGACGCGTTTGAATGTGCTCCCTTTCCTATTACCAGTAAATTCAGTTGTTGTTTGTTCAATCGTTTGCTTTTCTTCCTAACGACAAAGTATTAACGAATGATTAGACATAACAGACAGTTCTGCTTTGTTATAACCATGAACCGACTAGCCCAACATCACATCTTACTTGGGTATATGACACATACAAGGCCGGGTATATGCACACTGAAGAACCCTTGGTGGGATGCAAAAGGTAACGCCGCATGGCGAAAGCGTCAACAGCCAAATCGGGACCATCGAAGAGCACTGAAATATGCCGACAGTGAAACATGCGCCGGAGCCTGGGACCTGTATCTAAGTTTGAAGGATGAGGTACGGACTTTAGTGCACACCAAGATTGCGGACCACAATCTGCGTATGATGCATTCACTGTCATCAGATAAGACCAGTGAATCAGAGAAATTCTGGAAACATGTCAGGTCGCAGGTTAGGCTTCCCCCGTCTACTCCCCCCTAACATACCCAGCAACTGGCCGGAGAGTGGACAAACTTAGAGAGTTCCTTACAGGCCACTTCACCGCAGTATTTGGGTCTATGGAAGCTGTTGATCTTCGCCCGATAGACATTGTGCGCCCTGCTACCGTATCCGGGAATCAGAGTACCCAGAGCCAAACTGCTCTACGGTGGGCGGTCTCTAAGAGGACAGTGGAATGTGCACTGAAGCACATCAGCGCTGCAACGACCACCGGTCAAGACTGTCTGCTAGCTCGTATGGTCAAATGCTTTGGGGATGACGCAAAAGAACAGTTAGAAAACATCCTCACGGACATCATCCAAGAAGAAGCACCGATCTCGGACGACTGGAAACATGGTTAGGGTTACGCTTGTACCGAAGCGAGACGAGGATCCAAGCAATATCAAGGATTACCGCCCCATCGCGGGGATCAGCGCGATATGCCGCCTTTTCGTTCGTGTGGTTAGGGACTGACTGAGTGGATAGGCGCAGACGAAGTGCGTTCGCACCGAGCTTCAGAACGACTTCCGCCAAGCGTGCCGACTAGACGATAGCATATTCATCTTAACTCAGTGTGCAGAGATAGCGCAGAGAGAGGAGAAGTCGCTGTTGTGCTGCTTCCTTGATGTGGCGATGGCAAGCGATAATATCCCCTACGCGTCCCTGCTCAGCTGTTTGGACAATCTCGATGTGCCAGGAGAGCTACTATCCACGATCGCACAGGTATATGCGAACAGTATAGTGACGTCCACTTCGGAGATGCAGTGTAAGCGCCGTTTTCCGTCACCAAGGGTCTCTGCCAAGGTTGCGCTATGTCACCACTACTATACCTGCTCTATGTGTCCAGGATGGATCGGGCACTAATAGAGTCATGCCTTGGCTTCCGATTACGGTTCACCACCTGCGGAATCGACGAAAATCGCCGTCTACCGGGGCTGACCCTCGCAGATGACTTGGTCATCGTGGCAGAATCGCCAGCGCAAATGCAGGCCATGCTGAACATTTGCAACTCGGAAATTGTCTCTATGGGACTTAATTTCAGTGCAAAAAAGACGGCCGTCGCCCGCTTTGTAGGGTGCGCCAAAGAGTAAGCAGAGCTGAGGCTTGGTGAAGAGAGGCTGACAGTGCTCACGGAATGCAAGTACCTCGGGGTGAAACTGTTATACCAGGGGTAGAATCTGCAGCCGCCAGGAAGAATCGGTGCAAAAGGCAGCTACGCGCGTGCCCAAGCAATACTCCGCTAACGTTGCCTATGGGGCTGTGACAGATTCGTCATGGTGTGAGACCCGTGGAAGCTTGTCTACGTCCCCGGACTCAAGTTTGCAAACGCGGTGGTCTGCTTTTCGGTGACAACGCGCAACTTGCTGGCGGATAAATGAAGTGGGGCGAGTAGCACTGGGCTGCCACTGTAAGGTTGCTAACGAGGCAGTACAAGGAGACCTGGGGTGGTTCAGTTTCGAGGCCCGGGAGGCAGTCAGCAAGCTGGGATACCGCGGTCGCCTCATTTTTATGGCACCGGAGCGCCGAGTGTTCGAATATTTGTCCGCCCCATGCATTAGAACGAGCTAGACGGCCCGGATCTAGCAGCACAAGGACCCCATAACGGCAGAAACGGCTGGAAAGTGTGCTGCCGAAGTGCGGGAGCGGGTTGTCGAGGCCGAACGCCTACAGTGGTGCACAAGCATGGAAGGCAAGGCCACCCTGACTCTCTACCGGAGCCACAAGCGGAACATATAGCTTAGGACCATCGATACAACAGCGTCAGCAGTGCTTTGCTCTTTGAAGCAAGAGCAGAAGCCCTAAAAATGCTCGCCCACCGTAGCCGGTACGACGAGACCGAGCGGCCGTGCCATTACCACGGCCGCTCGGGAAGCGCACTGGGTGCGGCCTGCTGCGTTGCGCCGCCGTCAATGGGCAAGCGCGTCCTTGGGGAGTTTACAGTTGCGCCCGCTATTTCTGCTGAGGGCGCCACTGTTCGGGGACACGTCGCTGCCGGGGCGCCGGCTCTGAGCGCGTGGTTCGCTTCCTTTTGGGCGCGTTCGCCTCGCGTCTGCGTGGTAAACGCAAACGTTTTTGTGTGTGTTGTGCAAGCACGTTAACGTTGAGACAGGATGCGCTTGTTTTTTAAGGCGAAAGCCGTTCTAGGCTCATGGAGCGAAAATCTATGCGCAGTAGCTCTGCCTGTTATCTGTGCGTCGCATCTGTGCACTGGTGTGCCAGTCGCCAAAGCGGACGTGTAAGGAGGGAGATTAAGAATGAAAATGATTGATGGTGATAGGTAATCAATAAAAGTTATGAATAGACATTGATAGAGATAATGACTAATGCTAATGACTAATAATGGTTAATAATGATTAAAATAATTTGTAATGACCAGTATATCAAACTACGACATGTAGTGACCGCAATTGATTAGAAATGAGTAACAGTGCTTAGCGATGTGTGGTAATGTTTATATAGCTAGGCATGACGCATCATTACTGTTAATAACTACGAAATGACCAATATGTGAAACGACGACATGTAATGACCACAGCTGATTCTAAATGAGTAACCTGCTTAGTTATGAGTGATAAGGGCTACAATGACTACGCAGACACTCATCATTACTGAGAAACGACCAATATATCAAACGACGACTTGAAATGACGAACTGTGGCAAACGATGAGAGGCAAATGATAGGACAAGGGTAGGCTTTCGCCGTCCTCCGCTTAAAAGACATCTAAGAGACCCTCTAATTTTATCTGCTGAGCTCGCTTCAGGGAAAGACAGCAGCGAGGAGGGGAAATGCACTCGCTTCCTCTGAAATGAAAGCGGCGCTGAGGTTAAAAAGTCCAGATGCTGAAGCATAATGCCCTATAACCTGCCATTGAATTTGCTACATGGGACAGCAGATTGGACTTGTTGGTGATTAGTTAAAGGTTAGCCGTGCAAACAACGTGACGGTAACAGGAGAAGAAGACTGCACAACCGCGATAGTTGTGTCGTCCTCTTTTCCTGTGTTCCCGTCACGTTGTTTAACCTATTCAGTTATCAGGGAGCTGGTCAGTGAGCTAGGATTGTTAACGATGTGTTGTGAAGCAGGTGAACACGATGAGGTAGCACCAGGAGCTTTTCTTACAGGTTATGTTGTGAGAACATATCAGAAAAAGCTACGAAGGGTTTTTTTATATAAGCATGCAATTTGCTCTAAATTTTGCCGCGATAGACTGAGTGGCCTTGCAAATAAAGGAGCCTGTTCATACAAAATTTGTTTATACTGTTGAGACTGTTTGAGCTGATGCGATAAAATGAAAAGCCACGTTCCACAGAAACTCCGGCGCCCGCTCTGTCGGCGGAAAGTCGGAAAAAAACCTCCCTGGGAGACGCACTTTAGTTGGTGACATGGCCAGACACCTTTGGCGCAATGAGAACACATGACATGTTCAATGTGGCAGGAGCTGCCAAACCAGAGAGAGTCAATAAGATATAAGGGTGAAATGTGAATTATTGACAGCAGGACCCTTAGATCCCAAGTCAGGCACACTATACTCCTATAGGGCACGTTCGTACGGCTTCGGTAAAGAGAGGCTTTATATAGCTATGTGTAGGGTGCTATTTCATATAATGCGGTGGCTTAAGGCTGCATTCTAATAAGGTGAAGACGAAGATGGCTGGCTGACAGGCGGTTCTTTTCGTTGCTCTTGCTACTTCGCTTTTATATTAATTTCCGGGTGTCTTAGGTACCCATGTTACTCGGAGGAGCCCGGTAAGACCTGGGAGAATCTCCGAGTGGCCTCCTTCCTGGCGGGCCGTGCCCTCGGATCGCTTTTTTCCCCGTCTGGTCTCTGGCTGCTGGCTGGTTAGGCCTACCGGCTGCCTGCTTGGCCATGGCCGATGAGGCTGCTCCAGGCAGCCCATCGTCTCTTTGCGACGTGTCCTCATGTCGGGCGGCTCATAACACCGCCGCGGACCAGACTTCGTACCACCCCGACGACATTGTACCTCTTGGTGCGCTTCGTGAGTTCCACCCTGCCTCCACCTCCGCCAGTTTCCATTTGGAATCCGACATCTCTGAGCTTTCGGAGCTCCTGGGCCTTCCGCCGCGGACAACTGCGGACTCGGAGTTGCCGCAATCTAACCGCTTGGAGCTTGGCACAGACACGGACGCCATGAGAAGATTGTTGCGGCAATTCTGGATAAAGATAACAGGATTGGTCCCGGAACCAGGGCAGTCCTTTTGCCTCTGGTCTGTGCCCTGTACCGACACACTGCGCACTTCTTTGCGTGTGCGGTCGCTGAGCTGAACCATTCAGAAACGCTCCGGACCTCTTTGGCGGCGCGAGAGCATGACCAGGGTGTCCTCCGAATGCGGCTTGCTCGCGGGACTACCCAGGACACCACTACTGCGGCGGACCTCTGCGACGTGAGGCGGCAACCCCAGGTCCATCGGACGTATGCTGCCACGTTGAGCGGCGTTTCAGAATCTCATCAACAGGGAGGCGCTGCCATTGCAGCTCCTGCTGCGACCTCTCATCCGTACAGGCCTCCTCAGCCTGGAGACTCCTGCCCGGATCCTCAGGTGCACCAGATGTTCCTAACTTCTGTTGCACCCTTGGACAATGTTGGCAGCGAGGTGGCGGCTCTACTCAAGGCGAACATCGATCCAGAAGCTTAGGGAATCGGAGCTGTTACTCCCAGGGCCTCTCATCGCGCCCTGACGGTTACCTCCAGAGACCCTGAGGACCTCGACCGTCTGAAGTCAGCAATCTCACGGATCGAGGCAACGCGGAACTCCGTGAACGTCCGAATTTTCAAGCAGCGGAACCCGCACGTACGACTAACTGGGGTTGACCCCGATATAAGGCCAGAGGATCTCATCGCGGCACTCAATCATCGGAACCACGCTCTTCATCTGGACCCTTCTTCCTGTAAGGTCAGGCTCTCTTTTGCACAGCGCTCCGGACAGTTTGTTCATGTTATTGAAACTGACCCACCCGCTTTTGCCCGCCTCTGTGCGGCGTGTCGTGTTACCATCGGTTGGACGTCCGTCGAGGTTCGTGAGGACCTGCACGTTCCCCTGTGCACTTTTTGTGCGCAGTATGGCCACGTTTTGAAGAAGTGCAAGCTCAAGAATGACCCTTCGAAGGCGTGTTGTACCCGTTGTGCGGGGTCACATGCTTTGGCGGCTTGCCCTCGCTCCGTCCGGGACCCCAACATTAAGTGTGCCCCCTGTGCTGCCGCCGGTCGCCCGTCGAATCATCATGCAGGACATGAGTCGTGCTCTATTTTGCACGAACGTTCGGACAAAATCCGCGCTCGTACTCAGTATGGGCCCTAGCAGTCAGGTGGCCTCGCGTCCCTTGCCCGTTGGCACCCCACGCCGTAGCACGAACATCGAACACATAGAAATCTGGCAGTGGAACTGTAGGGGCTTCAGACGAAAACAGGGTTTGCTGAAACAATATCTCTGCACCACCCTCATCAGACCTGACATTATCTGTTTGCAAGAGGTAGGAGCCGACAGGCCACCGACGCTAGACGGCTACTACACGGTCCGCCAACCCCACATGCCGTCGGTTGCAATCCTCGTCGCAAACGCCATTACTGTAATCGAGCACACCTTATCCAAACCGGACGTTGAGCACTTAGAGATAGAAATAGTGCCTAACAAACGAGGCCGAAAGAGTACATTCGTCATCAACATGTACAAGACGCCATGACCCGTAAAGGCCGACTTCACCAACCTCCTTTCCGAAGCCACCCACCTGGCACAAGCAAATCAGCTTGTTGTGGTCGGGGACTTCAACGCGCCCCACCGGGACTGGGGATACCAGTCAAACTCAGCCAGAGGAGTGACAGTTGCGCGAGCAATAGAAGCCCTCGGCTTGGAACTCCTCACCGACCCTCTATATCCGACAAGGGAAGGCAACAGCGTCTCCCGTGACTCCTGCCCAGACCTCACCCTGATCAAGAACATTGCTGAGGCTACATGGACGAACCTAGAAGAAACCCTGGGAAGTGACCACTGCATACTAAGGTATCCATATCATCTACCAAAATCCGGAGGGATCTGGGCGCCGCCCTCATCACCGATTGGCCCAAATTCCGCAACGCATACGTCCCATCAGGTCCAATTCAGTCCATACAGGACTGGAGCGAAGACATCAGACAAGCACACAAGCAAGCCACCGAAATAATACAACGCACACTGGAAGCCCCAGAGGTAGACCGCCATCTTCTAAAGCTATGGCAGAAGCGCAGCCGCCTTGTGAGGCGATGGAAAAGACAGCGCCTAAATAGAATTCTCCGTCTGCGGATTGCGCAGCTCACGGAGGAAACCCAGACATACGCCACCAACCTAGCACAACAAAATTGGCAACAATTTTGCGAGTCATTGAGAGGAACGCTGGGAACGTCCCGTACTTGGATAATCCTGCGGAACCTCACTGACCCCTCTAAATCAAAAGCCGCATCTACACGGACCCCGAAGCGTATTGCTCACCTTTTTCCAGGGGACGACGCCATGCTGCTTCAAGCTCTTAAGGACAAATATATCGGCACCAGCCCAGCTCCTCCTTGCTCTTTGACCTACCAGGGCGAGGAAAATCCGGCACTCGATGCTCCCATTTCTGAAGCCATGGTGTATGCTGCAGTTCGATCATGCACCCGCAACACGGCGGCGTGAACGGACAAGATCAGCAACGCCATGATCCGCAGCTTCAGCAAGGCACAAATCAGCGACCTCACCAAGTATTTGAACGACTCGCTGTGGGAGAAGAATGAAATTCCCTCTGAGTGGAAGCGCTCGGAGATAATCGTAATTCCAAAACCGGGCAAGAAGCCGGCGGTCGAAACGCTACGACCCATATCACTCCCCTCGTGCCTGGGTAAGCTCTACGAGTGAGTCATCCAGACGCGACTTCAACACTACATAGAAGATAACGGCCTCTTCCATCCCTCCATGATCGGCTTCAGATCGGGCCTGTCCACTCAAGACGCTTTCCTTCTTCTCAAGGAGGAGGTGCTTTCTAACATTCCGAGAGGAGGCGAGCACCTCATTATGGCGCTAGATCTAAAAGGCGCGTTTGATAACGTGTCTCACGAGGCAATCCTATCCGAGCTCAATAACCTAAACTGCGTCGAACGCACCTTCCGATACGTCAAGAATTTTTTGTCCAACCGAACGGCAACAATAGGAATGGGTGACATGAGATCGGATCTTCAAGACATGCCAAACAAGGGCACGCCACAGGGATCGGTCATCTCCCCGCTCCTCTTCAACATCGCCATGATTAGAATCGCAAGGGCTCTGCAACAGGTTCCGAACATTGGATACACCCTGCATGCTGATGACATTACGATCTGGACATCCACCGGCTCTCTAGGCCAGAAAGAAGAAACACTTCAAGCAGCTGCAACCTGCGTGGAAACAGAGGCCTTTCTATGCGGGCGCCAATGCTCCCCAGATAAATCTGAAGTCATCCGCATACGTGGGTACCACTATACATCACCAGGCAATCTTAGCATCCTCCTGCATGGGGTCCCAATCCGGGAAGTGCCACTCATACGAATCCTGGGTCTCTGGCTCCAAAGTGATAGAAAAGTAGACCACGTGCTCCACCTTCTCAAGAATACAACACAGCAGATCTCTAAAACGATCCGCCGGGTGGCCAGAAAGAGAAAAGGCATGCGGGAAGAAAACACGATCCGTCTGGTGCAGGCGCTGGTCATCAGTCGCCTCTCCTATGGACTACCTTACCTTACCCTGCTCCGAAGAGATCTCAACAAAGTAAACGCAATGGTACGTGCAGCTTACAGGAACGCGTTAGGCCTCCCACCGTACACCTCCAACGTCAAATTGGAAGCTCTTGGACTGCACAACACATTTGAAGAAATTAAAGAGGCTGTCCTCCTGTCCCAAAGGGAACGCCTTCTGTCAACTGAGACTGGCCGGCTCATTCTCGAGCGCGCTGGCTATCCTTCGGACGCACAAGCTATACAGTCAACGACTAACATTCCTGTTCCGTACCGGGCAAGAGTATATGTGTCCCCTCTTCCAAAGAACATGTCTCCAGTCCACGACGAAGGTAGAAGACACGCCCGAGTAAATTATCTTAAACGTGCAGTGGAACGCACTCCGAAAACTGTCTATGTGGATGCCGCTCTATACGAGCATACATCGAACGCAGCAGCAGCCGTGGTGGTGGGCTCTTCATGCACAGAAGTCTCCATCATGTCCATCCCGCACTGTACCATCACAGAAGCGGAAGTGGCGGCGATCGTGCTGGCCATTACCTACGAAGACGCGACCAATCGAGAGCTGCACGTGATCACCGACTCACAAGCGGCGTGTCGGCTCGTTCTTGCAGGCAGAATACCTAAAAAATTAGCTCGCTTCACAACTAACCCATTGGCTACAACCTCACAGCTCAAACATCAGATCACTTGGGTTCCGGGGCACTCTGGATTGGAAGGTAATGAGGTCGCGGATAGGCTAGCTCGAGGTCACACAAACTGAGCGGCCACCAATCCCGATCTCACAACCAGCATTCCTGTCCCAGCGACTTACGGCGCGCGACTTAAGTACCTACGGGAACAACGCAGGATTTATCCCCCTCCACACAAGGGTCTAAATGCACGAGAAATGTGGGAATGGAGACAGCTCCAAACCAACACTTACCCCAACCTACATCAATACAAAATAATGTTCCCAGAACACTACACAGACATATGCCCTTGGTGCAATGACCAGCCCACCGCCAGCACGTCACATGGGGGTGCACAGGCCCCAAACCTCCACACATAAACATGCACCATTCGGAGGCGCAGTGGGAGGCCACTCTGCAATGCTATGATCTAGAGACCCAGCGTAGGCTGGTAACTCATGCAAGAGCGGTAGCCCAGGCCACTGGGGTCTTTAAATGAAGACTCCACTCACTGCCCCCCCCCCCCTTTTTTTTTCTTTTTTTTCTTTTTTCCTTTCTCTTTTCTTTTTCTTTTTGAAATAGTTTTTTTTTCTCTCTCTCTCTCTCTCTCTCTAATGATATGCGACAAAGCTAAGAGTTTAACAACAGCAACACTCGATGCGCTCTCTTTCATTGAAAATTACGAACCAGAAAAATAGACCTCTCCTTGTTTGCAAACAATGTGACGTCAGGGAGGCACGTGACCACCCGGCTTGGTGGGCAAAAGCGCTCCTTTCAGCCGGGTATCCCCGCTGCAAGGAGCGGCGGGAAGCTGCCCGCTGCTGTGCAATTTTTGCTTCAAATCTTGCGATAGCCATATTCGCAGCCGGCATAATATGCGGCACTTCTTAGTACCCGCACCTATTAGCAATTTTCGCCTTGAAAAAGATGACAGTCTCGGCAAGCATGCATGCAATTATTTTTGTTCAATGAACTGGCACGGCCGCTTGCGGACGACCTGACGTCCTACCAAATGCTTGAAACTCACAGGGCGTAAGCATGCTGAAAAACGAGTCAATACAGGCATATTACAAGCATCATTTTCTATTCTTTTTTTTTTTTTATCTTTACATAATCGACTGTGAGCCCCACGAAGCGTAGGCAGTTATGAGTGAAAACAACAGCGCACGCACGAGCTTCGTGCTTGGCTGGTGATTTCCATCCCAAGTACAGACATTTTTAGTTTTTGTTATGTTCGGCCAGACAAAGAAAAAAATTTATTTCCGCCTAGTCGTGTAGTACTGTCACCAAAACTGTGTTACAAGGAACCTAGAAATAACACGCGAATGAGTCATGTGGTACGGAAAGTAACAAAGCGCGATTTGTACCACAAATTACTATTCATGCAAGTCGCACAAATATTCATAAGGGCGCTTGAATGATTTCAGTAAAAACACTTTTCGCTTGGGACGCGATAGCTTTTGAACGAGCTATATAACGATTCCGTCAAGGGCTGCTGTTGTACTTCTCCGATCATGCCGCTGGCATGACCTTGGGAACCGTTTGGTGAGAGAGCTAGCTCCTTCAACATGGCCTGCTGAACTTGAATAAATTCAATGCCGAGCAAGAATCTCTAAAAGCGCTGCAATTGATCGCATGCCACCCGGGCCTTTTAGAGTGTGATTGGCCAGCATTCAGCCCGATTCGTTTGGAAGGGCAATAAAGCAAACTAATGAGTGCTTGTTCTTTTTCCCAAAATTACGCGAACGCACTTGTATACCAGAAAAATGTCCTTACGGTCGAGAACAATGTCGAGACCTGCCGGCGCACGACGTTTGTCGCTTGGCTCTTTGTACAGCTGAAAAACATATTTGGACCGCGTATAGAACGGAAGAAATATGTAGTTGGTCATCTGCGATCGAATATCGCATCACACCATGAGGGATCTTGATGGCGTTGCGAAAAACACCGCAAGTTGTCACCATACGAGACTAAATCCTCCGCACCATGCCACGAGCAACGGAATGTTTTGCCCACCAAGGGGCGGTAGCCTCCTTCGCCCCTCCTCCGAAACGTCATTTGTGACGTAGGCCGGGAGAGGTCCATTGTATGGGTTTGGGAGCAGCCAATAAAAACAGTAATAAAAAGTTTCGGCGCATATACGTAGCACCTTGAGGCAGACCGGCTCTATCAAGCGCGCTTACTTTGTCCGGTCATGCAAAATGCGGGAAGCCATGACGGATAGCGTTTTGGCGTACAAAGTTTAAGGTCTAAGATCGCAGGTTATCATCTAGATTTAACCTAATAAACATCTTCATATTTCCACCGTAAAATTTGTCGCAATGAGATTGAAAGGTTGGTTACATGTCGCATTTTCACAGAGGTAGCTCATAGTAGGACATTTTTTTTATTTTATAGCGCTGGCAGCTTAGAACAGGTTGACATCAATCTGTGTATAAAAGCTGTATGCAGGAATGAATAAATGGTGTGAAAATGACACACGGAATTCGCGACATAGTTAATTAAGTGGTTATGCATTAGGCTACCATGGCAGCTGAACAGCATCGAATTATTCACAGCCGGGTCACATTTGAATGTGACGAACAACTGTAATGCGATGATCTCCAATCGAGTGGCCTTGAACCACCGTCACTATAAGTTTTTCGGGGTACACTCCAGTATACATCCTTGCCGAGCAAGCGCTAAGTGCTGACATGGTCACACTAGACATGACAGTATATACTAATTCTTGTTGCCAAATTGTGTGAAGCGGAGCTCTTATATCCTTAAAATAAAAGGCTACGCCGACGCCTCCCTCAATGCGCAGCCAGGCGCAGCTCTCCGCATGCGCCTGTCCCCGAACGGTGGCGCCGCGGCGGTGGCGACGGGAAGTAGGCGCCTCCCGCCGGTTTCGGGCGACGTAGCAGGCCGCACCTAGTGCGCTTCCATCGAGCGGCCGTGCCATTACATAGATTGTGTCGGCTGTGCGGTGCTGAATTCGAGACGATGGAGCACGTAGTGCTGCGGTACGCATGCCTGAAAACATTGCTCCCAGAGGGTGCTACACTCGCGCAGGCGCTGGGACTGGGATCTAGAAGAGCCGCCGTTCATAGAAGGCTACGTCTGGGAAGGGTGCAACAGAACGAGAACGAAAAAAAGGGTGGAGGGGTAGGTATGTTGATACATCAGGGAACAAATTGGCAAATAATAAAATCATCTTGAAAACAACATATCTGGCTGTCAGGAACAATTGCCGGCATGCGGAGAGGGCTAAGAGTAGTTTATTTAGGAACAGGACACCATTGCAGGCAAGAAAACAAGGATCTTGTTGAATGTCTCAGTGACGATATAAGCCAGTTTGGAGACGGGGCAGATATTATTCTGATGGGGTCATTACGGCCACATCGACGATCCTTATGGATACACGGATTGTAACGGGAAGCTAATGCTAGATTTCTGTGAGCGACACGATCTAGTTATAGTAAATAGAGAAACAAAATGGTGAAGGCCAAATCACGTGGGAATTCCGCAACAGGCAGACGACCATTGACTATTGTCTAATGTCGCAGGAAATTTATAGCAAGGTCACAAAAATGGAAATAGACGAAGAAGGGGAGTGTAGTCTGGGAAGTGATCATAAACGTATTAGTCTGCAGATGGGGCCCTTGATGAAAAGAGAAATGGAACTTAGACAAAACGTGAACGCAAAATTAAACGACGATCAAATAGCGCAGATAGCAGCAGACATAGAGGAAGCAATAGAGAAAAGCCCCATGGAAGACTGGGATTATGAACAGGTAGAACTACTCATAAGGAGGGAAATTAAGTAGGTTAAAGTAGCAAACCGCTGGTATGAAAAAAGGAAGTCATGGAGCTGGTGGAATAAGGAAATCAGGGATGCCATTGAACAACGACGGGCTGCTTCAAGGGAACACCGAAAGGCAAAGAAAGCACAGGTATCTCAGGAATAAAATCGATTAAAAAAGGGATCTATATCGACAAACGAAACTTGATGTACAGGCCCTCGTCCAAAGTAAAATAAAGCAGTCCACCGATCTCTGGATGGCTGACACGATGCCTCTATAGGCGGACCAAGAAAATTCTCCAAACATATAAGCTGGCTAGGTAAAAAGAATCAAAGAAAGCAGTACCGGATTCAAGATAACGATTGAAATTGTTTAAATGGAGACAACGCAGTGAACTACATTACATCAGTTGTAGCCGAGTCATTTAGGAGTGATGATAGGGTAATCTCCGCAAAAAGGGAAGCAACACAAGATAGCAGAATACAAAGCAGCTTAGAAATGACCAATCTAAACTGGAAAAAGGCAGAAAAAGTATTCCTAAAACACATCTACAGGAATATATGGAATTCCGATTAAGCTGATTAATGAACTTGGTCCAAGAAGTAAGGAAACGTTGTTAAAAGCTCTGGAAACAGTCATAACGAATAAGCAGATTCCGGACAGCTGGCGGCAGAGTAAAATGAATTTGATTTATAAAGGGAAATAAGAAAGGATGCGAATAAAATCCTACAGATCGACCGGTTACCATAACATCTGTTATGTGCAGGTTGGCCATACAGGCGGTGAAATTAAAGGTGCAAGCATGGGTAGAAAGTAACACGATAATCGGAGAACTTCAGAACGGCTTTACAAATGGTATGCGCTCAAATTATAGCCTGTTCGTGCTTACCCAATGCATCGAAATTTCTAGAGTGGAAAATAAACCATTTTATTTGGCCTTCCTGGACATCAACGGTGCGTATAACAACGTAAATAGGAAACTCCTGTGGAACATATTAAAAGAAGAAGGTATCGGTTATGAGATAACAGAGTTCCTACAGGAAATATGCCGGGATAACAATGTAGAAATTACATGGGAAGGGATAAGAAGTACGGAAGGTGTCAAGGTATGCAAATGATTAAGACAATATTGTCCTCTATCACCGCTACTGTTCATGCTTTATATGAGAAACCTGGAAAGGAGGATACAGGACAGTAAACTAGGTTTTAACCTGTCATATAGATTAGGTGGAAAGGCGGTAGAGCAGCGCCTCCCCGGTTTGATGTATGCAGACGATATTGTGCTGCTAGCTGACAGTCTGGAAGAATTGCAAACTCTAGTTAAGTATTGCGGAGACGAAGGGGACGCTCTAGGCTTCAGTTTTAGCGCAGGTAATTCGGGTCTGATGATTTTCAACGGCTCAACTGATCAGGGTCTTAAAATACTAGGCCATGAAATACCTAGAGTAGCAGAATATGAATATCTGGGGGTATGGGTAAACGAAGGATTGGCATACATTGGAAAGCATGAGCAATCACTTAAGGCCAAAGGGCGAAGGAATGCCGGGATAATGAAGCATAAGGCATTGCGGGGATACAATAGGTAAAAGGTTTTGAGGGGTATTTGGAAAGGAATTATGGTGCCCGGGCTTACTTTCAGAACTGCGGTTTTGTGCCTAAAATCAGAGGCACGGTCGACATTAGCAATAAATCAGAGAGACGTCGTACGATTAGCACTATAGGTGCCCACGGCAAAGCCACAAATGAGGCGGTACAGGGAGATATGGGCTGAGCATCTTTCTAAGTACGGGAAGCTCAGAGTAAAATATTATATGAGGAACGCCTGAGGAAATTGGACAGTAACAGATGGGCAGCTAAAGTATTTAAATACCTATACTTAAAAAGCGTTGACTCACAATGGAGGAAAAGAACTAGGAAACTAACCAGCAAGTATGCTGGCCACAAGGACGAAGAAATAAAGAGCGTTAAGCAACAGGTGAAAAACACAGAAGGTAAAAATTGGATAAATTCGATGGAAAAGAAACAGAGTGTGGAATTATACCGAAAGTGGAAAATGCAGATCAGGAAGGAAGATTTCTTTGATAACTCAAGAGGCAGTGTCCTACTTTTTGAAGATAGATTAGAATGCGTTAGAACACGCAGCTACAAAAAGAAATTTAGCAATGAAGATGACGCATCTGCTGTATGTGGTAACTCCAGTGAAACAATTGACCATATTATACTCGAATGTAATGGTATTCATCCGGAAGTCGGTGCGGGCACAATCACTCTTCCTGAAGCTCTGGGGTTTAGAGATACCAGTGGCCGGGTGAATAAACCGGCGGTGGAAGCTAGCAAAAATGACTGGAAGATTGGTGGCTTAAAAGCAGAAAAGTGACATAGTGTTAGCAATGTAGAAACAAAAATTCAATAAATAGAATGATGGTATAGTTAACCAATCTAAAACAATAATTAAGATATAGGAAGAAAAATGAGCATGATAATTACTCCGTAGCCCTCCACTACGGCTCCTCTTTCTCTCTTTCCACTTTCACTCCCATCTTCCTCCCTTACTTTACGGCGCGGTTGCTGTGTCCACAGAAATCAAGTGAGAGTTACCGTGCCTTTCCCTTCCTATAAATAAATCAGTTAGCTATTGCTACCACCCCGTTTCAATGGTGACGCTCTTATAATCCATTCATTATCCATCCATCCATCCGTCCGTCCGTCGATCCATCCATCGATCGCTCGATTTCGACCCGCCGGATTGTCCTCCGGGTGGTGGCGAGAGTGGCGAGAAAAGAGCTCCCTTCGTGCAGGCGTCCAAAAGTAGACTCACGGAATGGTGGACGGCCATAATTTATCTTTTTTTTGTTTGTGTGTTAAGTGTGGTGTGTGTACGGTACATTGTTTACTTTTTTTTTTTAACGACTGCGGCGCCCGATACGAAGGCTTTCCAGGAATAGTGCGACATAGTACCGATGCTTTCGAGCGCTTATTTAGTAAAAGTGGGGACTTCTTTTTTTTCCTGCGCCTACGTATGTGCAGCTCCGCCTATGAGAAAGGGCGTTTCATTCGAAACTATTCGTGTTTTCACGGTCGCACTAGGGGGAATGCGCTTTGCTATAGCTCATGCGGGACCAGTTCTCGCGCACTTATAAGTTACACGCTACATTAATTTGTATGGGATATGTATTTTCCTGATCTCTGCAGATCCCGCTTTGTTAAAGAGCAAACTGAAATGTCAGCAGCAGAGTGGCCAGGCACAGTAGGCAGGCATGGGTTCTCACATCTCTGTTCAGCCAACTTCCGTTTAAGATTTATTATTCTATACTGCGCAATTCGGTATCCACTGGTAACCGGGAATACCCATTTTAGCATGATATCTGCGCAGCGTTAGGAAACTTACCGACCGGAGAAGTGAGGAGCAGCTTCAGGCTGTTACTTTTGTGACAGCTTTTGAAACGGACCGTTCGGCGATGTTCTGTGGTGTCACCATTAACAACATCTTTTATAAACTATCGCTACAAGCCAGGTGCTAAAATCCTTTAATCCCTCATGGTGCCATGCATAACATGCAAAATATACATGCAATAGGAGGGCAATTTGCAGTTTTGTTTAGGTAAATGACAAGTGCTGTTTTATTTTATTTGATTGCATGGGACAAAAGTAATCAATAATGAGTTGTTTTGTGAAATTATTCTCCACACAAACAGTCCTAAGAGCATCTGTTTAACTTCAGGCGCTTTGAAGCTTGACGTCTCTTGTCGTTGCTCTGGTTAATACATTTTGTGAAAAATAGTATGCGGGTAGTTTTAATGAGGCAATTCTCTGTGGCCTTAACAATTTTTTCATTTCACTAGTAATATTTGGAATACGTTGCTTGCTCATTGAACTTTATCGTATTTTGCGCAATCCGCATTTTGGTGAATGTAAGACTTGAAAAACATCTCTGTGCTGCCCGATGCCACAAACGCATCATGAACACCACGCGTACAGATTTCCGAATCAATCACTACGGTGTCTGCCAGATAATTTGAAACGCAAAGACATAAATGACAAAATACAGTATTATGCCACAGTTGAAAAACTGTGCGATTCACAAATGTCGTAGAATCTTGAATCCTGCGTCGTGCGCTGACTTGCGCAAGGGCGTTATTGGAGTGTCCGTAATTACTAGCGCAACGAAATCATGCAATATCTTTTCAATGAATTTGAAAGCTGAAGCAAAGGAGAATAGGGGACAAAGTTTAAGAAATAGAAAAATAATTGGTCAAGAAAATTTCATTGCTCGCTGTTTTCTTGAAATTAGCGCGATCATACGTCTCTATACTGAACCGTTATATAAATATAAGCTTTCGCAGTTTGATAGATAAATATGCTTAGAACATAGTGTGGAAGTATTGCCGCTCTATCACAAACGTTTTTTGAGACAAAGGCCTGCAAAATAGGCAAAATTTCATTTCCTGGGCCGATTTTGCCCCGCCGCGGTGGTGCAGTTGTTAAGATGCCCGACTACTGTGCCGGAGCACCCTGGTTCGATACTGACCGCCGAGGGCTGCGTTTCGATGAAGGCGAAAGGGCGTTCGTGTTCGGTGCAATATCAATGCACGTTAAAGATACCCGGGTGGTCTAAATTACTCCGCCGCCCTCCGCAGCGGCACCTTTTTCTCTCTTTCCACTTTCACTCCCACACTCCTCCCTTCCCTTAAGGCGTGGGTGAGGTGCCCACAGAACACCTGTGGCAGATACTACGCCTTTTCTTTCCTGTGAAAACTAATTATTATATTTTAGGAGATTTCATAAAAACAGACTACGTGTTTTTTACAAATCTGGTGGAAAGGAGTAGCCGGAACCGCTATGCGGCACCAACGTCTTCTTTGTTGTTCATGTAAACAAACAAATCTACACTTCCCTCTGCCCCCCCCCCCCAAAAAAAAAAAAAAAAAATCTGAATACAAACAAAAGCATGCATATTTTTAGTGAGACCATTTTCAGCTACCTAACTTTATTATAATTTCTGTAATGAATGTAATCAATACCAAAGTTGTCAAAAACAACAGAGAACATAAGCGCGGCACTCCACTCCTTCGTTATTTATTTTCCTATGCCCTGAAAAAAAAAAACAAACAAACAAACTGGCATATCTTCTTTCCAGTCATCGGGCAATAGTATATAAAAATTTTAAAATCAATTTATAAGGTCGGTCGATTATTTTTTGTTTGATCTTACATGAAATGGCTATAGCATCCTACCTTCAAATTGTGCTAAAATGCACGGCGCGCACGTGTACATGATAATAAAAAGAAATGCGAGCAAAGGCGCGCCTACGGGTTCCGCTGTTTAAATTTCTTGCGTCATGTTTACATTTGGTTTGGTTTATGGGGTTTAACGTCCCAAAGCAACTCAGGCTATGAGAGACGCCGTAGTGGAGGACTCCGGAAATTTCGACCGCCTGGGGTTCTTTAACGTGCACTGACATCGCACAGCACACGGGCGCCTTGCTTTTCGCCTCCATCGAAATGCTGCCGCCGAGGCCGGGATTCGATCCCGCGTCCTTGGGAACAGTAGTCGAGCGCCGTAACCAGTGCGCCACCCCGGCGGGGGTGTTTACATTGGGATTGCAGCAAAAGCCTTCTACAATTGTCCCTAATGCAATAAATCAGGACATTAGCGTATTGTTGCTATCAACCGGAAAAAAGAACGACGAGAAAAAATTAAAATGGCGGAGTGCGCGAACGTAACTGTGTTCGTTTTTTTTTTTTTTTTCAGCGCGACAGTACCCAAAACTTTGCACATGTTGGCAGCTGTGAAGGCTCACATAGTCATCTTGCACTCCTTTGGATGCTCTTTACGCGCCGCTCACAGGAGTGCTTTAAGGAAATATTGTGAATCGCAGAGCTGCATATGAATTAAGAAATCATTCATGCGGCCTCGAGTCGAATTATAACCTAGAAAATAGGCAGAAATATAAAGGTACATAATTCCAACCAAAATAAAAATTGTTTCAAGCAGGCGAACGCCCCTATGTGTCAAAAACAAGAGCCCGTCCTAGGCGCGCCCATAGAAACGCCAGCGACACGAGCGACGAGACAGGCTGGATAGATGGATGGAATATAGGAGCGTCCCCTTTCAAACGGGGTGGTAGCAGCAGCTATAATGCTCAGTTTTCTCCATATATCTTAATTATTGATTTAGAATGGTTAATTAAACCATCATTCTATTTATTAAATTTTGCTCCTACGTTACTAACATTATGTCACTTCTCTGCTTTTAAGCCACCAATCTTCCAGTCGTTTTTTGCTAGTTTCCACCGCAGGTTTATTCACCCGGCCACTGTTATCTCTAAACCCCAGAGGTTCAGGAACAGTGATTGCGCCTGCACCAACTTCCGGATGGATACCATAACATTCGAGTATAATATGGTCAATTGTTTCACTGGAGTTTCCACATACAGCACATGTGTCATCTCCATTGTTAAATTTCTTTTTGTAGCTGCGTGTTCTAAGGCACCCTGATCTAGCTTCAAAAAGTAGGGCACTGCCTCTTGAGTTATCAAAGAAATCTTCCTTTCTGATCTGCATTTTCCACTTTCGATGCAATTCCCCACTCTGTTTCTTTTCCATCGAATTTATCCAATTTTTACCTTCTGTGTTTTTCACCTATTGCTTAATGCTCTTTATTTCTCCGTCCTTGTTACTAGCATACTTACTTGTTAGTTTCCTAGTTCTTTTCCTCCATTTTGAGCCAACGCTTTTTAGGAAAGCGTTGGCTGACAAGCGAGAAATGGACAGATTGAACATTGATATCTTGGGTATCAGCGAGCTCAAGTGGACCGGAATGGGAGAATTTAACTCCGGCGACCATTATGTCTTTTATTGTGGGCACGAATCCAAGAGAAGGAATGGGGTCGCTCTCATAGTAAACAGAAGAATGGGCAAAGCAGTGCTAGGGTACAACCCCAAAAACGACCGAATGATTTCACTTCGGATCCAAGGTCACCCTTTCAACATAACAGTTATCCAAGTCTATGCACCGACCACTGCTGCTGAAGAAGCTGACGTTGAGAGATTTTATGCGGACCTACAATGCCTTTTAGACCACACCCCATCATCAGACGTCGTTTTTCTCATAGGAGACTGGAATGCTAAGGTCGGGAGTGAAGAAATATCCGGAATTACAGGCAAGTTCGGTCTTGATGAGCCAAATGAAGCTGGGCAGAGGCTAGTAGAGTTCTGTCAAGAAAACAGCCTGACCATAGCGAATGCTCATTTTCAACAGCACAAGAGGCGCCTGTACACATGGATTTCACCGGACGGTCTGTACAGGAATCAGATCGATTATATTATTTGCCGGCAGAGATGGAGAAGCGCTATACAAGCAGTAAAAACAAGGCCTGGGGCCGATTGTGGCACCGATCATCAGCTTCTTGTTGCCAAAATTAAGCTTCGATTGAGGAAAACGCAGAAAACTAGAAGGCCTTTCAGGTATGATCTGGATCAGATTCCATTAGAATATGCTGTGGAAGTGAGGAATCGATTTCAAGAATTAGATCTAGAAGACAAAGAGCCCGAAGAGATGTGGACTGATGTTCGTGATATAATACAAGAAGTTGCTACTAAGGTAGTTCCAAAGCAAAAGAAATGCAAAAAAGCAAACTGGTTATCTGAAGAGGCTTTGCAAATAGCTGAGGAAAGGAGGATGGCAAAAGGTATGGGGGAAAGAGAAAGATACAAGGTTCTCAATGCGGATTTTCAGAAAATAGCAAGGAGAGATAAGAATGCCTTCCTGAACATACAGTGTCAAGCAGTTGAGGACAACAGCCAATTAAGGAACACAAGAGCTCTGTATAAGACAATCAAAGATATCAAAGGAAGCTTCTGTGCTAAGCTGGGCGTGATTAAGGACAAACGAGGCAAGGACCTCACTGAAGCCTCAGAGATAAAGAAGAGGTGGCAGGAATACACAGAAGAACTGTACAGGAAGGACCCGGATGTGCAAACCCAACATAGGACGGTTGTGATTGCTGATCTCGAGCCGGGCATCCTGAAGAGTGAAGTTGAATGGGCCTTAGCCAGCCTTGCTAAGAACAAAGCTAGCGGAATTGATGGTATTCCAGCTGAGTTGCTTCAAAACCTCAACCACGACGCTGTTAACACACTGCATACATTATGTCAAAAGATTTGGACAACGCTGCCGTGGCCACAGGATTGGAGGAGGTCAGTTTACATCCCCATTCCAAAGAAAGGCAGTGCCATAGATTGTTCCAACTACCGCACGATCGCGCTTATTTCGCATGCTAGCAAGGTGATGTTAAAAATCCTGCAAGGTAGGCTGCAGCAGTATGTGGATCGGGAGCTTCCGGACGTGCAAGCTGGGTTTCGCAAGGGCAGAGGAACTAGAGACCAAATTGCTAACCTTCGCTGGATCATAGAAAAAGCAAGAGATTTCCAGAAACCCATTTACTTCTGCTTTATTGATTATGCGAAAGCGTTTGACTGCGTAGATCACAGCAGATTGTGGCAAGCTCTCCAAGAGATGGGAGTTCCAATTCACCTCATCTGTCTCCTCAGGAACCTTTATGAAGGGCAAGAGGCCACAGTCAGAACTGGGCATGGTCTTACTGATTGGTTTCCGATTGAGAAAGGAGTGAGGCAAGGCTGCATACTGTCGCCCTGCCTATTTAACCTATATGCAGAGTGCATCATGAGGAAGGCCGGTCTGGACGAGTCTTCAGCTGGAGTGAAGATTGCTGGAAAACGTATCAACAACCTTAGATATGCGGATGATACCACTTTAATGGCAGAAAGTGAAGTGGAACTCAAGAGACTTCTGATGCGCGTACAAGAAGAGAGTGAGAAGTTTGGGCTTAAACTGAACATTAAAAAGACGGAGATCATGGCGTCTTGCCCTATCAAGTCCTGGAGCATCAATGGACACAAAGTGGAAGCTGTGACAGATTTTCTGTTCTTGAGCGCCAAGATTACCTCGGAAGGAGACTGCAGCCATGAAATTAGGAGACGCCTGCTTCTGGGAAAGAGAGCAATGGTTAGCCTTGACCGCCTAGTAAAGAGCAGAGACATTAGTCTGCCAACCAAGATCCGCATAACCCGTGCTATGGTCTTTCCAGTTGTGATGTATGGATGCGAGAGTTGGACTGTGAAAAAGGCTGACCGCCGAAGAATTGACGCGTTTGAATTGTGGTGCTGGCGAAGACTCTTAAGAGTTCCTTGGGCTGCCAGAAGATCAAATCAGTCGATATTGTCAACCATAAACCCTGACTGCTCATTGGAGGGTCAAATTCTAAAGTTAAAGCTCAGCTACTTTGGTCATCTGATGAGAAGAGAGGAGTCGCTGGAGAAAGATTTGATGTTGGGAAAGGTTGAGGGTCGCCGGAGAAGGGGTAGGCAGCGAACGCGATGGTTAGATGGCATTCTCGAGGCATTGCAGATGAAGCTATGTGATGTTAAGAAGATAGTGAGAGACCGGAAAGCGTGGCGTGACATGGTCCATAGGGTCACGAAGAGTCGGACACGACTGAACGCCTGAACTGAACTGATTTAAATACTTTAGCTGCCCATCTGTTACTGTCCAATTTCCTCAGGCGTTCCTCATATAATATTTTACCCTGAGCTTCCCGTACTTCGAAAGATGCGCAGCCCATGTCTGCCTGTACTACCTCATTTGTAGTTTTGCCGTGGGCACCTAGTGCTAATCGTCCAACGGATCTCTGATTTGTTTCTAATGTCGACTGTACCTCTGAGTTTAGGCACAGAACCGCATTTCCGAAAGTAAGTCTGGGCACCATAATTCCTTTCCAAATACCCTCAAAACCTCATACCTATTGTATCCCCACAATGCCTTATGCTTCATTATCCCGGCATTCCTTCGCCCTTTGGCCTTTAGTGATTGCTCATGCTTTCCAATGTATGCCAATCCTTCGTTTACCCATACGCCCAGATATTTATATTCTGCTACTCTAGGTATTTCAAGGCCTTGTATTTTAAGACCCTGATCAGTTGAGCCGTTGAAAATCATGAGACCCGACTTAACTGCGCTGAAACTGAAGCCTAGAGCGTCCCTTTCGTCTCCGCAATACTTAACTAGAGTTTGCAATTCTTCCAGACTCTCAGCTAGCAGCACAATATCGTGTGCATACATCAAACCGGGGAGGCGCTGCTATACCGCCTTTCCACCTAATCTATATGACAGGTTAAAACCTAGGTTACTGTCTTGTATCCTCCGTTCCAGGTTTATCATATTGTGACATATATGCCCTGCCTCGCTGGAAGTTGAAGATGACAACGATCAGCAACAGTGACACAGAAGAAGACAAAGTGGTAGCAACGATTGATGCTAGAATAAGGTCGACGCTGCTGTGTTTCTGTGTTCTGTTGCGGTGCCAGCCTGGACTAACCTTCGTGGACTAACCTTGCCACGTATCATCTTAGTGGAGGTGAATCAATATCCTCGTTCGCACAGATTAGCCCATTTAAGCTGCCAAAAGCTGGATTTGCGAAGCGGCCGTCACCTACCTGGGATCACAACCACGTCTTAAACAGCCACGATGACCTCCGAAGCAGCCCCTACCACCGCGGGAACATCGGCTCAGCCAGTTGTTCTAACGAAAATTCGCCACCCTCCCATCTTCAATGGCGACGACAATCCAGACGTTGACGATTGGCTTGATGAGTATGAGCGCTGCAGCCGGAACAACCACTGGGACGCCACCATCATACTCGCTAACATCATCTTTTATTTGGCGGGAACAGCTCGAACATGGTTTCAAAACCACGAACAAGAGCTCGTTACCTGGGATACCTGCAAGCGCAAGCTTAAGGACTTGTTCGGGAAACCAATTGGACGCGCTCTGGCTGCAAAAATGGAACTTTCTTCTCGTGTTCAATCCCCCACGGAGTCCTACCTCGCCTACATTCAGGATGTGCTTGCGTGTGTCGCAAGATTAACACCTCCATTTCGGAAAGTGACAAGGTAGGGCATATCCTCAAGGGTATCGCGGATGATGCGTTCCACATCCTATTCTGCATGGATTGCTCTACCGTCGACTCGGTGCTCCGAGTCTGCCGAAAATTCGAGCAGGCAAAACAAAGACGTCTCGTAAATCGCTTTGAGCGTCTTCCGAACACGGCGGCTACCTCATCCTGCGATGACCTGGCCCCTTTGCACCAACCCTCCCATCCCACGACCATGACTCGGATCGTCCGCAGAGAACTTGAGGCTCTAACTCCTGCACTACTCTCGTCTCCGCTGCCCGACACCCTTGCCATGATACAGGCCGTTGTCCGCCAGGAACTTGCAAACGTCGGTCTCTCCTCTAGCTCCGTGCCGCCTCCGCCACCATCGCACCCTGTTCCTTTAGTGGCTGCTACAACCACCAGCACAGCCTCCCCACGTCGCTACCTTGGTCACAACCCTGCAGAGTGGCGCACCTCAGACGACAGGCCAATCTGCTTCATTTGCTGTCGAGCCGGTCACACTTCGCGGTATTGTCGTAGCCGTACTTTCCCCACCCCTCGCTTCTATTACAACGCTGACCGTCGATATTACTATGGACCTCGACGCTTTGTCGCCCCACCAGAGGAGCCCCGCTCCGCCTGTGATCGACCTGCACACTCTCCTCCTCAACCAGATGAACCTCGAACCGAAACCGTCCGAACTGCTCGTCGCTACAGCCGATCTCCATCTCCCCGGGCTTATCGATCCCGTTCACCGGTACCTCGTCGCGGCTCCTCTCAATCATACGCCGGTACCTACTCGGGAAACTAGCGAATGCAGCGCCCGGAAGTGACGCTGCATTACCGACCCGGATTGTCAACTCGGAACTGTCCCTTGAACCCAGACGTAATCTCGTTGACATTCTTGTGGACGGAGTCTCAGTTTGTGCCCTTATTGACGCTGGCGCCCACATTTCCGTCCTCAGTTCCTCGCTCCGTCAACGCCTCAACAAAGTCCTCACACCCGCTCCCTCATCTACCATTCGTGTTGCTTATGGCAACACAGCTACTGTGATTGGTATGTGTACAGCGAGAATTACCATTGCCGACCGCCATATCCCTGTGCTATTTACAGTCCTCACCAGTTGCCCTCACAACGTTATATTAGGACTCGACTTTTTAACTGCACATTCCGCGCTCATTGACTGTTCTTCTGGACTACTTCATCTTGACCTCCCACTCTGTCCTGACAAACAGGCCTCTGATACTTCAACGCTCCGTCTCCGCTCCTCTACATTTACTCGTCTGCCACCAGAAGCTGCAGTGTATGTGCTCATGTCGCCTTTACCCTTCGTTCCTGATGGCGACTACGTTGTTTACCCCATAACCCACGTGACACTGCAGCGTAGAATCGCTCTCCCTCGTAACATCGTGCACGTAGAAAATAACGCTTATATTCTAGTCTTGAACTTCGGCCTTTTTGTGCACGTTCTTCCTGAGGGCATTATTCTCGCCGAACTGACCCCACTGTCTGACGTCACTGTGGCCGCTCTTTTACCTGACCCTGCTGCTAAAGTATCGACACGACCTGCACCGTGCCCACCTCCGGAGGCCCGCATATCAGGAATGGTCGCACCTAACTTGCGCCCTGACCGTGCTACAGCACTTACCAGCCTTCTGACTTCGTACAGCGATGTTTTCGATTTTGGTGACCGCCCCTTAGGACAAACGTCCCTCGTTACATATCGCATCGATACCGGTGACGCCAGCCCAATTCACAGAAGACCTTATCGAGTCGCCATTTCTGAACGACGCGTCATACAAAAGGAAGTGGACAAGATGTTAGCATAAAACATTAAAGAGCCTTCGAGCAGTCCCTGGGCGTCGCCTGTCGTGCTTGTTAAAAAGAAGGACAATGTCTGGAGGTTCTGTGTTGATTACCGACACCTGAACAAAATTACCAAGAAGGACGTTTACTCGCTTCCCAGGATAGATGATGCCCTCGACTGCTTGCACGGTGCCAGCTATTTTTTTTTCATTGATCTTCGTTCCGGTTATTGGCAGATCGCAGCCGACGAACGAGACCGAGAGAAGACCGCATTCGTCACTCCTGATGGCCTGTATCAAATCAAGGTGATGCCTTTCGGCTTGTGTAATGCGCCCGCAACCTTCGAGCGCATGATGGACTCTCTCCTGCGCGGCTTGAAATAGACAACGTGCTTGTGCTATCTCGATGACGTCATTGTATTTTCCTCTACATTCGACAGCCATCTCCATCGCCTTGATGCCATTCTTGGCGTCTCCCGAAGAGCTGGCGTTCAGCTGAACTCAAAGAAATGTGGCTTCGACCGACGTGAGCTCAAGGTGCTCGGTCACGTGGTCGACGCCCGTGGCGTTCAATCCGATCCAGACAAAATACGTGCTGTAAGTGCATTTCCTACACCCCATTGTACCAGTGACGTACGTAGTTTTCATGGGCTTTGCTCCTATTTTCGGCGGGTTGTACCCAACTTCGCGGAGACGGCTCGTCCACTCACCAATCTTTTGAAGAACGACACTCCATTTTGCTGGGACCAAGAGCAATCCCAAGCCTTTTCTGCGCTCATTGCAGCCCTCACCAACCCGCCCGTCCTGGTACACTTCAATCCCTCGGCACCAACGGAGGTACGCACCGACGCCAGTGGTCACGGTATTGGTGCCATACTCGCCCAATAGCAGATGGGTCGCACTCGTGTCATCGCTTATGCCAGTCGCCTCCTTTCTGCGGCTGAACGGAATTACTCGATCACAGAACGTGAGTGCTTAGCCCTCGTGTGGACCATTACAAAGTTTCGCCCTTACTTGTTTGGCCGCCCGTTCTCTGTCATCACAGACCACCATGCCTTATGCTGGCTTTCTACGCTGAAGGACCCTACTGGTCGCCTTGGCCGTTGGGCCCTCCGCCTTCAGGAATACACTTTTTCTGTCGTCCACAAGTCTGGCCGGCTGCACGCTGACGCCGATTGCCTGTCCCGCCACCCGGTAGATCCGCCACATGCGAGCGAGTGTGACGATGACACATATGTGTTGGCCATCTCTGACCTTTCAAACATTCGCCATGAGCAGCGCTTAGATCCGAAGCTTTGCAGCATAATCAATCGCCTCAGCACTGATCACTTTGACGCTACCCTAGCTCTGTTTGTGCTCCACAACGGCGCCCTATACCGACGGAATATGCAACCAGATGGCACCGAGCTTCTGCTCGTAGTCCCCGAACACCTGCGTATCACCGTTCTTCAGCAGCTGCACGACGCACCTACAGCGGGTCATCTCGTACGTACGACAGCGTCCGCCGCCGCTTCTTTTGGCCAGGCCTCTATCGCTCTGTTCGTCGTTACGTGGCTTCTTGTGACCGGTGTCAGCGACGGAAGAAGCCCTCGGTTATGCCAGCTGGATCCCTGCAGCCGATCGACATCCCAGTAGACCCGTTTTCCCCAGTTGGTCTTGATCTTCTGGGGCCTTTCCCACTTTCTGCGTCGGGGAATAAATGGATTGCGGTAGCCACGGATTATACTATGCGCTACGCTGTCACCCGAGCGATATCCACCAGCTGTGCAACTGACGGGGCTGCGTTTCTTCTCCACGACGTCATCCTGCTCCATGGTGCTCCACGCCAGCTGCTCACTGACCGTGGCCGTTGCTTTCTTGCTCGAGTAGTCGACGAAATTCTTCGGTATTGCTCCATCAAGCACTCTTTTATAATCGCTTACCATCCACAAACGAACGGCCTCACCGAGCGCCTCAACCGCACGCTCACGGACATGCTGTCAATGTATGTCTCGGATGATCACCGTGACTGGCATATTACTTTGCCGTTTGTAACGTTTGCGTACAATTCGTCTCGTCACGACACAATGGGCTACTCACCGTTTTATCTTCTATGCGGCTGCAACCCTCCCCTTCCTTTTGACAGCCTACTGCCTCCCACCGCTAACGCCAGTTCCTAGGTTCGTGACGCCATCTCCCGAGCAGACGCCGCCCGGGTTATTGCTCGCCGACGACTGGCCTCCTCCAAATAACTCTCAAAAAAGACGCCATGATTCTCGCCACCGGGATGTCCACTACTCTCCGGACTCTCTCGTCTTGCTCTGGACTCCCGCTCGTAAAGTAGGGCTGTGTGAGAAGCTCTTGCCACGCTACGCAGGACCCTACCGTGTTTTACGGCCAGTCACTCCTGTCACATACGAGATCGCCCCTATACATCCGCCACAACAGTTCTCTATGCCACGCACCGAGATTGTTCATGTCGCCCGGATGAAACCGTACTATCCCTGTAGTAGTTCGTCCTAGTGCGCACCGGGACTGTGCTTTTCGTGGGGGGGGGGGGGGGGGTAGTGTGACATATATGCCCTGCATCGCTGGAAGTTGAAGATGACAACGATCAGCAACAGTAACACAGAAGAAGACAAAGTGGTAGCAACGATTGATGCTAGAATAAGGTCGCACGTAATTTCTACTTTGTTATTCCGGTATATTTCCTGTAGGAACTCTATTATCTCATAACCGATACCTTCTTCTTTTAATATGTTCCACAGGAGTTCCCTAATTACGTTGTCGTACGCCCCGTTTATGTCCAGGAAGGCCAAATACAAAGGTCTATTTTCCACTCTAGCTATTTCGATGCATTGGGTAAGGACGAACAGGCTATCATCTAAGCGCCTACCATTTCTAAATCCGTTCTGAAGTTCTCGACTTTCAACCCATGCTTGCACCTTTAATTTCACCGCCTGCATGGCTAACCTGTACATAACAGATGTTATGGTAATCGGCCTGTAGGATTTTATGTGCATCCTGTCTCCTTTCCCTTTATAAATAAAATTTATTTTACTCTGCCGCCAGCTGTCCGGAATTTGCTTATTCCTTATGACTGTTTCTAGAGCTTTTAACAACGTTTCCTTACTTTTTGGACGGAGTTCATTAATCAGCTTGATCGGAATTACATCTATTCCTGTAGATGTGTTTTTAGGAATATTTTTTTCTGCCTTTTTCCAGTTTAGATTGGTCAGTTCTAAGCTACTTTGTATTCTGCTACCTTGTGTTGCTTCCTGATTTGCGGAGATCAGCCTATCGTAGCTCTTAAATGACTCGGCTATAACTGATGTAATGTAGTTCACTGCGTTATCTCCCTTTAAACAATTTCCCTCGTTATCTTGAATCCGATCCTGCTTTCTTTGATTCTTCTTCCCTAGCCAGCTTATATGGTTCCAAAATTTTCTTGCTCCGCCTCTAGAGGCATCGTGTATATCAGCCATCCAGCGATCGGTGGACTGTCTTATTTTACTTTGGACGAGGGCCTGCACTCGAAGTTTCTTTTGTCGATATGATTCCCATTTTTGGTCGATTTCCTCCTGAGATACCTGTGCTTTCTTTGCCATTTGGTGTTCCCTTGAAGCAGCCCGTCGTTGTTTAATAGCTTCCCTGATTTCCTTATTCCACCAGCTCCGTGGCTTCTTCTTTCCATTCCAGCGGTTTGCTACTTTAACCTCCTGAATTTTCCTCCTTATGAGCAGTTCTGCATGTTCATAATCCCAGTCTTCCATGGGGCTTTTCTCTATTGCTTCCTCTATGTCTGCTACTATCTGCGCTATTTGATCGTCGTTTAATTTTGCGTTTATGTTTTGTCTAAGTTCCATTTCTCTTTTCATCAAGGGCCCCATCTGCAGACTAATACGTTTATGATCACTTACCAGACTACACTCCCCTTCTTCGTCTATTTCCATTTTTGTGACCTTGCTATAAATTTCCTGCGACATTAGACAATAGTCAATGGTCGTCTGTCTGTTGCGGAATTTCCCACGTGATTTGGCCTTCACATTTTGTTTCTCTATTTACTATAACTAGATCGTGTCGCTCACAGATATCTAGCATTAGCTTGCAGTTACAATCCGTGTATCCATCCAGATCGTCGATGTGGCCGTTCATGTCCCCCAGTAGAATAATATTGGCCCCGTTTCCAAACTGGCTTATATCGTTACAGAGACATTCAACAACATCCTTGTTTTTTGTTGCCTGCATTGATGTCCTGTTCCTAAATAAACTACCCCTAGCCATGTCCTTATGCCGGCAATTGTTCCTGAAACCCAGATATGTTCTTTACAAGACAATTTAATTGTTTGCCAATTTGTTCACTGGTGTATCAACATACCTACCCCTCCACCCTTTTTTTCCGTTCTCGTTCTGTTGCACCCTTCCCAGACGTAGCCTTCTATAGACGGCGGATCTTCTAGATCCCTGAGATGAGTCTCGCAAAGAGCGTACACACCTATTTTGTCAGCCATTTCGCTCTTTTTCTACCTCCTTGCATGTTTATGTAGCTGATCGTAGTGTTAAATTTCTTTTTTGCACTTTTCTTTCTCGACCTACTCTTTGCCATTTTTGGGGGTACAGCCTCCATTATTACACTTTCTTCTGCTTCACTTCTAACTACCTCTGTGCACGGAGTCATCGCGAACCTTCTAAAAAAAGCTACAGCCCTTCCTGCCAAGCGCCAGCCGATCTCTGCTCCCACCCTTCCGTTAAAATGAATGCCATCTCGCTGAAAAGCCCTACCAAAACCTGCTTTATGCACCTCCCTGTTTACCTCAACCACTTCGACGCTTCTCCAGGCTTAACTTTCTTATGTCCTGATTAACTGCCACCACGTCCTTTTCCAGCTTTCCGTTCAATCATAGCACCTCCGGTACTGTGCATACAACTATCTGCGCTTGGTGTGCTATCTCCCTGACCTCGTCAACTCCCTTAGCTAAACTCTCCACCACTCCTGCAGCGTCACCATTTAGGACATCGTTTAGCCCCGCGGCTACTATTACCATACTGCGCTCTGCGGAATTCTTCAACAGCCTATCTTTACTCTTTCAGCACTGCCCTCATTGTACTCAGTGGGAAGGCTCCAACTAACACTCTCTTATCACTCCTTTCTCGTTCCAAGATATCTCGCTTGCACCTGTTCATGTTAGAATCTCCGGCGATAAGCACCTGGGCCTTCTCTCTCCCTCTCCCAACTGTTGGCTCCTGCTTTCGGTTATCCGTGTCCTTATCTCTGGGATTTTCATGCTTCCTCATTTCTTCCTTTTTTTCCGCCGTCTTAGCCGCTTCTAAATGACTCTGACGGTTCGGATCCGCCTGACCTACTTTGCTTATGCTTTCCATGCCAGTGCTGGCCCCAGCCATGTGGCCCGCATTGGAATGTTCGTCCTCGTTGGTTCCAAGGATAAAGTCGGCCCCCCTTTTTTTTTTTCAATTTGAGTAAGCTGTCCATGCAGTTTCTGATTTTCCGCTCGTAACAAACGTACTTCATTTTCTAAATCATCCACACGAGACACTAAACTGTCCCTTTCTTGATCAAATCTATCTAAACGCGCACTCAGTACGCAACACCAACACAAAAAGTCGCTGCCTTCCGCTTCACCTACAGAGTCAAAACGCGTTTCCTTGAGATTAACCTGCGCCTCACACTGAGTACACTTTACCTTCTTTTGATTGCACATCTTAATCGCTAATCGACTGAACTATATCTATTACGAATTCTCAGAATATACAAATTGCCAAAAGAAGACACAAGAAACGACTAGCAAACACGCGTTAAAAACCAATTCTGCGAATGCCAATAGCCTAGAAAATAAATATCTAAACAAGATAGCTAAATAATGAACGCCAAGAAAACCTAGCTGCCAGCACGAAAAAACCAGGCCGCTAGGACCAAGAGCTAAAATCTATACTTTAGGCTACACCTAACCTAACTAGCTGAAAACAATAAAAGAAAGAACTCATATATTTGACGCTTCGGAAGCTCCCGCTGTCGCCAGTCCGTCCGTTTCCGGTAGCCACGTGCAATCAGGGGAGCGATGGAACACGCGTCCGCACCACACGGCTGTCAACTGTCAACAGGCCCCCAGTACCCGTGCTGCCTCTGGCGGCCGCGCCATGCGTAAAAGTCACACTAAGCGGCCGCTCCTCGCGGCGCTGTCGGAGCACCTCTCTTTCTTCTACCGTGGTCTCGACCAATTTTATTCTACTGGTTAACCTTACGGTGGTGAAGCCGACCATGCATGTACCTCGCGGCGCTAATTGTACGCCCGTTTTTTTTTGTTACTCCCTGGCTCCTTCATTGAAATAATATGTCAGCATGGTTTCAGGCCGAAGAAATCGTCCACTCCAGCCGTCACAGAAATTACGTAAAACGACATTTCTACGTTTAACGGAAACAGTTTGCACGCTTAACGGGTTAATTCCGTTACGCTACCTCACGAGCAGAACAATGATTTGATAATTCAATAAACAAAGCAATACTGCATCAAATTTCTTTAATTATAGTGCTCCAAGAAAGCTCACGTAATGCATTTTTAAATGTTGCGCTAAAAATTTCTCGACAGTTCCCGCGGATTGCCCCAACATCCTATACTCAGGTCATTACTGCTTTCTTTTGAGTAATCAGGTAGAACGAAAGGAAGAAGATGGTTTGCACGGTATAAAAAAGAAGAACCGAACAAGGGTAAATAGGGTACGCCTCAGGTCGCAGATGAGCCAACGTTTCGACAAGTGGACTTGTCTTCGTCGGGGCATAGCGATCATCACTGGCAGGGGTTTAAATACGCTTTTGCTTCCGAAGAAGAAAAGCTGGGGAGGGGAAAGTGGGTCATGAAGTGGAAAAAAAAAAATCATCTTGAGTATGTACTTATCAGCCATGGAACCAGGGATTCTGTAGCCTGCAAAAGAAGTAAAAGCGGCAGTACCAGAAAAAAAAAAGGACTACTATGCTGGTTAGGTGATTAGTCACCACTAAAGACGGTTTGGTGAAGATACACCTTACAAAGGGAGGCTATGCAAAGGGCCCTGATAAGGCATATATCTAGGCGGACAATTCTTAAAAGGAGGGGGTAGGGCGGGGAGTACATAGTCACAGGATAATAACCACATAGTGAAAAATAATAATAACCTTAAGTGTGTATCTCAACCTGGAACCGGAGATCCTGTGGTCTACAAAAGAAGTAAAAACGGCAGTACCAGGAAAAAAAAAATCATAGTACAGGGTAGATGATTAGTGACCACTTAGGCGGGTTTGGTGTGGATACACCTTACAAAGGGAGGGTTTGCGAAGGGCCCTGATAAGGCATATATCTATGGAGGACAATTCTTAAAAATTTCTGCAAAGGGGGGGGGGGGGGGATACAGTCACAGGATAATAAGCGCACTGGGAACCAACACTGACATGAGAGAAAAAAAATAAAAAATAGTAATAAAAAACGAGAGGGAAAAATAATAATGATAATAAAAAAAAATTGTGAGGACAAATTCAAGCAACAAGTGATAAGGAGGAAATGTGTTTAGAGGAACATGTAGGGTTGTGCTTTGCGGAAGGGAATAGGGTGTAATTGCGTTGTGAATAAACTGTACAATTAAGGCTATGTGAGATTGTTTTTCCGAATAGTTATGTTGGAGAGGGAATATACCTAAGGGATTCTAGCGTTCCCTTAGATATATTTATTCCTGCTGGTTCCAATGTTCTAAATTTATGAATTAGATAGGCCTCTCTATATTTTCTGTCCCTTGCAGATTTAAAGCCTGACTGGAGAATATATAATTTAATTTCTTCGAACTTATGGCCTTTCTGATTGAAATGCTGGAAAACTGCTTTCGGGAGGTTTTTGCCTACGTCTGCCCGATGTCCATTAAGCCGCATGTTCATTGGTTGTCCTGTCTCTCCGATGTACTGTTTATGACAAAAGGAGCATTCTAGAAGGTAGATAACGTTTGAAGATGTGCAGTTAAAGCCTGATTTTATGTGAAAAGTGAAATCGCTTGCATTGCTTTTAACTGTGGTGTCTTTTTGTATATGACTGCACGTCTTACATCTATGTCGAGAGCAAGGGTGTGGTTGTGTTGGATGCTTGTTGTCGAGTTTAGAATGTACTAGAATATCTCTGAGGTTCGCGTTACGTTTGTATGTCACCCTTGGTGCCTCCGGAAATATTTTCTTGAGGCGTTCATTACACGTTAACACGGAATGGTATTTCCGCAGAATATTGTTTATGTTTGGGAGGGCATTGGAGTATTTAGTTACAAAAGAAGGCTGTCGTTCGGTGTTGGCCTTTGGTCGTTTCGTGAGCACATCATTGCGGTTTAAAGTGCTTGCTTTTTCGAGGGCCGTATTAAGGGAGTTACCGGGATAGTTCCTCTGGATTAGTGTTGCTTTCAATGAATGTAGTTCGTTTAGGTAGTCACTATCATCGCTACATATTCTTCTAAGCCGTGTCGCCTGTCCTACAAATATTCCTTGTTTACAATGTCTCGGATGATGACTCGTAAAATCTAGATATTGTTGCTTATCCGTTGGCTTTCTGTACAAAGAAGTTTTAAGTTTTCCATTTTCCACTGACACCGTGGTGTCGAGAAAGTCTACTTTTAATTGCGACGACTGGCAAGTGAATTTAATGCTAGTGTGATGATTATTAAGATGCGAGACGAAAGACTGAAGTGATTCTGATCCGTGCTGCCATATCATGAAAATGTCGTCAATATAGCGAAGGTATATAAGTGGCTTTTCCGGGAATGAATTTAGTATATTGGATTCTAGAACTCCCATGAATATATTCGCGTAAGTCGGAGCAAATGGAGTACCCATGCTGGTTCCAAATATCTGCAAATAATAGGATGAATCGAACTCGAAATAATTTAAAGTTTGGACTAGTTTAAGGAGCGAGAGATAAACTTCAGAGGCATGCGGATGGTGGTTGTTGATTAGTACTTGGGAGAGGGCGTCGATACCTTCATTGATAGGAATATTAGTGTAGAGTGCCGCGACGTCAAGTGTGACAAGTATACAATCATCTGCCAGATTGGTGGTGTTATTAATACGCTCAATAATTGGGAGAAAGTGAGGTGTGTCCTGCACAAACGAAGGAAGCTGGGTCGGGAGGTCTGCTAGGTGGTGATTTAGGAATATTGAGAGGTTTTCTGTGGGCGTATTATTGTTGGACACAATTGGACTTCCTGGTATGTCTGCGGTAAACAATGCTTCTGCGGAAACCTTATGGATCTTGGGTAGTCGGTAAAATCGACCTGCTTGTTTGTTTGACGGCTGAAGAAATTTATAGTCCATCTCGGTAATTAGTTCCCTGGCTAATAGATCTCTTATTTTATTCAGGATGACTTTACTGAACTGTTCTGTCGGGTCGGTATTCAACTTTTCGTAGTGGAAAGAGTTGTTAAGCTGTCTATATGCCTCTTTTTTGTAATTTTCAACAGGGAGAATAACTATGCTACCACCTTTACTGAACTGTTCTGTCGGGTCGGTATTCAACTTTTCGTAGTGGAAAGAGTTGTTAAGCTGTCTATATGCCTCTTTTTTGTAATTTTCAACAGGGAGAATAACTATGCTACCACCTTTATTCTCCCTGTTGAAAATTACAAAAAGGAGGCATATAGACAGCTTAACAACTCTTTCCACTACGAAAAGTTGAATACCGACCCGACAGAACAGTTCTGTAAAGTCATCCTGAATAAAATAAGAGATCTATTAGCCAGGGAACTAATTACCGAGATGGACCATAAATTTCTTCAGCCGTCGAACAAACAAGCAGGTCGATTTTACCGACTACCCAAGATCCATAAGGTTTCCACAGAAGCATTGTTTACCGCAGACATACCAGGAAGACCAATTGTGTCCAACAGTAATACGCCCACAGAAAACCTCTCAATATTCCTAAATAACCACCTAGGAGACCTCCCGACCCAGCTTCCTTCGTTTGTGGAGGACACACCTCACTTTCTCCAAATTATTGAGCGTATTAATAACACCACCAATCTGGCAGATGATTGTATACTTGTCACACTTGACGTCGCGGCACTCTACACTAATATTCCTATCAATGAAGGTATCGACGCCCTCTTCCAAGTACTAATCAACAACCACCATCCGCATGCCTCTGAAGTTTATCTCTCGCTCCTTAAACTAGTCCTAACTTTAAATTATTTCGAGTTCGATTCATCCTATTATTTGCAGATATTTGGAACCAGCATGGGTACTCCATTTGCGCCGACTTACGCGAATATATTCATGGGAGTTCTAGAATCCAATATACTAAATTCATTCCCGGAAAAGCCACTTATATACCTTCGCTATATTGACGACATTTTCATGATATGGCAGCACGGATCAGAATCACTTCAGTCTTTCGTCTCGCATCTTAATAATCATCACACTAGCATTAAATTCACTTGCCAGTCGTCGCAATTAAAAGTAGACTTTCTCGACACCACGGTGTCAGTGGAAAATGGAAAACTTAAAACTTCTTTGTACAGAAAGCCAACGGATAAGCAACAATATCTAGATTTTACGAGTCATCATCCGAGACATTGTAAACAAGGAATATTTGTAGGACAGGCGACACGGCTTAGAAGAATATGTAGCGATGATAGTGACTACCTAAACGAACTACATTCATTGAAAGCAACACTAATCCAGAGGAACTATCCCGGTAACTCCCTTAATACGGCCCTCGAAAAAGCAAGCACTTTAAACCGCAATGATGTGCTCACAAAACGACCAAAGGCCAACACCGAACGACAGCCTTCTTTTGTAACTAAATACTCCAATGCCCTCCCAAACATAAACAATATTCTGCGGAAATACCATTCCATGTTAACGTGTAATGAACGCCTCAAGAAAATATTTCGGAGGCACCAAGGGTGACATACAAACGTAACGCGAACCTCAGAGATATTCTAGTACATTCTAAACTCAACAACAAGCATCCAACACAACCACACCCTTGCTCTCGACCTAGATGTAAGACGTGCAGTCATATACAAAAAGACACCACAGTTAAAAGCAATGCAAGCGATTTCACTTTTCACATAAAATCAGGCTTTAACTGCACATCTTCAAACGTTATCTACCTTCTAGAATGCTCCTTTTGTCATAAACAGTACATCGGAGAGACAGGACAACCAATGAACATGCGGCTTAATGGACATCGGGCAGACGTAGGCAAAAACCTCCCGAAAGCAGTTTCCCAGCATTTCAATCAGAAAGACCATATGTTCGAAGAAATTAAATTATATATTCTCCAGTCAGGCTTTAAATCTGCAAGGGGCAGAAAATATAGAGAGGCCTATCTAATTCATAAATTTAGAACATTGGAACCAGCAGGAATAAATATATCTAAGGGAACGCTAGAATCCCTTAGGTATATTCCCTCTCCAACATAACTATTCGGAAAAACAATCTCACATAGCCTTAATTGCACAGTTTATTCACAACGCAATTACACCCTATTCCCTTCCGCAAAGCACAACCCTACATGTTCCTCTAAACACATTTCCTCCTTATCACTTGTTGCTTGAATTTGTCCTCACAATTTTTTTTTAATTATCATTATTATTTTTCCCTCTCGTTTTTTTATTTTTTTTTATTTTTTTTTCTCTCATGTCAGTGTTGGCTCCCAGTGCGCTTATTATCCTGTGACTGTATCCCCCCCCCCCTTTGCAGAAAGTTTTAAGAATTGTCCTCCATAGATATATGCCTTATCAGGGCCCTTCGCAAACCCTCCCTTTGTAAGGTGTATCCGCACCAAACCCGCCTAAGTGGTCACTAATCATCTACCCTGTACTATGATTGTTTTTTTCCTGGTGCTGCCGTTTTTACTTCTTTTGTAGACCACAGGATCTCCGGTTCCAGGTTTAGATACACACTTAAGGTTATTATTATTTTTCACTATGTGGTTATTATCCTGTGACTATGTACTCCCCGCCCTACCCCCTCCTTTTAAGAATTGTCCGCCTAGATATATGCCTTATCAGGGCCCTTTGCATAGCCTCCCTTTGTAAGGTGTATCTTCACCAAACCGTCTTTAGTGGTGACTAATCACCTAACCAGCATAGTAGTCCTTTTTTTTTTCTGGTACTGCCGCTTTTACTTCTTTTTCAGGCTACAGAATCCCTGGTTCCATGGCTGATAAGTACATACTCAAGATGATTTTTTTTTTCCACTTCATGACCCACTTTCTTCTCACTCATCTTCTCCTCCCCACTCTTTCGCACCCACTTTCCCCTCCCCAGCTTTTCTTCTTCGGAAGCAAAAGCGTATTTAAACCCCTGCCAGTGATGATCGCTATGCCCAGACGAAGACAAGTCCACTTGTCGAAACGTTGGCTCATCTGCGACCTGAGGCGTACCCTATTTACCCTTGTTCGGTTCTTCTTTTTTATTCTTTTGAGTAAATCATCTTCATAAATGTTTGTACGGTATGGCATTGCATTGCATATGCCGGCGATTCAGCCGTGATGTTTACTGGCAAGCAGAGTTATTTTAAAACAGCACTATAATACGGACAGATATATAAACAGGCAAACACACATTGCGCTGAACTGGAAAGTGAATTTTTTTTATGAAGTGTTTCTTTTTATAGGATGCGGCGGATAAACGTCGACAAACAGTCACGTCACATGTCCTCATACGTCATCCTCTCTCTTCTAAAAGAAGCCATTCCTTCGCTTGAAGTGTTAGGAAAGTGCTGCTTACGCATGTTTCTATAGAATCGCTGTGTTTACTGCCTGAATATTTTCTCTTGCTATTTGGTCTCGGTTTCATCCTATTACCTCCGTCCTTTCTTGAATATCGTTCCGTTCGACCAACGTATGTCTTTTCGCATGACAACGGAATCCTAAACAGAACTGCTTCACTCTATCCACACTCTGTCCGTGTTCTAGCACCGTTTTCAAATGATGTTCAACTAACTCGTCCAATATGCCACTCTGCTCAATCAGCGTTACCCTGTAATGAGGGATATGCAATAAATGAGTCAATGCTAGAAAATTACGTCACATTTCTCGAACACAACCTGTAATAACCACGCCAGACGCTATAATATAAGTGTTATATAGGTTCGTAGGCAACACAAAGTAGCAGTCAGTAAAGGAGAAATTTCGTCCAGTTAAGTACTCATTTCACTCATAGTGCTCGAGGACAGTTTGTTTTGTTTGTTTGGTTGGTTTTAGTCACTTTAGTCTTTCGTTCCGTTTTGGTGGGCTGTGACTGTGAGCGCAATACATTCAATGTTGGCAGTACCGTGGCGTTCAGTAGTTTACAAACGATTAAAGTTTGCTTGATGGGTGCGTTCCATTTTAATTTGGTTTCCTGCACTTTTTCAACATTTCAGAAAATGAAGAATGTATTCGCTTATTTTACGGTGTTTTTCGTGTCTCACTTTTTTGCCTTATATTGTTTCTATGTATTGCGAACGGACAAGTTCATGGGAATTGCTTAATACTGTACCTGCACCAGTAACCAAAAATACGCTAATTACACAGAACAAGATTTTGTTCCGGGCCTTTTTTTTCTGCAATAATTTGGAACGAATGAGTAAACAATGGTTCTTAAACGGTCTGTGAAACTCCGTGATGATGTCACTCCTAAAATATTCTTCATAGCTAGGAGAAAATTTTCTGCATGGAACTTATATTACCTCGTGCAGGCCTGCATGTGTTGTATATGCACATGCATATATGTATACTTGTTTATTGAAGGGCCTATACTAACCAAGGGATTATATAAATATTCCATAGCTATTTTGCGCATGTATTTGTTGCTAAATAATATGAAATACAATAAACGAAAACTACCAGCTTGTGCCAGGTTTGATATGGTTGCTGGAGGTTTTGAGCAACAGTCGCCGCGGGCATTGAGTCGCCCGCCTCTGCTGCACCGTTGCGGAGAGCGGGTTGAGAAGTGCTTCCTTTATTTTGGTTCGACAACCTCAGCTTTGGTTCGATGACATGAACTATGACACAGCACGGAAAGCCGGAAACAGATCCAAAAAGAAAGGCAGGTATACCATGTTTATGGGCGGCCGTTTCGCCCAATGCGTTGTCGCGTGTGTAGATTCTTCGAGGTCCCGGGGCAGGAAGGAAAGCGCATGCACTCATGTTCGCATTGCTCCACAAGCTGCACGGTGCTATTTCACAAAAGTGTGGTCACCCCGTTCATCATTTCTCAAACATGTGCGGAAATAAGCTAATGAGCATTGCACCCCCCTCACCCATCCGTTTTCTCCCTTAAAAAAAAAGTGTGTGTGTGTGTGTGTGGAGGGGGGAGTTAGAGTATCACCCTGGTTCCAACGTCCTAGGTGGGCAGATAGCCGGCACTCGTGCTCTCTTTTCTTTTTGAAGGCATGCGTTCAACGACAGTCTCCGACTTTCTCGCGTCGCATCTTGTGTGTCGTGGAGTGCGTGGCCACAGCGGCCTCAGAGACCTATCGAACGATGAGTGACTTGCCTGATCAACAGCAACTAATTTTCTAATAGTATCTTCCAGACTCGCATCTTGAAAGCAGCTATTGTAGGGGTGCATAAAATCCGACAACGCTCTAATGATTTTCAAAGATCACTGGCCGCTGCAAATGTGAAGTACAATGTACAGGGATATATCCTCTGCTTTTTTTTCCGTCGGTAAAACGGCTATTACGCGTACTTTATAAGCAAATCGCATTCCGCGTATTAAAAGAAAGCTGGTCCTGAACCAAAGCTACGTATGATTAATTTGTGGAGATGAACTACAGACACTCGTTGTCGGGTCTCCACAAATATATTTGGCAGGACCCGCTTAGCCAGGCGGGAACGGGACACCGAACCGCCGGCATTCAATCCTGCTGCCACGAAGAACGAACTGCGCGTGCTTGGCAGGCGTGCTGATGCTGTCGTCTTCTTTTGTGGCGAGACCACGATGGCATGCCGCAGAGCCCCCCCCCCCCCCCCCTCTTTCTAGCGATGAAGCCATGAGCGAAAGGGAATGGCGAAAAGCGGATACTGGGAGTGTGAATCGTACTCGGCGAGAACCGACACGATCGGGAGAGGTTGCAGTGGCAGAGTTTGTGATGACGTCTCAGTCAAGGTGGGCGGGTTTAAGGCGATCAACCGACATCGTGTCCTGCCGGCCGTTGATGCGCAGTAGAAAGTACTTAGGAGCAAGCCGGAGCACCTGGTACGGACTATCGTATGGTGGCCGTAAGGATGGACGTACAGAACGAAGACGTGTGTGCACCGCTGCAGGTCTTGGGGGACGTGGATACGACGGGAGTAGTGACGCTGACTTGGTGGAATGACATTGATCATAGCGCTACGTAGTCGACAGGCGTATTATGTGACGTCAGCAGGCGTGGGTGGCGAGGGCTCGAAGAACTCGTCAGGGACACGGAGAGCAGTTCAAAACGTTAACTATGCTGCGCAGGTAGAAAAGTCAGTGCGAAGTGCGGTGCGGAGGCCAAACACGCAGGACGAAGGGTAGGTTCAATCCATGGTGCAGGGAAAGCGGACGCCATAAGTGAAGCTTTCAACTGCCGATGGAAACGTTCAATGATACCATTCGGAACAGGGTGGTAAGAGGTTGTCCTAATGTTGTTGATGTCGAGGAGCCGAGGTAGGTTAGCAAATAATGCTGAGTCAAACTGACGACCACGATCAGTCGTACTGGTGGAATAAGGGACACCGTAGCGGATTACCCAGGGTGTGATGAGCGCTCTTACGATCGACTCCGCCGTTATGTCCAGAAGGGGCATTGCTTCAGGCCACCTCGTGAACTTGTCAATGCAGGTTAACAGGTGACGGTGGTTCCCGCAGGGAAGAAGAGGACCGACAATGTCGACGTGCAGATGGCTGATGCGGGCGTCCGGGAACGGGAAGGATCCAAGAGGAATCGCAGTGTGTCGGTGCGTACCTTACTTTGCTGGCAGCTGAGGCACGTGCGCGACCAGCGACGAACGTCTACGTTGATGCGAGGTCAGACATAACGAACCGTGACAAGGCGCCGAGTTGCGCAGATGCCAGAATGGACTAAAGAATGGAGGGTGTCAAATACGGTTCGCCGGTATGATGGAGGCATGTAGGGGCGAGGGCGACCGGTCGAAGTATCACAGATGAGAGGAACGGCACAGTCAGGGAGCAAGACGTCCTCTAATAGCAGAGAGGTGTCGCGCGTGCGAAGCCGTTGCAGCTCGGCATCGGCTCGTTGAGCAGCAGCCATAGCCGTGAAGTTGATGATTGGCCGTCCATCGCCCATCGCATTGACTTCAGCGCGAGAAAGAGTATCGGCAACTATGTTCGACTTACCGCTGACGTGACGAATGTCGCTGGTAAACTCGGAAATATAGGCGAGTTTCTTGATTTCCCGAGGAGTGTAGGAGGAACTGGTGGATGCCAGTGCAGACGTCAGAGGTTTGTGGAAGAAAAGGACGGAAGTGCTTCACGGCTGAATAAATTTCAAGCAGCTCTCGGCCGAAGGTTCTGTATCGGCGCTCAGGGGGCGCAAGCTTCTTGGAAAAGAAGGCGATTGGCTTCCAAACACCAGCCACAAACTGTTGCAAGACTGAGCCGAGAGCAGTGTTCGATGCGTCAACCATGACGGATGCGGGCGCGTCACATTTGCGATGGACCAGGAGCGTGACGCCTGCGATGGCAGCTTTGATGCCCCTGAATGCGCGGTCAGCGGTATCGCTCCAAGCGACAAGAGCTGTCGGCTTGCTGTGGCCCGAGAGAAGGTCGTGAAGAGGCTGCAGTATTGCAGCACAACGAGGAATGAAACGCCGATAATAGTTGGCGAGGCCAAGAAATTCGCTCAACTGGCGGGTGTTAGTGGGCCGAGGAAATTCAGTGATGGCGGTGACACGGGCCGGTAACGGGAGGATGCCATGGGCGTTCACGCGATGGACGAGAAAGTGCAACTCTGCAACGCCAAACTTGCTTTTCGGCCCGTTGACCACAACACCAACGCGGCGGAGCCTGGCGAGGTCTTGACGCAGGTGGAGCTTGATGGGCCTCTGTCGTAGGGCTGAAGATACGAATGTCATCAAGCTAGGCTAAACGGCATACTGCATATCAGATACCTACTGTTTTAAATCAAGTACGAGAATTAATCGATTTCAGCGTAAATATCTCCAAAAAGCGCTTAACGCCATTTTCATTGAATTGTCGTGACGCTGGGGCTCCGTCGACCCGGCCTTCACTTGGTAGCGTGCAGAGACTCGGGGTTGAAGTAGGATTGAATCTTCGAAGTTGGTGAAATATGTACAAGCAGGTTTAATGGCACTTTGAGAAACTTATTTACAAGATTATTTACAAGAATATTTACAAGAAAAAGAAGGGTACATCGGCAAAATGGCAAGCGTTAAGAGTTCATAGCGAGAAGCGACTGGATGAGCCGTTTACCCAGGGCCCAGAGCGACATTTCGTGCTCTGCAGCGTCCTTAAAAACCCCCTATGTCCAGCCCCTCTCTGAAGATGTTGACCAACCAAATCCAGGGCACGCCCCTCAGGTATCGGCATCCAATCGAACACATCACTGCACTGATGGTCTGAAGCACTGACTGGTCCGGCATTCATTCGTTGGGCGTGATCACTTGTTGGCGGGAAAAGCTTGGGAACGGCGAGGAGAGGAGGTACATTTCTATTCTTCAGCAAAGAAACCACAGGCTGGTTCTGACAAGGGGTTTTACTTCTCAGAAACCCGAGTGCACGTGGCGCCGCATAGGGCTCCCAACATGGTCCCTTTTCGACAATTGCAAATCTTTCCTGCATTCCCGGGAAATCACTTAATGGCCGTATGAGTCATGCTCCTTTCTTGTCCTGCACGTCAGCGGACATGTCACTCTGTCGTCTCCTTTGGATAGGAGGCATTCATCACTGGAGGATAGCACTTCTCGACTGGAAGGGTGAACAAAAGAAAGAAAGCACTTCCTGCTATTTCCCGCAGGGGGACGTTTCTTTGTGTTTTTCCAGACGTTCTCTTGACAGGGTCAATTTGGCATTTGCAGGTTGTCCACAAAGCAAAACATGCTTACAAAACAGGATTCCTGGAAACAGGCTCACTTAGAGCCATTGGACCATCACCACATATTCACAAAACTTATCCATGCCCACAGGCGAACAATAGAGCGCGCAATTGCGGATGCTTGGTCGTAACAGCCTCCTCCCCCGCCAGAAGAGTCTCGGAGGGCAGCAGTCCCAGCTGCTGCATGAAGAGACGACTTAATGGCCTGCACGTGAACGCTTGAAGCTCGCTGTTGCTTGTCGCGTTGTCTTGATTGTTGTAGGCCAAATTGCTCGAGCTGTCTGAAACTCAACCACATGTCGAAGCAAGCACTCGGCTCCCGTCTGAAGAGACCAGGTCAAAAGAAAACTGCCATTGTTGTTCGAGAAAAGCCCACTCTCAAGACGTTCAGGACCCACGTATGCCTCGAAAACCAAACGTGCTGCTTTACATAGTCACATATATTCAAGCGCACGAAAAAAAAAAATAAAACCTGATTATCAATTTGGATACATGGTGAGGAACATCTCGGACCGCTTAGAAAGAGCGGCTAAGCGCGTCCGCATTCCCATTTAACTTCCCCTTTTTGTATCTTATTTCAAAATTGTACTGCTGTAAAATCAAGCTCCACCTAAGAAGGCGACTGTTCTTCGATGTCGCAGTTTGCAGCCAAGCTAGGGGACAATGGTCCGTCTCTACGGTGAATTTGGCCCCTCCAAGATAGCACTGCAATTTTTGAATGGCCCATACAATGCAAGCGCACTCTTTCTCTGACGCGCAATAAGCCCTCTCTCTAGAACTCAGTTTTCTGCTCAAGTAGAGCACGGGGTGCTCATTACCGTCGTCATCTCTCTGGCAGAGAACAGCACCTAACCCTCGATCACTGGCATCACACTGGACCGTGAATTCTCGGCCATAGTCTGGAGCTCGCAATACCGGACGGCTAATCAGCACAGCCTTCAGGTTTACGAAGGAGGCTTCCTTTTGTTCGTCCCAGACTACATTTGTCGGTTCTGTCTTGCGGAGAGCGTCGGTCAGAGGGCTAGCCAAAGCTGAATAGTTAGGGATGTAGTGATTGTAGTACCCAGTCAGACCTAGGAATGCTCGAATTTCCGTCTTCGTGCTCGGCCGCGGATAGTCTGCTACCGCAGAAATCTTAATCTCGCTGGGTTTCCTGAAACCTTGACCTACATTGTGACCCAAGTAGTCCACGGTCGCCCTTGCCAGGCAACATTTCTCGGCCTTTACGGTTAGTCCAGCTTGACGCAAAAGGCTCAGTACAGCTCTTAGATGTACCATATGGTCCGCCCACGAGTCGGAAAAAACCGCAATGTCGTCTAAATAAGGCACCGCGAATGTTTCACACCCCTTTAAAACCCTATCCATGAGTCGGGAAAAACAAAATGGAGCATTTTTGAGCCCGAAACTCATCATTGTTGGCTGGTAGCTGCCCGTCGGAGTGACGAAAGCCGCGTATCTGCTGGCGCGTTCAGTGAGCGGTACTTGCCAGTATCCTCGAGTAAGGTCCAGCGTAGTCACATATGCCGCTCTACTGACCTGTTCTACTCTCTCCTCAATATTCGGAATAGGATACACTTGATCCCTGGTGAGAGAATTTAGCTTTCGGTAGTCTACCACAGGCCTAGGGTCTTTACCTGGAGCTTCTACTAAGATCATAGGCGAAGCATAATCGCTTTCCGAGGGTTTTATTACTCCCAATTCCAGCATGCGAGTTACTTCCCTATCCAGAATTTCTCTTTGCCTTGGAGAAAATCGGTAGCACCTTGATCGCACTGGCACGTCTGAAGTCAGCTCAATATCGTGCTCAGTCAAATCAGTCCTGCCTGGCCTGTCCACGAAGCAGGCCTCAAACTCTGTTATTAGCTCGCCCAGATCGGACAGCTGGGATTTCTTTAGTTCTCCTCTCTGCTCCGTCTTTTTGTGAAGCTCCTGAGCGTTGCTTCCTTTTCCGCTGAGGCAAATCAAGTTATCCCCCATCTCCTCGGGAAGGTTTAACGTTAGATTTACCACGGCTTCCTTCTGCACATAGGGCTTCATAAGATTGCAATGATAAATGCGCACTGCTTTACGCCTATCGGGGATTTTCACTGCGTAGTTAGTGTCAGAAAGCTTTGCAACGACTTCAGCAGGTCCTTCCCACTGTACTTCGAGCTTATTCTTGGGATCATTGGCTTGCTCCATAGCTAAGTCCTCTCGGGTTCCACTTAAAAGTCTCGTGAGATTACTAGACACTGGCGGCAAGAGGTTACTTTCAAGAACGTCCTCATTCCGTGTCTTATCAAGCTCACTTTCATGTTGACTTATCTGAGATGCCTCGCTCTCAAAGTTTTCTGGCCCGCTATTTTCCGCATTTACCACTGTTTTAACTGCCGTTTCCTCCGCTGTTGATTTTTCTGAAATGAGCAGTGTAGCTAGTTCTCGCGCCTTTGAACGTGTTAAGGCCTGCACATCTCTGTCTCCGAAAATCAGAAGGCAAGCTTTGACCTTCTCGTAGTTGTCCGCGTCCTCCTTGTTTAGCCGCGCGACAACCTCCGCTGCCTCGCAGGGCAGAACCGTCAATAATCTCTGAGACCACGTGTCTCGCTGGAAGGACAGTTCTTCGCAAGTTCGCTCAAAGTTACCCAGATACAGACCGATATCCCCTGATATCACATATGGCTGCATGTACTTTGACATCTTGAAATCTGCCTCCTTGTTGAGAAGAGGTACCGCTAGCTGGGGACAATTGCCCGACCTCTTGCTCAACTCTACTTCTAATTTCCGGAGCTCAATTTCTAGCTCCCGCTTTTTTGCTTCTCTCTCAAGCTTCTCACGTTCGTGCTCCCTTTCCTCTTTTTCCCTCTCAAGTTCACGCTCCCTCTCCTCTTTTTCCCTCTGACGTTCGCGCTCTCTTTCCTCTTTTTCCCTCTGACGTTCGCGCTCCCTTTCCTCTTTTTCCCTCTTTTCCTCTTTTTCCCGCTCTTTCTGCTGTCTGAGCTGTTCCTCCTTTTTTTGGGCGATGAGGTTCCATGCTTCACTGAGCTCCTCATCATCGGCTCCCAAATCTGTGATTGCCTTTATAATCAAAGGTTTTCGTGCCAAACCACTTGTATCAATTCCCAATTCCTCACACAATAGCAACAGGTCCGGTTTCTGCAGCTTTTGTAGGTCCATGATCGCTCCGAGTGTCGGCTACTTCCAAAACAACTGTGCAAACTACCAACCTAAAGGCGTTTCCACACTCTCTTTACCAGTTCTAAAATCTAACCCTGTTCTAGAACCTGGTCCACATCAGAAGAAAAGCCAAGCACTCACCCACACATGCGATCGATGTTCCGAGCTGCTCTCTTGTTGGCCGATTGTTGCTCCTGCTTGTTGCTTGAGATGCCACCTCCGATCACCAGATGTTGTGGCTTGTAGATTCTGATCCACCTCGAATCACCAGATGTTGTAGCTTGTAGATGCAGATCCCACCTCCAGTCATCAGATGTTGTGGCTTGTAGATTCAGATCCCAACGCTGGTCACCAGTCGTTGTGCTTGTAGATTCAGATCCCACCGCTGCAACCAGTTGTCGTGACGCTGGGGCTCCGTCGACCCGGCCTTCACTTGGTAGCGTGCAGAGACTCGGGGTTGAAGTAGGATTGAATCTTCGAAGTTGGTGAAATATGTACAAGCAGGTTTAATGGCACTTTGAGAAACTTATTTACAAGATTATTTACAAGAATATTTACAAGAAAAAGAAGGGTACATCGGCAAAATGGCAAGCGTTAAGAGTTCATAGCGAGAAGCGACTGGATGAGCCGTTTACCCAGGGCCCAGAGCGACATTTCGTGCTCTGCAGCGTCCTTAAAAACCCCCTATGTCCAGCCCCTCTCTGAAGATGTTGACCAACCAAATCCAGGGCACGCCCCTCAGGTATCGGCATCCAATCGAACACATCACTGCACTGATGGTCTGAAGCACTGACTGGTCCGGCATTCATTCGTTGGGCGTGATCACTTGTTGGCGGGAAAAGCTTGGGAACGGCGAGGAGAGGAGGTACATTTCTATTCTTCAGCAAAGAAACCACAGGCTGGTTCTGACAAGGGGTTTTACTTCTCAGAAACCCGAGTGCACGTGGCGCCGCATAGGGCTCCCAACATGGTCCCTTTTCGACAATTGCAAATCTTTCCTGCATTCCCGGGAAATCACTTAATGGCCGTATGAGTCATGCTCCTTTCTTGTCCTGCACGTCAGCGGACATGTCACTCTGTCGTCTCCTTTGGATAGGAGGCATTCATCACTGGAGGATAGCACTTCTCGACTGGAAGGGTGAACAAAAGAAAGAAAGCACTTCCTGCTATTTCCCGCAGGGGGACGTTTCTTGGTGTTTTTCCAGACGTTCTCTTGACAGGGTCAATTTGGCATTTGCAGGTTGTCCACAAAGCAAAACATGCTTACAAAACAGGATTCCTGGAAACAGGCTCACTTAGAGCCATTGGACCATCACCACATATTCACAAAACTTATCCATGCCCACAGGCGAACAATAGAGCGCGCAATTGCGGATGCTTGGTCGTAACAGAATATAACATATAGCATTATCTTCGTGTGCTCGTACTTGTGTCTCTGTATTGGGGTAAGTTGTATTACATATTGCTGTCATATTGTTATAGCTTCTCACATACAATTTGATAATTATGTTCCGACTGCAATTTTTGTATTGCTGATGTGTCTTTTGTGGTAGTGTCTGCTCTTAAGCGCTCTGTCGCATCCACTTATAATCACCCTTCTGGAAGCTGGTAATGTGAAAAATATTGTTATCTGTACAATGATTGTTGTGCCAAACTGTGTATGGGGCAAGAGTTGTTGTCAGGCATTATTCTGCCTTTTGCTCTTGCTTCTATTTCTTTTGTGAGAAATGAACAAATAAATCAAATAAAAAACCGGATAGGATTTGGTCAACAAAGCGCTGAAAAATCTGGGCCGCATTGCGAAGACCGAAAGGCATCCTCAGATATTCAAGCATGCCAAAAGGCGTAATAATAGCGGTCTTCGGGATATCCAGGGGCTCTATAGGAACCTGGTGATACGCCTTCACGAGATCAACCTAGTTGATGATTGTGAAGCCATAAAGGGCCGATGTAAAATAGGGTAGCGGTCAGGGACTGTGGCCTTGTTGAGAGCACGGTAACTGCCGCACGGGAGCCATTCGCCGTTTTTTGGGGGGGGGGCATCAAGTGGAGGGGCGATGCCCAAGGACTGGAGGAGGGACGGATGAAGCGAAGTTCCAGCATATGCTCGAATTCTTTTTTGGCGACAGCGAAGGCGATCCGGTGTGAGGCGACAAGCGCGAGCAAGCACGGGAGGCCCAGTCGTCCCAATATGATGAGTGACGCTGTGCGCGACCGGTGCTTGAAGGGACGGGGCTCGGAAAGCGTCCGGAAACTCGGAAAGTACGCTAGACCAAGGGTCGGGAACTGTGCGCGCCTGGAGGAGCCGGAGTGGTGGATCGCGGCAAGAGACGCCTTGGACGACTGGCTCGTTTCGGAATCCAGTATGCGGTTTTGCCGCTTGTCAACTAGGAACCTGTAGTGTCATAGGAAGTAGGCGCCGATGATTGGCGAGTGCACGTCCGCGATGACAAATACCCAGCGAAAGGTACGGCGGAGTCCGATGTCGAGAGTCACCGACTTCTGTCCGTATGGTCGATCCGTTGACTGCGATCAGAAGTGGAAAGTCTGAAGGACGGCGTCGCTTAGCCAACGTAGGCGGAATAACACAGATTTCGGCACCGGTGTCGATTAGGTAGCGGACTTCAGTCATACGGTCAGTGACATGGAAAAGGCGACTGGATCGTGGGCCGAGAACACCGGTCGCCTTCAATGCTCGACCGCACCGTTTCCTGCGAAGGAGCAGGGCTGGCGGCATTGGCGTGCGCGAGAGCCATAGTGGCGGTGGTACCAGCAAAAGGTCCTGAAGGACGGTTTCCAGGAGTACTGGGCCTGGTACGGCAAGGTGGAGGTGAGGAACGCGGCCGGCGAGCGTGAAAAGCTGCAACTTCAGCTGTAAGCCGCGCTACTTGCGACTGAGCTCCTCATTCGCATCGGTGAGACGGGCGTAGCGATCGTCAGCAACTGCGAGGCAAGAGGACTATGAATATTTTCCACAGATGGGAAACCGACGTCCATGACATTATCTGCCAGCGTAGCGAGAGATTCCAGCGTCTCAGATGAAGATACGGTTAGTATCATGCGCACCTGCGGTGGTAGGTGCTGCAGGAAGAGTTCCCACAGGAGTGCGCTGTCGTGTGAGGCAGCGGAGTCGCCAGCCAGGGCGGTCATGCGACGCAACAGCTCGGTAGGCTTGCGATATCTGAGTTCTTCTGAGGTAGGGAGCTGCTGCAGATGACGCGGCTCTGTTTCAGAAGTTTGCTGGATCTGCGTCGCCCGAAGATGATCATGAGGGCGATCGGCAGGCGGAGAGCGCAGGACGTTGCAGTAGTATAGTAGTATAGTAGTATAGTAGTATAGTAGTATAGTAGTATAGTAGTATAGTATTATAGTAGTATAGCAGTAGTATAGGCGTGAGCGCGCCAATGACGTCGTCGAACATGGTCACCTGTGAAGTGATGCGGTGCCGGCGGAACAAGGCCTCGATGGTGAGGAATCTAAGTTCCGAGTTCGATGACCAGAAGCCAGGGAGCTTGAGAGCGGAGACCGCGGACTCATGAGGTGACGCCGTGTGAGGTGACGAAAGCGGTACATGAGTGGGGAAATCCGTAGCCATGGCTTACATGATAGAATGCAGGCGGTGTCTCGAGCTCCGGGCGCTTGTAGGCCTAGCGAAGCGATTGATGCAAGCGCAGGGCAGGAGTAGAGAGGGAAGGCGTGAAGTCCGGAGCCAACACATTTGTTGAGATGAACCCCAGAAACTCATTGTAGGGTCTCCACCAATATATTTGGCAGGACCAGCTGAGCCAGGCGTGAACAGCATTCAGTCCTGCTTCTTCTTCTGCCTGGATATTTGGCACATACCGACGAAGGGGGATTGGCCAGGGTTCAGTGTGGACTGCCAAATGTCCTACACAAACTGAATTAGTGTATTAAAGTAATTGACAACTAAACAAAAACATAAGATTTAAGATCACAAAAGTTATTGAAAGAAAAATATGAAGCAAAAATTTGGAATTTTGTAAAATTGGAATACATTAGCAAGGGAATCTGTCCGTAGCTATGATGAAGTTATGTAAGTACTGACAAATTTGAGGCAACGCAAATCCTTTCGCACTCGTACCGAATGAGAGTAGAAGCGGGACCGACAACGTAAATCCCAAGCGTGCAATTGGAGTTTCTAAATGCACCCTCCTCTGATGTGAAAACCTTCGGCAAGTGAGAAGGAAGTGATCAATATTTTCAATTTCCCCGCAAGCCTCACAAAGGTTTTTGGGGCTGATCCCGCATCTACATAAATAAATATTTAGGCGAGGAATCCTGCATCTCATGAGAGGAATCGTTACCGTACACTTTTGTGATTTAAATGAACGAGCCTTCCATGAGTATGTGAGATGTTGGTATTCGGCTGTAGATAGTAAAGGATTATTGCATGAAGCGGCTAGGTATTGATATCGCTGGAAACGGGACATTCCAAAAATGATGATATTAGGGATGGTATACATGAAACAGATGCATCAAGAGCTGATTTAGCCAGGAAATCTGCCGCTTCGTTCTGGAAAATACCGCTGTGACCGGGGACCCAGATGAAGCGTATTTCTTTCACCCACCCCAGTATGAAATGCTTTAGTGAGCGGCTCAACAGAGCATCCCGTGCTGACTCCAGTGACAACAAAACAGTAAGAGAGTCTGCTAGAAAAATCATTTTTGATTGACTGCAGGGAACTTTTAGTAGTGCTAGCCCAATTGCCATAAACTCTGCTAGAAATATCGGTGTGTAATCCGGGACACGCACCGAAGAACTCCAGGAAAGAGACTGAAAAAATTCCAATCGCTGCTTTGTGCGCAATCACAGACGCATCAGTGGCAATTACAGTGTGATCAGGGAATTTTTCAAGGTGTTAACCCTGATCACGCTGTAATTGCCAAGTCAAGTCTAATATCCAGGTTCAAGGAGACTGGATATTAGACTTGAGGGTAAGTGGTTCACATTAGATGGAAATATAGAATCATAATTTATATCCACAAAGGACGTTGAGCAACCAATAGGACATATAGAACAGAGGTCCACACCAATGTTTGCTAAAATGCTCTGCGTGAAAACAACCTGGGGCATGCAGAACCTTTGCCACTGATGAGTGAGAAAGAGGGCGGGGTTTGTCACAAAAATAGGTATAGCCACATCGGGAGTAGCCTAAAATGATCGCAAGTATGATCTGACAGTTAGCAGGCGGAAACGAGAGTTAAGGTCCGGAATGCGGGCCTCCAAGTACAGAACAGGGGTAGAGACTGACTGTGGAAACCCTAGGCAGAGGCGCAGCGTCCGTGCGCGCTGCGCGCTGCCTAGGGCTTCTGAGGCTGTCGTGCTGAGGCTGTCGTCTTCTTTGGCGGCGAGTCCACGATAGCATGCCACAAACTCTATATTTGTCTTGATGCAGTTTAAATGTAACGAAGTTCCTCGTCCTTCTACTTTGTCAAAACTAGCGCAAAAAAAAAAAAAAATTCTAGAGCGCACTTTGGACCGCTAAAAGGTGATGAGGCGATAGCCATTATGGCGTCTCTCATAGCCTGAGTCGCTTTGGGACGTTAAACCCCCAAACCAATTACCAAACCATACCATTATAGCGCAATGGATCGTAGCCCTCCACTACGGCACCTCTATCTCTCTCTCTACTTTCACTCGCACCTTCCTTCCTTCCTTTACGTTGAGGTACATGTGTCCTAGGAGAATTGTAACTGCCCCGCCGGGGTGGCACAGTGGTAAGACGCCCGACTACTGTCCGGAATTCCCGGGCTCGAACCCGACCTCGGCGGCTGCGTTTCGATGGAGGCGAAACGAAGTGGCGTCCATGCGCTATGCGATGTCAGCGCACGTTAAAGATCCCCAGGTGGTCGAAATTACTCCGTAGCCCTCCACTACGGCTCCTCTTTCTCTCTTTCCACTTCAACTCCCACCTTCCTCCCTTCCCTCACGGCGCGGTTCAGGTGTCCACAGAAAACTAGTGTGAGAGTTACAGCGCCTTTCCCTTCCAGTGAACCAATTATAGTTATTGTAACAGATACTGCACCTTCTCTATCCTGTAAATCAATTTTGAACGCCGCTGATGCCTGCTGTATTAACGCCTCCTAGACATTTGGGTCAGCTTCTGTTTGCTGTGCGGTGCGGCGCTACAGGAAGCTGCAAATGAAGGGCGCCTGATCGGACGCCTGGCGAGGTGAGCTTCGTTACCGAATTATGCTTACAAAATGCTGAGCTATAGGCAAGCGTCATGTTTGTAAACAAAGGTGGCGCTGCGATCGGCAGCGACAGGGGTGTAGGCAAAAACGCAGCGCGCTTACCCAGCGTCTAGCGACGCTGCCTTCGAAACCAGTTCGCGCGGGCGAATATTCTGAAGCATAAGCTTCGCTTGTGCGTAGAAATAGTTTTGTTTATGCCTGGAGAGTAGTTCAGCACTTTATCAACCGATTACGTCTGAAATTACCTGTCGAAGAGCGCTGAATTGGCTTCCTTCTCCGTGGCCTCAGCAGCGCGCGGCTACGGTGGTCGACTGTAGTGACTGAGTTAAATGTAAACTGGAAAGCGCAATGTATATGGATAACTAACAACCAACATTGTTCAACTCCCGTGCCTACTGCTAGCGCATGCAATGACCACGACGAATGAATGACAAGTGTGTTTTTCATACGACAACTCTTAATGGGCTTTCTGCATACTCCAAGCACCCCACACTAAAAACAATATATTGCCGAAAACTATCGTGAACTAGAAATTATATTTCTAGCTCAATCTACCAGCAACTTAGGTCAGAATTTCACTGAATAAGAACTCAATCTTTGAATTCTTTGTAGCATATTCGCCTATAGTGTGCGCTGCCAATATGGTTTATCCTGCTCGATAAAAAGACGTTTGACGTCTGTTTCATCATACAGACGTAGCCAAGGTCATTCACAAGCTAATATATACATGAAGGCCCGTAAGAATGTTCTCATTTTGATTTCTGTCTTTTTTTTTGTCTTTAGGAAAAAGCACGAACGGAAATGCAACGTTCTCCACTTGCAGCAAAATTTGCACGGTCTGTTAAGCTTTTTTTAATATACTCCGAAACTCGCTTATTCAAACGTTCGTCATCTTATCTGCTTATTTTGCACCTCTCATAGCTGATTACACTTTTATTCCATGTACCACATATAGCATACTTAAATATATCCTGCTTACTCAGAGCTACGTTGTACGTGGATATTTAATTCGTTCGTCAAAATCATGCTGACCTTCAAGTGTTGAGAAATAACGCTGCGTGAATTTGCCCGGATCCTAACTATATTTACTGTTTTCTATAGGGTTGGTAAAAAGAGTCACTCGTTGAAACTCGCAAAAGTGATACAAATTACTTCACAAGACCTGTTTCGGCAATATCGCGCTGGAGTGACCGGTCAAACTAACAGCAGTTACTTTCCCAGCAACTTTTGTGACCTTTTCTGTACGAAAATATGTACTAGCACAAGTGAATGTAACTCACAGTGCGGCTTCTTAACTTGATATATACAACAAAACGTGCACGAGCTGCAGGCATTTGTTATTGCGCTATTCATCGTGAGACCAAAAACAGTCACGACAATTAAGAGTTGCGAACAAACTGATCAAATTTCGGGGCAGACGTGCAACGCATGTTAGCCGCGAAGGCAATCCGTCACCGAAAGGTCTACTTGTTTCGCTCAACGCTGCTGCCCATCGCTCTCATACTTGTCCGACCGCAAGAAACACGTGAAAACAGGTGCTATTTTCCTTACGTGCCTCATGGCGCAACCAAACACACCACAGCATGAAGGAATATTGGGAATTATGCCCGAAAACACAGCAAGCGCCGCACATCCAATGCAGACGACCCGAGCTTTTGCCTACATCACGAAAATCACTGCTGTCGCCAGCGCCGCCGCATCTCTACTGACGTCACTGGCTGACGCTTGTCTATAGTCAGGCTGGTGATGATGATGATGATGATTAATTAGTGCGCGTAACACATATGAAATATTCTTCCATGTTTCCAATATATGATTATGGAATTTTAGGTGAGGGTCAATATCAACACCTAGGAACGAAATTCGGCCTTGCGATGCGATGGCAATGGAATTGAGTATAGTAGTGGTGAGATGGGTCAATTGAAGGGGATGGAAAATCTGAAAGCAAGTCTCAGTAACATTCACAGTAAGGCGATTGATATAGCACCAATGCTCAAGACAGTTAATGTCATTTTGAAGGTTAGGTATGAGCTGGTAAATTTCATGGTGCGATGTTATCATGGTAGAGTCATCTGCGTGTAATATACTATTACAATGCCTAAACAGGATGCAAATCGTTAATATAGAGTAGAAACAATACAGGGCCTATAGGCAACCTGCAATGGAGTTTGCTGAGACATGTGGCGCCACCTTGCGGTCGACGGGAGCTAATACTGAGGCGGCGCAGAAGCAGACGCCGTATATGTTGCGGCCGCTGTGTTCCTTCTGCGTTCGCTTTTTGTTATGCCAGTGAGTGTGATTTACTCATTTTGTGACTTCGGTGGTCTCGTGCGATGCTTCGACTACTACGGATGTAAACAAGAATAAAAATTTGCGCAGGGGCGGCGAGAAAGACTGCCACAATCACGAAGGAAACCTAAGCGTACCGCTTGCTGGGAGAACATGGGGAGAATGATGAGAGAAGGAGATATGGGCTGCGAGATAGTAATGCAACTGAAATTCGTTTTGTTATGGGGCCATTGGCATACAGACACCAAGAAGCTAAATAAGACGATCACCCGTGAGCGGAGGAAACCGTATAAACTTCTGACTCGGGGAATCGCACGCTGGTTGGGGCCCACTAAGTACGCGCTCCGTGCTGTAAAATCTGACGTGTACTGGTATATGCTGTGCAAGATCGAGTGGCATTGTCCTTTTAAAGGAGGTAGCGCTAGAAAAGCAGCAAAGCCGCGCAGCCGCAGCGTCGTATTCCAGCGGTATTTCAAAGGAGACGAAATAAAAAAAAAAATGTTCGTGGATCTGTGAACCGGATTTCTAATGCGGGGTCTATTCGGAACCACAAAGCCAAAATATGTTCAAAACTTCCAATTACAGATTTGAATAAGCATATTTATCTGTAAATTAGCTCTTAAGGTGCTGAAAAAGTCGAAGTGACGGAGTGTAGAGGCTCGTGATACTGTGTACACTGAGAATGGAACTTCGTTGTATCGTTCCGCGCCAAACATTTCTTACACCCACTGCTGAAGCTGCTCAAGAGTTTCTTGTCTCAGACGATAGTCTGTTTCATCATTAGTAGCAACAGTAAAAAATCCTAACTCTTAACGACCTCCTTTACTAAAGCTTTGCCGTTGAGTGGCAGCATTACCCGCCGGCTTTCCCCAAGATTGTGGTACGGAGGTATTAAATGCATGCCAGTTGTTGTTGTTGTTAAGAACTTTAGTTTTCCAATGATGTAGGAGGCCCCCTACTCCCCGCCCCCGGCACGCGCAGTTTTCGTTGATGACGCACGCTACAACCGCACAGTGCTTGCAATCGCCACGACATCCGTAACGAGTAGGGTATCGAGGCACCCGGCACTGTCGAAAGGTGCACCACGAACAAAAGTGTTCGTCATGATATTAAACTGTAAAGCAAAACCGTGAGGAAATTATTATGCTGCTGTAATCAAAAAGCAAGAACAAAAAAGGAGAAACGGCGATGAATCTCTTCTCAGGTTCTCTCTGCAATTTCAATGTTGGGTATGAGGTGTGAACGCAATAGGTAAATGAAAAGCTACGTTTACATTTTTTATTCATTTAATCATCTCTTAATTCATCATCACATATCGGACTGATGCCCTGAGAGAATAAATTTCGTTACCTAAAAAAATGTTCCGTCTACACACGTGAAATTCAAAGCTGTGCGCGCGGGTGTTCCGTCGCGAGCGGCGCGCACTTCGCGGTGACATCGGCACCGTTCACGTTCTAAACATGGCCATTTTCGAACAGGCGGTGTCCTTTTGTCAGTATTGGTTTACGGAAGTAGCTCTGAAGACATTCGATTGCCCTAAAAACGCAGAAAATAAGAGCCGAGATGCTTCCAGCCGTACAACGCGAACGCAACCCGACCGCGCCGGCCGCCTCAGAATATTCGGCGCCGCCGTTGGCGGCGCTGAACGCTGCGCTCCACTAGCGCCGTCTGGCCACTGCAGGTTGCCTATAATAGAACCCTGTGGAACCGCTTTGTCAGTGAGAGCTTTGTTAGATGCATGGTTATTAATACAGGCTATGTGCTCTCGGCCACGAAGAAAGCTCTTCATTAGTGGAGGTCCTGATATGCCGTATGAATCAAGTTTCTGAACAAAATGGAGTGATCGATGGGATCAAATGCTTTGATGAAATCAATAAAAACTGCGGCTGAAAACTTTCCTTTATCGATAACAAGCCTGATGTAATCCATGAGAGAAGCTATAGCAGTTTCTGTAGATGGTCCGCGCCGAAAACCGTGTTGGGTATCTGTCAATATGTTGTATTCTTCTATATACCCTGCCAGACTTATTTCAATTAATTTTTCTAAAATTTGTCAAAAAAAAGAAAGAATGGCAATTGGTCGATAATTATGTGGCAGAGCGGGATTACCTTTTTTGAACACTGCTATTATTTTCGCTATCTTGAGCTGCTGTGGATAACTACAGCTTAAAAAAGATTGAAGATGTGGCTGAGAACTGGTGCGAGCATTGATCGCATAATTTTCACGTTTTTTCCATGGATGTTGTCAATGCCGGGACAGGTCATCTTTAGGTTATTAATTACGGATATAATTTCTTCTGGGCAAGTGGGGGTAAGAAAGAAGGAATGGGGCAGAGCTCAAGAGGTGTGCACGACGAATCACCTCAGTTCAGTCGTTCAGTTGTGTCCGACTCTTCGTGACCCTATGGACCATGTCACGCCACGCTTTCCGGTCTCTCACTATCTTCCTAACATCACATAACTTCATCTGCAGTGCCTCGAGGATGCCATCTAACCATCGCGTTCGCTGCCTACCCCTTCTCCGGCGACCCTCAACCTTTCCCAACACCAAATCTTTCTCTAGCAACTCCTCTCTTCTCATCAGATGACCAAAGTAGCTGAGCTTTAACTTTAGAATTTGACCTTCCAATGAGCAGTCAGGGTTTATGGTCGACAATATCGACTGATTTGATCTTCTGGCAGTCCAAGGAACTCTCAAGAGTCTTCGTCAGCACCACAATTCACGACGAATAGGAAGGATAATTTGATGAGTTGCAAAAACATTTGCAAAATGTGTTCGCTATTACTTCAGGATTAGTTAAAAGAACATTATCTTGGAAAATAAATTTAATTACATTGGGTGACTTTCCAAAGTTCAGAAATTCAACAAGAAGCTGCCATTTTCGTTTCGAGTTATTAGATTGCATGGATAATTGGTTTTCATAATAGCTTCGTTTAGCTTTTTCAGAAGGGATGATAGCATACTAAAATGCCTGATGCATCGCGATTTAAGACGAAGATTAAATGGCTGGCGTTTAGGTTTCTTATACATGTTTTCTTTTTTCCGCAGTGATTTTAAGAGAGCAGTAGTTATCTATGGGGACAGAGGGTTATCATACTTTCGCGAGGATGATTGAAGTGACCAGGTCATTTGTTGGGCGAGTTGGTGACGATGTTTCATATCTACAGCGCGATAAACGGGACAAGAGAACACAAAACGACAGCTGTGTTTGTGGTTTTGTGTTCTCTTGTCCCGTTTATCGCGCTGTAGATATGGAGCGAAGTGACCAGCATTTAATAATTGCTGATACGATTATAGTCGACACAGCTCGTGAAGAGCCACGTCTGGATTCGAGATACCCAAAATGAACGAAAGATCGGTGTTAAATATGGTTTCAATGTATTTTTCGCTATTAAAAACTAATTTCTGTGTAGACTTGTGGTTAATACCATATGATGATAGTGCGTAACGAAATATCGGAAATGATCAGCAGTGTCACATTCTATAATGCCAACCAAAAAGAAAAGTTATATGCCCATGATATTTGCACGCCATGGAATCCCGCTTGAAGTATGCACGGTCGATGTGCCGCAAGTTTCATCGCAGCTGCGTTTTGAGCTTTCGTTAGGCAGTGACTTACCCACATTTTTTTTTTCATAATGCGAAGAGTCATAGAAAAAATAGCGACGAACGACAAAAGGACACATAGAGCAGTCACGACTCGAGTGGCCGTGACTGTCCTATGAATCCTTCTTTTTGCCTTTCGTCGATATTTTTGCGATTACGTCTTCTCATTATGAATACCTAACTAGCCCGGAAGCTTGCTTTCCTTAACCACGTTCTTTCCACTACTAGGTTTCCGTGGTCAAACGCATTGTCAGAGAAAGGAGTGGGTATGGTGAAACGTTTCAAGAAGCAGCATACGGAAAAGAATAATTTTGGACAGGCCAGCACCATTCCTAAGCGGAAAAGGCTCACATTGCTACTCAGAAAAGTTGGAGACCTGGCTGTGCAAGCCACGCAGCCTGCAGCCTGGAACTTGACTGAAGCATCCAATAAATGTATTTGCTACTTCGCATTTCGAGTGTGATTGTTGTTTTCGTCGGTTTTTCATCTTAAACGACAAAGTAGGGATAAAACATATTTTCATTCGTGAAGTGCGAGCCCCGTGACTTGACGCACACGTCAGAAAACGTTTTAGAAAACATTTTTTCAGTTCTTTATAGAAGTAGGTGCTCCTTAGTCTACAACGTCTTCATCACTCATGGAGCCAGCAGCGGTAGCTCACAGAACTCGAATGCCACGAAAGCAGATAGCATGCGATTTATTCAGTCAGTGCCGCAGCCCTCAGACTGTAAGTCTAGTCTGCACTTAACTGCTCGGTCGACACAAATGTGTGTGCGCGTGAAGGTAGAAAAGCACTACATTGAATACACCTTTTTAAATGTTTATCAACTGCCCTTGTCAGCAAACTACTAGCCGAGTGCCCCTACTTAAGGCATACCTTATTTAACAGCGCGAACTAACGAGGACGTTAACACACACATGAGCGCTGACTTTCAACTGAAGATTTATTATCACGAACGACATTTATACAAAATTCCGGCAAAATGCACACACAAAAAACTACTTATCCTATCTTAAGCTTCCTGCAACGACTTCTCAAGAAAGGCGATTTCTCGGTTAATCAATGACAACGACGGTTTCGTGACATGCGCGGAGATCCCCTTATTAATGTGATACGCTTTATACTAATTTTCTTAGCGTGTGATCTTTGTGCTTAAAAATGGCAGACGTCTCTCGAAGCAAAGGGGTGCAGGTGTATCCACGTTGTCTGCAATGCAGAGCTAAATTCGAGCCACCTGCTTTGTCCATGTCTTGGCATACCAACCATCACTCGTGCCCCGTGGAAATTCAGCGCGTGGCTGCAGCCTTCGCGAGGTCATTCAAGAAGAATCTGTCGTATACTCTCCCCCCAAGTAGCAGAGACAAGCGCGATTTTATAAGGACTGGTTGCGTGTTTGCTGCGGTAGTGGACGTGATCAAAGACATCACCGTGTGTTCACTGAATGATGCAAGGCGGCCGACCGGCATACCGAATTCTTGTGGAGCAAGGTTACCTGCAAGTAAGACAAACATGTCTAATGCCTCTCGAGGAAGGATAGTAGTTTTGGAGGACGTTGCCATTGAGACACGGCCCCCTGAAGACTTTGAAACTTGGTCCAAAATTCTGTTTTGAGCCACGACTACTTCCGGTTGAGGAATTGGCTCTGTCCAGAGCTATCGCTCGCCAGGTACCTGAAGGGCAACGACAGCTATGCTTATATGAGTGCTATTCTGCTGTTCAAAGCTTCCTTGGTAAGCGTAAGGCGCCAAAAAGATATGACGCATTAGTGAGTTACCTGGTATCTAATGACCTGAGACCGTTAGTTGCTGACAAGGAGGGCTGCTTTGTTGTGATGACTGAGAGCATGTACTCAGAGAAAGCTGTGGCTGCCATCTTGAAGTTTTGTTGTATGCCGGAGAATGCTGCCAAGATTGAAAGACGCGCGGTCGCCCTTCTCAAAAAGATCTGCCTTGACAAGTTGTGAGACTCGATTAAAAATCCGGAACGGAGCACGCTCAATATATTTTTTACGGTCAAGTCTCACAAAGTAGGCTTGTCGTTTCGTTCCATAATTTTAGAGCGTGGAACATGGCAGCTTGTCTCGAGCTACTTGCAGAAGTAACCTGCATCCCTTGCCTTCGAAGACCTTTTTCGCACAAGAAACTCTGAAGTCGTTCGGGAATACCTTCAAGAGAGTAATCCCGGTGACTGTCATGTGTTCAGTGTGGGCGTAGAGGACCTGTACTACTCGGTTCCTTATGACTGTTTACTGCGCTTTGTGAGGGACTGCATTACGGAAGAAAATGACAAGGTGCGGTTCCGAAACGTTTGTGGTGGACCGGTGCATGCCTTCCTTGAAGTACTGTGCATGTACCTTCAGTCAACTATTGTTGCTTGGAATGATGGTGTGATTGTGGAACGCTCTGGGAATTGTATCGGTTTTCGTGTGGCACCAATGCTAAGCGATCGGTTCCTCAGCAGGGTTGACAAAGCGATTGAAGGAGAGTTACGAGGCGGTGTACTTCAGATACTTAGATATGTGGACGATTACTTCGTCTTTGTAAGCAACGACAGCTTTACGCAGCCTGTGCTGGACACTTTTATCAGGAATGGCCAGGGGCTTAACTTTACAACAGAGTCCATTTACCATGGCCGGATTCAGTTTCTGTATCTAGAACTGAGGCTTGAACTTGAGCATGTTCGCTGGTTGTATTCGCCACGCTCTGTCAAGAGGCTACTAAGCTTCCAGTCAAGGCATTCCAAGTTGGTGAAAGACGACATTGCCACTTTATGTATTCGCACCGCTATGAATAAGTGGTGCCTTCATCTGATTGAGGAAAGTGTGAAAAGGCAAATTGCCAGGCTTCGGGAGGCAAGTTTTTCAGAGGTCTCGATTGGAAGGTTATGTGAAAGAATGGTGTCCGAAATGAAATCTAATCACATGCGTGAAGCAGCCACGCGTCAAAAGGTCGCGGTTATTCCCTACATTCACTCGGTATCTCACCGCCTCAAGAAAGTTGCCCGCAAATTTGAATTTGACGTTTTATTTTCGTTTCGCAGAAATTTCAGCAATATATGCCCGGCTGTACAACGAAGGCGCGAGTCCCTACTGTGTAGGAGGGCCAAAGTTGACTGTACCATTACCCATGCTGAAAGGAGGGTAGATTGCGCAAAAGGTGCTGTATACAGAATTCCCCTGTCTTTCGGCGCATGGTATTGTAGGACAGACAGGACGTTGCCTAAACGACCGCCTGAGGGAACACTCTATTTCTTTCGACAAAGCAGGCAGCTCCAATTTAGCTCTACATTGCAGACAACGTGAACACACCTGCACCCCTTTGCTTCAATACACGTCTGTCATTTTTAAACACACAGGTCACATGCTAAGAGAATTATTAGGAGCGTATCACATCGATAAGGGGGGGCTCCGCGTGTGTCGCAAAACTGTCGTTGTCATTGATTAACCGGGAAATCGCCTTTCTTGAGAAGTCGTTGCAGGAAGTTTAAGATAGGATAAGTAGTTTTTGTGTGTGTATTTTGGCGGAATTTTGTATAAATGTTGTTCGTGATAATAAATCTTCAGCGGAACGTCAGCGCTCATGTTGTGTGTGTTAACGTCCTCGTTTTTTTCGCGCTGTTAAATAATGGATAAAAACCAACTCGCCTAGCTTTCTGTTCTTCTTAAGGCATGCCATCGCCTCCTAGATCAACCACACTTGTGCTGTATTGCAATCGGGGATCTAGAGCAAGTTCGCTTGCTCGTCGAAGCTGGAGAGTATTTCAATGCGTGGTTTAGATTCAGGCCCGGAGTTCTGATTATATAATGGCGACGTATTCCCCATTCGCGGACTCGAGAAGCCGTTCAAGTCCCCAATCCGGAATGCGTCACTATGTTCACTTGTTCCGTACCTGAGCACATTCGCCCGGCCTAGTATACAGACTGTGTAATTCTGGTGTTGGTTGCTATACATCGAGTGCAGTCCTTCGCAGAAGATCTACGCAGTGGCCGTCACCGTGGGCCAGGGCTGCGGTCTGAACGCCAGCGTGCTATCGAGTGGCGACTACTTTCTGCTATGCATGCGGCTATTCTTCATCCTCAGTATGGTGCTGGCCTGCGTTAAGCAGATCCTGGGCCTACAACTCACAGTTGCATATAAAGGAGTACGTCCTTTTCAGGGAAGCCGCGAGCGGCATGATGGCAGACAGAGGCCGAGGATAGTACATGTACGACCTCGCCAATTCCTTTCGCTAACCTTTCGCTATCGAGGCCTCCGAAGTTTATCCTTTGTAGCCCAACAAAGGGCGCGTTTCTGTGTCACTCCAGTTTCCGCTCGTCTTGTGTGTAGAATCTGTACTGTTACACGCTGAAGCGTGGAATTGTGTTTAACTAACAGTATTGTGTGCGTCATAATGCATCAATATGAATATATTTAGCGCCTCTTTTGTGAGTTGTTTAGTCAGTTGCTCCTTTACTCCAAGAAAAACGTCTCGAAAAATACTTGCTCATAGAATTGCTCGAAGTTCTGCTCCCATATTCTTCTAAAGACATTTTTCCAGTTGTATAAAAAAAAACGGCTAAAGATATTTCTGTGCATGTATTGTACCTGACCAAGGAAATCATCACAACAATCTGCGTCTTTTTCTTAGACTGCATGCAACTGAAAACGAGAAGAAAACTGACATTATTGAAACGGCAAAGCAAGGTTGATCACAGAAGCAGTGCTTTTTTCAGCCGTCATCACTGTTAGACGCTTAATTTAAGTTCTAAGATAATGAGCAAATATTATCTATTATTTCAGCACATTTCACGCTTTAATTCTTTTTTCCTAACATATGTGGCTTGTTATGGGACACGCGACTGACCTCAACGTGCGCCGGTTAAGGAAGAAGATTACCTAGACCTCGGCTTTCCATGGAGGACAAGGCTCAGCCAAATGAACTGTCGCATGTCTCGTCACTCATACCCGAGGCGCAGGAACGGCCCCCAGGAGTCGCGCAGAATGGCGAAAAGGCGACCAAAGGTGAAGTGCTGTCGCCTCAAGCTCAGCCAAATGAACTGACGCATGTCTCGTCATTCATGCCTGAGGCGCAGGAACAGCCTCCGGGAGTCGCGCAGAATGCCGACAAGACGACCAAAGGTAGAGTGTTCTCGCCTCAAGCCCTTCCGACGCAAATATGCTCCCCGTTCGAGCAGATAGCCCTCGTGTCCCGCACAAGCACGGCTAAAGTCCTGCTGGCGTTCTTGGGTGTTATGTGCACGGCCTCTCTCTTTGTCCTGCTGCTTGTACTTGCAATCCCAAAGCACGAGGCCCCTCTCACACCCAGCGACTCATTTTGCTGCCCGGATGAGTTCCGCATGGTGCAGCGGGTCCTTAACCTGAGCGTCGACCCTTGCGAAGACTTTTACGCGCACGTTTGCTCAAACGTGGATGCAGGCACTCCAGAGCACTTGTCGCCGATGTTCAGGGTGGCCTTGCAGCTGAGAGCTGTGGAACTGGGATCGCAAACAAATCCTGCCGGTCAGATGCTCGCCGCACTCAGGAAACGCTTTGAGGAAGAGAAGCCGCCAGAAGAATACATCGCCGACTTAGTGACAGCCATCATACACGTTGCAGTAACAAAACAGCCAACGGACGCAGCTCAAATGGTTCGCCTCCTCGCTTCCCTCAGCATCAAGTACGGCTTGCCATCTGTGCTCTCTTTCTCTTTGTCGAGGGAAGATACCGTCGTTACGATCGAAAGAAACGACGGCTGGACTTCGGATCCTAGGTTTGAGAATTTCTCTTCCGTCTCGCTCCAATCTGCGAACAAAGCTCTGAATACATCCGTAACCACAGAACAGCTACTAGAACTTGAAGCTGCCTTGCCGAGTACGAAGAATAGTAAAAATTCTCAGGTTGTGTCTCAAGGCATAACCATCTCCCCATTTTCAGCCCTGGAGAAAGGCGACTGGACGGTGATACTGGACGACCTAATCCTACCTGCGCATCCGAACGCTAGGACAGTTGAAATGCAACAAGGGGACAGGCTAGATGAATTCTTGAGTACCCTGGTTAAGGCGGAATATCAGCCTACAGCGACAGCCTACACAGTTATGTACACAGCCCTGACGGCTCATTTCGATATAGAAGACGCGTCAGCGAGTCGAAGTAGGTTTCCTGTGGACATTTCATGCAAACTGCTGCACATCTGCGAACTCCAGGACAGGTTCTTCGCGGAAGCAATCAACAGTGGCAAGGTAAACGAACACATCCGGAATTTGTTTTCTAGAATACGCTTAAATGTTATCGACCAAGCTTCGGCGCATCCTCTGTTCAACGGGACATCCAATGAGGAGGTCTCTCAGCAACTGAACAAGCTGGAACTTATGCTCCCGGAAGAAATAGCCGTATCGGATGTTGCTGTTCCCCCAGTGCTAACTACTTTTGCCGCTAACCTGCTAGCCACTCGTTCTTACGTCTTCGATGTCCGTAAAAGAAAGGTTACCTGGAAGATACCTTCGACAGGCCGCCTTTTTCTGCCGGTAATTGAGAGGTTTGGTGACGTCATATTCGTACCAACCAGCGCTTATGCCTTGCTATATCAAAACTCGAATAGGACTGAGCTGGACCTTTCCTTTGTGGGAGCAGACATGGCTGCCGCGATGTGGTCTTACCTGTTGAATTTATCGTGGTCGGCTGAGACGCGCAGAAACATTGAAAGCCACCTTCAGTGCTTCAGGGACCAACACTTCAGGAACCACGAAAACGATGACTTTTTAAGGACAGTGACTGCTGCACTGGGCCTGGTGTCCGCTATTGACGCCATGGTTGCCGCTTATTGGAGCACTGTGGGTAACATCGACGGTGCAAATATATCCCTCGGGCGGCTTGTGTACCTAATGTGGGCGTACGACCGCTGCGCATCGCTGCCGGAAATGATGTCGCATTTAGATATAAATTTAGCCCTGCGGAACTCACCAGCTTTTGGAGAGGCATTCGGCTGCCTGAAGACCTCGCCCATGCGTCTCCGGTTGTGTTGTTTTCAACACTGTTAAATGCTTTTAGAAAATTAATTACGTCTAGCTCCACTGACGATCGTTAAGAGTACTAGAACACTTACCTTTAGGCAAGAAAACTAGTGAATGAAAATACCAGCACGGCTCTTTCATCGTGTTGGGGCTCCACATAAACACATTCAGCGAGGTCTATGCGTGCCGTCTTTAAATGAGTTCATATGTTACATTCGTTTTATTGTGTTGTCTGTCTGTTGTCTGCCTGCCTAGCGTAGCAGGGGGCGGCAGAAAGTTAGGTGGGCGGATGAGGTTAAGAAGTTCGCAGGGGTCAAGTGGATGCAGTTAGTTCAGAACCGGGTTAATTGGAGAAATATGGGAGGGGCCTTCGCCCTGCAGTGGGTATAGTCAGGCTGATGATGATGTTGATGATGTCTATATTGCCGGAGACATTCCAGAGTGCCCTCAAAAAAGCTAAACGTTGCCAGATTCGTTTGCCGCATTAGTGGTTGCACTTGAATCTCCTCCACGATGAGGAAGTGTATCTTCGCTGCTGCTCTAGACATTGTACAACAAATTTGTTCTAGGGCGCACGTGTCTGTAGACCACGTTTTTCATAACAGAACGTTTGAAAGGTAAGCCATAGGCACCCACCGTCATTTGTTTCAAAGCCATGTACAGCGTTTTCATGGCGGAATTTTATTTCCGCCGCTGATTCTGGTTGTATCGGATTGTGATGCGTTCCTGGCGAAATCAAGCAACTTGATCATTGCGTTTTAGTGAGTGACGCACGTTCATGGGCAGAGACTTCAGATTTCGGTGCTTCGGTTCAGCTAATCTTGCATGTGGGCATATTTTCGAACCAAGTCGAGCAGAATTTGTTCACAAAGGTTCTGACTAATAGGGAGTTTTTTACCGGGTGCACTCAAATGTCAAAGCATCTACTCTTTGAAATGTGAACGTTTTTACGCACATGGCGCCACTGCTCCAAAAAGGGCTTCACCAGCGCTATATGCATAGCAAAGGGAGCGCTTACTGCAAATATCAATACGAGCCCGCCGTACCTTATAACTGCAGCTCCCCTGAAACGAGAGTAACGCGTGCGCACAGCTTAGTATCTAGACACGATATAAGCACGATTTGTTGTGCATTTTCTATAGCAACTAGGCTACATAGCCGCAGTTAACCTGAACGTTGTCTTCCTCGACACGGAGATGCTATGGGTAATATTCCGGTTTATTCGAAAGCTGTGGTTCCTGTTAAAACGCCGATAAAGCCCCCTGACCGCATATACAGATCGTCTAGAAATACATTCCATGGCGTGTTATGTCCTTTTGGCTTGAATCTCAGGTTTATCCGTGACTCTCGACATTACGCGAGCCATTTTAAGGCGGTCGATTCAAACAATAAGGTTTGCTTGTGAAGTTGTGAGGCTCGAACATCTTCCTGCTGCCACCTTTGTAGTGCGGGGGTTTTTGAGACCTTCTACTGACCAATCCATGATCCTGAAATTGCGCCTGTACATAGCGGCCGCTTTCCGCACTTCTGAGTGACAAAGCGGTCAAGGCGATTGTGAGCTCAAGAAACATTTTTGAAGAGTATGTCAAAAATATTTAGCCGGGTTTGTTTATTAGCACTATACCTGTACTCTCTGGACATGTGCAGTGTTCACAATCTCCCAGGTGACGAGAAACTCTTCCTCATCGTTCTCGAGATTAGGTACTCCGGGAGTGCTTGCTGGAGTACCGCCCGCTACAGGGTTTCGAAGTCCCTCTCTCTCTTGTGTGTGTGTTGTGTTTGTGTATAACCATGCAGCGCCGGAGGTTGTCAGAGTCGTATAGCCAACTAGCCCGCTCGAAAGTATTACTAAGGGTTTCGAAGCAAACTCTTTGGGGTGTCGTCTCAGGGGCTGAGATCATAAAGTGCGATAAACGGGGAGGACGTCCGTCTTCATCAGCAGATCTCCTTCTGTCAGCGCGGGATCCGCTGCTGCACCCAGAAGTTGGAATCCTCCCACCGGGAAACGCCACCGGTCACTGTTCAAGTTCGACGAATGGACACGATGCTTAGCCATTAGAAGATTGCAGCCGGTGAAGGCTGCTAGCGAGGTTGTAAATCGGCTGACATCGCCTCCGAGGCGCCCTGCAGGCGCGTAGGGTGAGCCATCAAGCAAGGTTGGCTGACAGGTACGCAAGCCGTTGAGCGCTAGCCTTACGTCACGTGGTTTAGGTGCACGGCGCTGGTTTCGACGTGATGCCAGCGGTCTGCGTGCTCTGGCGCAAAAGGCTGCAGCATGATAAATGTTCCAAGAACCTCGCGCATGAAATATCTCTTACACGCATTAGAGATGCAATAGGCAGCGTGCTGAGAACCCGAAGGCTAGAAAGGGATTTCCATTGGTTGAGAAGGAAATATATGGTATTTTGACAATTACTGAAAGTGGTCCTAGGGGGTGTATTTTTGCAGGACCTGGGTGCGTGATCACATGACACAAGGGTGTAGACATGCGTCACATGCACGTATTTTGTGGACTGAGCGCGCTGCTGAGTCAAAAGGCGCGGTGGACGGGAGTGTAGAGTGCGTGCCGATTCTTTGCGTTCGCAATTTTTGCTTTTGTTCTTTTTCTTCTGATTGTCTGGCGGGGTTAGAGCTGGTATGCGTAGCGACGCAGGGAGACTCGTCAGCGTGCTTCGCAACGCGCAGGGTTTTTGAGTTTACATTTTTACATTGTAATGAATACGTGCAAATGCGGTGCACCACGTGCGGTGGCGCAAATATGTTGGTCGCCTTCAGTACCTGCGCGTGAGTTATTTCCACACACGCGCGCGTGTATATACGCGCCACGCGCGCCCACGCACCTGTACAATTGTCGTGGCGGAAAAGAAATAACTGCCAGGGCTGAGATCACCTCATAAAAGGCGCGTAAACGTTGAGGTCTGGAATGAAGCAGCGAAACTATATAAGATATTGCTCAGTTTATGGACGCACAGTTTTCCTTCACTATAGCTGTTGCACGTAATGGTCGCAACTTAAAACTCATTGAGCCCAGTGCTCCAGCGCGTTGTGTACAGAAGCAGGCAAATCTTTAGCGTTCCCTCCGCTGCCGCTCAAACCTCAAACCTACGTGCCCATACCTCACTGCTTGAATAAAAATTAGAGGGGTTCAACGCTGCTGAACCGAATGTGAGCGAAAGCTTTGACTAGAGGCGACAGAGCTCAGAATCGAGCGCAACCAGCGCTCCGGTGTCAAATTCACCGGCGTACTATACAGAACCCACTTTCATTCCCTGCGCGTGCGATGCTGGTAGACGCTTTCCTGTTCCTCTCGGTCGGCTGTCCGCGGCGGTGCGCGCATGCGCAGTGCGGAAACTACCCTTCTTTTCCTATCCACACTGGGGCCCATTTGCGGGGATGCCGCTACCCTCTTACTCTCTGTGGCGAGAACCACGAGTCACTGTGACTAAGGAACGGTTTGCGCATGCGCAGTGAGGCTGCTTAACGTGACACGCGACGCCACGAGTAGGCGCAGCGATAGAGACTGGAGTGGCGCAGCGGCTGATCGAACCCCTTTCGAACGGCGCAGCTGGTTGCCATGGCCAAGGCGCTTGCGCAGTTGTGGCTTCGGACAGGCACATCAAAACTCGCTTCAACTAGCCTAGTCTAGCTTTCGCTACAAAAAAATAAAAAGAAAGCAAGCTTGTGGATTTCGCTCGAAAGACGATGAGATTCCCTCCTCCCACAATTCACGCGAGTGCAGAGGGCAGCTTAAGCCGTCACTCGTTTGAATCGCACCGCTTGCGTTGGCTAGAATGACTATCCCTCCTTTCATCCCTCCTGCGCGTAGGACTGGAGATAAAACTTCTGTTTTATCCCCCTTACTCCCTCCCAATGAAAGAGAGAGAAACAAAAACACCAACAAACAACGGTAGTATACCTGCAAGCGACGTAGGCACTATGTCATTTTTGTGTCGCATGATTGCGCGCCCAGGATCTGCAAAAAAGAATGCCCCTGTTGTTCTAAGAACTAGAGTCCGAGACAGTGTTACCGGGAAACGCGGGACCAAAGTGTGCTCACTGACAAAGACGACGATCGAGGAACGCGGGCCCGACGAAGCGTTGAAAAAGAGAACGACGCTGAGAGAGTAGATTCTGCACGGCTACCGAAGTCTTAGCGTCGAGTTCAGCCCATCGCAGTGCCGTCACATTAAGTACATCCCCGTAACATCTTGGTGGAGGTGGTGGAGTTGCGGAGTACATCCCCGTAACAATATGTACGAGAAGGAATGCGAAAGCGAAAACGGCAGCTTACTTTCTAGCATATATGTATCACATCTATACAATCTTCGTTTCCTTGATTCGATCATTTTACAGAAGCCCCTACAGAAACCCATTATTCTCAATGGTATTCACGTAATGAACTGAGATTTAGCGAAAAGCTTGATTCGGACGCTGAGAAAGAGAATTGAGAGAGGATGGATAGCAAATTTTAAGTACGTGGTTGAAATGCATGTTTTTACTGAGCTTTAAAATGATTCCGCAGGAGAGATTAGGATGATGGCGGCAGGCCTTAAGGCAAGTGCGCAAGTTCGTAGATTGTGAGCCATATGTTTAGTGTCGCATATGTCTCGGGACATGGTTCCTTTCACACCAGCCCGTTTACACACTGTTGGCAGGAATGCATTCAAATCAGGCGGTATGTCAATGAACTGTTACGTAAAAAGAAAACAAAATTGCGAACTCGCTCAAGAATTGCTATAAGACCAGACTCGAAGTGCCTATAACGGCGCCTTTTCATTCTCTGAATGCTTTTATATTTTTTCTTTAAGTTGGTTGTTGGAAAATGGAAGGCGTGGCAGCGGGTACTTACACTTAGGTGAGGTTGGTTGGTTTATGGGGTCTAACGTCCCAAAGCGACTCAGGCTATAAGACTCCATAGTGGAGGAAATATCGACCACCTAGGGATCTCTAACGTCCATTGATATCGCACCGCACTAGCCTCCAACGTGACTAGAATATGAATGCTAAATGTGAAGCGAAAAAGTGCGACTGCACAGTCAACGCTACAAAATCAACGGTTCATATCTCTCATAACCTCAGTCGCTCTGGGACGTTAAAGCCCATAAACCAAACAAACAAGTAACGGCTACATCATAATGCTTACACGAAATTAAAGGTCCACGGAAACGGCCCCCAAGAAGACACTGATAAACGCGTTCAATGTGTAGAACGAATTATTTTGAGCATTAAACCAAAGTATAACTCCTTAGAACAAAGCCAGTGATTTATTATTAATTTTTAAAAACAGCGTTTTTTGAACTTCGCGGGCACAGAGGATGTCGTTTGGCGGTGTCGCATGGAACTATTTCCCAGGACCGTGACGTCACGGGCATGTTGACTGGCAAGCAAGCCAGAAGCTGCCATTCGCTACGGCCACTGCAGCCATGACGTCACGGACACACTTCCGGTAGCTGCGAAAGTCGTCTGCTCGTGCGCTGCTCGAACTCTGTGCGGGCTGTTACAGCTCGCCGCCCTTATCGGTTAGGTGGCCATTGCCCATTAAAGGTCCACTGAAAGGGGTCACAAAGAAGGATAAACAACGCCATAACACTGATAGTTATTGAACCACCCATCATTCTCCCGCAAAAATTTTCGATCTAGCTTCTGCAACACCAGAGATATCGGCGATTAAAAACGACCCTTCCAATTTTCCCTCTCAACTCGTACGCTGAAGGGAGCCATAAAAAAACAAAGAATACAAGCAAGTTCAAAGCTCCGCCCAGACATACGTCACTTCGACGAACTTCCGGCTGCCGCGCGCCCGCTCGCTGGTGGCGTACTTGGCGTATTCGCGCCAACCCGTCCTCGCTTGCACACGCCTGAGGAGTTCGCCAGTTCGCGCAGCGACGGTTAGTGTAACCGCGAACCCGTGGTTATCCTATGTTACACGGCGGACCAAACCATGGTTGCACCACTAACCGCGGTTACCGCAAACCTAGCTTGACGACCTCGGTTTGCGTCGTTAACTGAGGTTATGACGGCGTCTGTTGACGGAAGCTACTCGTCGGCGCCCGAGTGCGCGAAACGTACGAGCGGGTCTTCTTCACAAAGTTATTCATTTGCCCACTGTATCACGTTTAAAGATCGATGTATAGAATATGGTGCCGCCCGACGTCTTCGATTACGGCCGACAGCGCAGCGACTGAGCACTGAAGCCTTGTCGTGCCTACAGTATCGTTTGAACGGCTTGTTGCTGAGCAGAACGCAAAAAATACGCGGCCTTAGCTATGAAAGTACACGAGTTTGCAACGCTTGCAGCACGGGATGCCGCGAGCAGGCTGAGGTACGTTACACAATTACCGCGGGGGTGGAACGTGCGAGCGCGGCGAACGCCGGCGCCGTGCGTGACCGTCCCTAGTCGTCGCTAGGCCTATTGTTTCGCTTCGAAGCCGCGGCGGTCGACGCTTTGGAACATGATCAACGCTGTCGTAAATCGTCTACTTATGAAACTGCCTTATAGTGATTCCTATCCTGCCATAGTAAAATAATTACAGGATTAACTCTACCGACGCATTAATTGCAGAGCTAGTACGAGCAGATCGGATCAGCCGAAATGCGGCAGCTGGCTTGAGCAGAAACTAGCTTGTATCACGGCTATCGTTCTTACCAGCAATTTGCTGCTGGTCAGCGATCCTCACGAGGGCTTCATACTTGATATTCGGCTCAATATTCCAGACGCCAACAAATTTTAGCACGCTTTATTTCGGACATCGGTGCTAACGATCCGCCGTGTCGGTCGCGAACGGTATGCGGGAGGAGGGGCACAGCGGCGGCGTTTACGGCGGTCAAGGAGGTGCTGCCATCGTGCGGTGCTTGACCGTGCTGTTGACGCCTCGTCGGACTACACTCCGATACTCCTGAAACCACGTTATATAAATAAGATATTTGTAAATGAAGCTTCGTTCTGCCGATCCCTGCGTCGCTTCGGTTGCACTTAATGGGCAATGGCCACCTAACCGATAAGGGCGGTGAGCTGTAACAGCCCGCACAGAGTTCGAGCAGCGCACGAGCAGACGACTTTCGCAGCTACCGGAAGTGTGTCCGTGACGTCATGGCTGCAGTGGCCGTAGCGAATGGCAGCTTCTGGCTTGCTTGCCAGTCAACATGCCCGTGACGTCACGGTCCTGGGAAATAGTTCCATGCGACACCGCCAAACGACATCCTCTGTGCCCGCGAAGTTCAAAAAACGCTGTTTTTAAAAATTAATAATAAATCACTGGCTTTGTTCTAAGGAGTTATACTTTGGTTTAATGCTCAAAATAATTCGTTCTACACATTGAACGCGTTTATCAGTGTCTTCTTGGGGGCCGTTTCCGTGGACCTTTAAGTGCAACCGAAGCGACGCAGGGATCGGCAGAACGAAGCTTCATTTACAAATATCTTATTTATATAACGTGGCTTCAGGAGTATCGGAGTGTCGTCCGACGAGGCGTCAACAGCACGGTCAAGCACCGCACGATGGCAGCACCTCCTTGACCGCCGTAAACGCCGCCGCTGTGCCCCTCCTCCCGCATACCGTTCGCGACCGACACGGCGGATCGTTAGCACCGATGTCCGAAATAAAGCGTGCTAAAATTTGTTGGCGTCTGAAATATTGAGCCGAATATCAAGTATGAAGCCCTCGTGAGGATCGCTGACCAGCAGCAAATTGCTGGTAAGAACGATAGCCGTGATACAAGCTAGTTTCTGCTCAAGCCAGCTGCCGCATTTCGGCTGATCCGATCTGCTCGTACTAGCTCTGCAATTAATGCGTCGGTAGAGTTAATCTTATAATTATTTTACTATGGCAGGATAGGAATCACTATAAGGCAGTTTCATAAGTAGACGATTTACGACAGCGTTGATCATGTTCCAAAGCGTCGACCGCCGCGGCTTCGAAGCGAAACAATAGGCCTAGCGACGACTAGGGACGGTCACGCACGGCGCCAGCGTTCGCCGCGCTCGCACGTTCCACCCCCGCGGTAATTGTGTAACGTACCTCAGCCTGCTCGCGGCATCCCGTGCTGCAAGCGTTGCAAACTCGTGTACTTTCATAGCTAAGGCCGCGTATTTTTTGGCGTTCTGCTCAGCAACAAGCCGTTCAAACGATACTGTAGGCACGACAAGGCTTCAGTGCTCAGTCGCTGCGCTGTCGGCCGTAATCGAAGACGTCGGGCGGCACCATATTCTATACATCGATCTTTAAACGTGATACAGTGGGCAAATGAATAACTTTGTGAAGCAGACCCGCTCGTACGTTTCGCGCACTCGGGCGCCGACGAGTAGCTTCCGTCAACAGACGCCGTCATAACCTCAGTTAACGACGCAAACCGAGGTCGTCAAGCTCGGTTTGCGGTAACCGCGGTTAGTGGTGCAACCATGGTTTGGTCCGCCGTGTAACATAGGATAACCACGGGTTCGCGGTTACACTAACCGTCGCTGCGCGAACTGGCGAACTCCTCAGGCGCGTGCAAGCGAGGACGGGTTGGCGCGAGTACGCCAAGTACGCCGCCAGCGAGCGGGCGCGCGGCAACCGGAAGTTCGTCGAAGTGACGTATGTCTGGGCGGAGCTTTGAACTTGCTTGTATTCTTTGTTTTTTTATGGCTCCCTTCAGCGTACGAGTTGAGAGGGAAAATTGGAAGGGTCGTTTTTAATCGCCGATATCTCTGGTGTTGCAGAAGCTAGATCGAAAATTTTTGCGGGAGAATGATGGGTGGTTCAATAACTATCAGTGTTATGGCGTTGTTTATCCTTCTTTGTGACCCCTTTCAGTGGACCTTTAATCGCTTGCGTTTTTTTCTCTTTTTCTCAATTTGGGGTTACGGTGACGGCGTTGGCTTTTCAGCCGAACTTGGTCTGTCGGCTTCGCGTAATAATGAAATAAATGATAATGGATCAGCGTTCCAGATTGCCTTGCTCACCGCTGCTAAAATGTTCAATTGAATCCTCACTTCTGGGGAAGCAATAAGTTTGATGCAATGCTCTGACAAAAGGAAAGGAACGTATTAGTGATTTGAATCATCAAGAAAAAAATTTGGAGGACGCTTAAGCTCCGCCTTCAAGAGTGGAACGCGATAGCGTTATTGCACCTCGTCAAGAAAACTTACTAAGCGCAAGGGTATTGGGGCATCCTCGCACCGGTACCCGCGCGGCCCGAAGGGGAGAAGCGGGTGAGCGAAGATAGTGATCTAAAGAAAGGAAAGACGCTTGATTCTACAACCTGTGAGGGTGCACGGCGAAACGTCAGGGGCGAGTGGCGCGCCACGTGTCGGGGCAGCGCCGCACATTGCGAGGAGGGGTTCTTCTGTGTTTGCCGCAAGATGGCTCTGCATGTGCGCAGAGCGCAGAAGAAATGTAGCGGAAACGTACTTCGCTACTCGTGTAACTGCGACATCTGTAAGTAACATGCCCATAATTACCGATATACACTGCCGTATAACGTTCTACAGCATGTTTCTAAGGCAACACCGCATTCACTAGAAGCGCTTTTGTACCGCTTTCAAGCATCGAACTCGTGGCTGAGTGGATCCTGCTTCCGGCCACGCCAGTGAACGGACGCAGGATGCAGGGCTCCGCAGGAGCGGCTTCAGCGGCCATGTCGGGCCGCGGTAACAGGGCTATGGAACAGGATAATGGCTACCAGGTTGTTCTGCCAAGTCTTCCAACAGGGCGTTTTGTGTTAAACACAGTTTTTTTTGCACGCGGATATCAGGGCCCGCCCGTACCGGGTGGAAGATTTCCGAGACGCGTTGGCTCAGCGTTCGCTGCTCCCTGACGTTATATCCATGGGGGCGTATCGCATAAGCCACGTCTGGGCCATCACTATGAAAGACGCGGATGCTGTGAAGAAGATTGCTGGAGTGGGTGAGTTGTGTGTGAAGCAACGTCGCTGCCTCGTTATTGATCCCGCTAACCAGGATGTGAGGCTGAAGCTCCACTGGTTGCTTCACAACGTTCCGCATGAAGATGTGCGTGTGGCCTTCGCGCCGTATGGAAAGGTTTCCGAAGTGGCCAGGGAGCGCTGGCGCGTGCATGGCATATCGGATAAGGGTTCAACTAGCAGGATTGTCACCTTGAAGATGAAAGTGGGGGTCAAACTGGACGACTTGCCGCACCAGCTGAACGTCGGCGGTGAGTTGGCGCTCGTCGTAGTACCTGGAAGGCCTCCGTTATGTCTCCGGTGTGGAAGTACCGGCCACATTCGCCGAGAGTGTAAGGTTCCGCGTTGTGGTGCATGCCGTCGTTTTGGCCACGAAGAAGGGCAGTGTTCTCGCAGCTACGCGAGCATCGCTGGACCCGGGAACAGCGAAGATTTTTCCGAGCATCTGATGGATGAGGCGGACGCGGAAAAGGCAGCCAAAACAACCGGGCAACCGGCAAGGAATGATGGGCCGGTGTTGACCCCTTTGACAATGAGGAGGACGTCCACGGCCGTTGCGACAGCGGATTCTGCACCAGTGGAGAAGGGTTCCCAACTGGACGCAAGTAACAGCGTGGCGGACGCCAGAGAACCTGTGCTCGAAAGCCAAGGCAGCGCGGAGTCTCCCAACTCCGAAGTTATGGACTTCAACGCAGGAGTAAGCGGCCTACCCGTTGGGAAGCGGCCCCATGATGAGAGCGCCGGTGGGGATCTGCAGCCTGGTGGTGGCAGTGACGAGCCGCCATCGAAAGCACCGGGGGTTCGACGTTCGACGTTGAGGCCTCGGCTGAACTTTTCGTCCGAGACGCGGCAGGCGGGGAAACCGCCTCCGTAGTTTGGACGTGACCTAATGCATGTGAGTGCAGGGGGTGCGTCAGCCGTCATAGCCTGTTTTCGGCTGTGGCTCTTTGACTGTGTTTATGGAAGGTGGCAAGTGCGGTGGTCAGGCACGCCTCAGTACGCATTCAGACATCCCTTTGGGAGGCCGGATACGAGCACGTACGCTTTGGAACCTCGGACAAGCAGAGCAACATGGACGATTGAGGTAGGCATCACATGGATCGGGCGCCTTTTTCTCTAGATGCATGGCAATTAAGCTAGATGTCCCATTACGTGTAGCAACCTTGAATGTTAGAGGGCTTGGAGCCCGAAGGCGGCAATGCCAGTTGGATCGCCTGCTGCTAGATAATGAAATCGACTTATTAGCCGTTCAAGAGTCGAAGATAGAATCTCAGGACCATGCACACCGCATGGTGTCTGTTTTCCATGCAAACTTTGATGTGCGTGTTTGTCACTCTGTGGGGGCATCAGGCGGATGCCTTCTTTTCATTCGCAATACTTTGGGTATAAGCGTACACTGCGTATTTGCATGCGAAAGTGGCCGACTCTTGGTTGTTGACTTTTTGTTCTCAAATTTATTTTGGCGTGATGTCTGTATGTACGCCCCCAATGTTGAAAGTGATCGTCAAAACTTCTTTTGTTCAGTCGAGCCGTACTTGAAATGTGACAAAATTTTGCTTGTATTGGGCTATTTTAACTGTGTGTGTGCTGCTACTGATCGAGTGAAGATCAGACCAGTGAAAGACAAGAGCGCTGAACTGTTGAATGTATGGTGCATGACTATTGCTTGGAAGACATTGGAAATGTGTTTTCTGCTGGAACCCGTCCGGAATACACGCACTTTCAACGCGATAGTCAGGCGAGACTAGACAGGCTGTATGTATCTATTGATCTCGTTCCAATCTGTACCGGCTATAATGTAAAACCTATTTCGTTTAGTGATCATTGCCTTGTTAGTGCGACTTTTGGAATGAAGGTTAAGAAATCTGTTTTCAACTGGCATCTATGGAAACTGAACGAGAAAATTTTGGAGGACGAAGAGTTTGTTAAGGCAATCACGAACGATTTGGAATGTTTGCTTCAGGTGCATGAAGAAAGCCATGCAGATAAATGGGAAAGATTTAAAGAGCAAGTGAAGATAAAAGCAATAGAGAAGAGCAGTGTTATTCGGTACAAACAGAAAGAAACAGAAAAGGAACTTCATGGACAACTTGAGTGCCTGTTGTGCATGGAAAGCTGTGCGCCAGGAAAGTTCACTAAGAAAATAAGAGATGTGAAATCTCATTTAGAAAGAATCGACGCTGAGAAGTACAGAGCCGCGGTTAAACGTGCAAGAAGCGATAAACTGTGGGCTGGCGAGGCGCCGACAAAGCGAGCGCTATCAGATGAAAAAAAGGTATGCTTGCCAGAAGGAAATCAGGCAAATAAGACATGAAGGGCAGATTACAAACGATGCTAAAGATATAAAGTGTGCGATTCTGAAACATTTTGCTGAGCTTCTGAGTAATACGCGCGAGCATAGTGAAGGGTTTCCAAAAGAATATTTACGGCTAATACCAACGCTCGAAGATCATGTGAAAGAGAGCCTTGAAATGCCTATTACATTGCAAGAGATAGAAAAGGCCATAGATGACCTCCCATGTGGGAAAGCCCCTGGACCAGATGGGCTGAGCGCCTCCTTTTACAAAGCATTTAAAAACCATGTTTCCAGCCTTATGTTGGAAGTGATAAGAGAAGCCTACGAACGCAAACAAGTGCCATTATCATTTACTACGTCACACATCGTACTTATTCCAAAAACTGATGATCCGGAGAAACGCCTATTGGTGAAGTCCTATAGGCCAATAAGCCTGACAAATGTTGATTACAAAATCTTCATTAAGGTTTTAGCGAAGAGATTGCAGAGTGTAATGGCCAAATTAGTCGGACCGCACCAAACGTGCGGCATAAGAGGTCGCAGCATCGCCACAAATATACATGTGGCACGAACCGTACTGGCATGTGTAGACACGCTTGGAAGTCAGGTTGCCATGATTCAGCTGGATTTGGAAAAAGCGTTCGATCGCGTATCACACGACATCCTTTTCTCCATTCTAGAGCATTGTAACCTGGGCTCGGTAATCGTGGAAGGAGTGAGAATGGCGTACGCAAACTGCTCGACGCGTATTATAGTGAATGGCGATCTCACTGACAGTCTCGCAGTGCGTCCTTCGGTGAGGCAAGGATGCCCACTCTCTCCTCTGCTTTTTGCAGCCTATCTCGAACCATTATGCTTGGCCATTCTCAAAAATGAATGCATCTCGGGTTTCAAGCTTCAATCGGCGCATGTGAAGCTACTTGCATACGCGGACGACATTGCAGTATTTTGTGAAAACAGAGAAAGCATTTGTGAATTGGTTAACGTTGTTGAAAAGTTTTGTGACCAGACTGGATGTCGGGTTAACTGGGAAAAAAGCTCCGGATTTTGGCACGGCTTATGGGATGCTGAACCAGCTTCTTTCTCCCGATTGCAATGGTCTTCCGTGCCAATGCAGTATCTGGGTGTGCCCCTACAATGTTATCGCGATCCTAGCTTAAACTGGAAGAAAGAAACAAATAGAGTGCGAGAGAAAGCGGAAGCATGGCAGGGAAGGCAACTGTCAATCTTTTCACGCGAGTTCATCTGCAATGTTTTTTTGATTTCAAAGATATGGTATGTCATGAATGTTCTATGTGCGTCACGAACTGCCATTCAAAAAATTCATCGTGTGTTTGCGGTTTTTCTTTGGACTTCGACCTGGGAAAAGACGAGACGAACGAATTTATTTTTTTCTTTAAAAAGCGGAGGAGTCGGTTTGATTCATTTGTTTCTGCGCCAAGTGGTATCGCGTTTTTTTTTTCTTCGCGACCAAAATGACACCTTTTTAAGAACAGTCATGCAAGTGCGGCTGCAAAGGCTGTTGCCCGGATTTGTTGTCTCCTCAAGTGAAAACATGCGTGGTGCTGTCACAGGATATTTGCGCGAGGTAGTTCTCTCTTACAAGTTGTTAGAAGTGCGTTTTTCCCGTGAATATTTGTACAGTGTTGGCAAGAAAAAGCTGTATAAGGACCTAGTGGAAATAATGCTGCCGGCACCTTTGTATCGAGAGCCCTACCGTGGAGGCCTAGGGCAGGATATTTTAAAACGAGTGAAGAGGATGCCAGTTCGACCGGCTGCCAAAACGTTCTTTTTTAAGTTGCACTCGAACACTCTACCCGCCAAAACCTGGCTTCACGAAAAAGGAATCTATGTCCCTTGGACGACAAACTGCCTGCTTTGCAAGAAGCCAGAGACAATTGAACACATATTCTAAGACTGCTGGGATGCAGTATTTCATTGGGATGTGCTACAAAGAACAATTAAAAAAGAGCTACCACTAAACCCTTATGGCATCCGGTTTTTACCGGTGGAGAGCGAAGACGTACCCTATGATTTAATAATGCTTCTGGGCCTCCACAGCTTGTGGAAAACACGGATGCAAGTAAGGCATGAAGATATTAACATTCGCAGTGTACGTGAAAATTTTGATGAAAGTGCTGTTTATCTACCGTAGCAGTCTGGGCGTGTTGGTTATTCATGATGGAAAAATACAGCGCAGAGGAGGACGAGGACAAAATGAAGACACATAGGACACACGAGCGCTGACTTGCAACAGTTTATTTCAAGCCTCAGAGCCTTATTATACAGATGAAACCCCCAACATCATACATGCGCAGTAGGCGATACATTCATATCTTGTCTTAAGTATATCAACTCCTTACGAGTAAGAGCGATAGAAGGCTTGGCTACGCAAGAATCACCCAACCGATCTATCATTTCAGCTTCTATAATCTCACGAGTCAGTTGACATCGGTTTTTTGCGATAACATGGCATTGTTGGTAGTCAGGATGGCACACGGACATTTCATCTGGATCGTGTTGGTTTACATTTTCGTCATTACAGTTTAGTTTACATTTCCTGCAGTGTACATCCAAAAACCCTCCTCGCTTTTGAGACACATTGTTACAATGTTCCCGGAGGCGGTCGTTCAAGCACCTACCGCTTTGCCCTACATAGCTTTTCCCACATTTCAAAGGGATGCTGTAGACCACTGAACACGAACATTCTACAAACTTTGTACGGTGGTTCTTCTTGCAATTAGGGTTTCTTGAACCACCGGGCCTTGTCAATCTGCACAACTTCTGCAGCTTATCGGGGGCAGAAAAGACAACTTTCACATTCCCCCGTTCACCGATCTTTTTCAGGCGATGAGACAGGCCATGAATGTACGGGATCACAGCAATCTGCTTGTTAGTAGGCGGCAGTGATTTACTAGTTTCTTTTGAGCACAAGCGCTTAAGTAGGGTTTCGGCGACACTGATAATGACATGTGTGGGATATCCCGCAGCTCGGAGACGAAGGATCTGTTCATTGAAGCTGGCAGCCATAAGTTCAGGACAAGACTTACACAGGGAATTTCTTAAGCACAGTCCCGCAATACTCTTCTTTACAAGTTTGGAATGTGCTGACCCAAATGGGAGCAGTGGCCTATTGGAGCGTGGTTCATACTTCCAGTAAATCTGTTCGTTACGGAATAAAAGCCTGATATCCAGAAATCTAATGCTGTCGTCAGAAGGCATCTCATGTGTTAATTCTAGAGGCGAAAAACCAGCGCGTAAAAAGGTTAATGTGTTAGCAGTTAGTTCTTCAAATGAGTCCGAACTGCAGTCAAGGAAAATTAAGAAATCGTCAACATACCCAAGAATCTTTGTTATGTTAAAATTTGGTAGACGGCTACAAAGGGCTCTGTCAAGATCAGCTAAAAATAAATCACTAAGAACTGGGGCTATACAGGAACCAATGCAAATTCCTTCCTTTTGCAGATAAGGTTGCCCCTCCCATTGGATGAAAGTTGACCGGAGATAAAAACTAAGGAGTTCCAAGAAGCTACTGCTGGACATCCCGGTCTCATTCATAAAAGCTACATTTCCAAATGTGTCGATGCAGTCCTGGACACAAGAGAGCCAACTTGACGGCACTTGGCAAAAATCCATTGCCCTTTTTCTTCAGAAAAAGCTCAACCTTTTGCGCATTGACGACCCTTTCCTAGTTAAGAATTCTGACGCTGTTTTGAATTACCTAGAGTGTTTTCCTCATAAAAATCTCAGAGCGTTCTCAGTAGACATTAAGGATCTGTTCTACTCGTTGCCTCAGTCAGGTTTGCTCTCTTGTGTCCAGGACTGCATCGACACATTTGGAAATGTAGCTTTTATGAATGAGACCGGGATGTCCAGCAGTGGCTTCTTGGAACTCCTTAGTTTTTATCTCCGGTCAACTTTCATCCAATGGGAGGGGCAACCTTATCTGCAGAAGGAAGGAATTTGCATTGGTTCCTGTATAGCCCCAGTTCTTAGTGATTTATTTTTAGCTGATCTTGACAGAGCCCTTTGTAGCCGTCTACCAAATTTTAACATAACAAAGATTCTTAGGTATGTTGACGATTTCTTAATTTTCCTTGACTGCAGTTCGGACTCATTTGAAGAACTAGCTGCTAACACATTAACCTTTTTACGCGCTGGTTTTTCGCCTCTAGAATTAACACATGAGATGCCTTCTGACGACAGCATTAGATTTCTGGATATCAGGCTTTTATTCCGTAACGAACAGATTTACTGGAAGTATGAACCTCGCTCCAATAGGCCACTGCTCCCATTTGGGTCTGCACATTCCAAACTTGTAAGAAGAGTATTGCGGGACTGTGCTTAAGAAATTCCCTGTGTAAGTCTTGTCCTGAACTTATGGCTGCCAGCTTCAATGAACAGATCCTTCGTCTCCGAGCTGCGGGATATCCCACACATGTCATTATCAGTGTCGCCGAAACCCTACTTAAGCGCTTGTGCTCAAAAGAAACTAGTAAATCACTGCCGCCTACTATCAAGCAGATTGCTGTGATCCCGTACATTCATGGCCTGTCTCATCGCCTGAAAAAGATCGGTGAACGGGGGAATGTGAAAGTTGTCTTTTCTGCCCCCGATAAGCTGCAGAAGTTGTGCAGATTGACAAGGCCCGGTGGTTCAAGAAACCCTAATTGCAAGAAGAACCACCGTACAAAGTTTGTAGAATGTTCGTGTTCAGTGGTCTACAGCAGCCCTTTGAAATGTGGGAAAAGCTATGTAGGGCAAAGCGGTAGGTGCTTGAACGACCGCCTCCGGGAACATTGTAACAATGTGTCTCAAAAGCGAGGAGGGTTTTTGGATGTACACTGCAGGAAATGTAAACTAAACTGTAATGACGAAAATGTAAACCAACACGATCCAGATGAAATGTCCGTGTGCCATCCTGACTACCAACAATGCCATGTTATCGCAAAAACCGATGTCAACTGACTCGTGAGATTATAGAAGCTGAAATGATAGATCGGTTGGGTGAGTCTTGCGTAGCCAAGCCTTCTATCGCTCTTACTCGTAAGGAGTTGATATACTTAAGACAAGATATGAATGTATCGCCTACTGCGCATGTATGATGTTGGGGGTTTCATCTGTATAATAAGGCTCTGAGGCTCGAAATAAACTGTTGCAAGTCAGCGCTCGTGTGTCCTATGTGTCTTCATTTTGTCCTCGTCCTTCTCTGCGCTGTATTTTTCCATCATGTTTATCTACGGGAATGTATCTGCGCGCTCCCCGACCCACCACAGTGGGCACAAGTTCTGGATGACCTGGTAAAATTGAAGAAATTTTAACCTCACACGCGTCAGCTCAAGGGCAGCTGAAGTGTTTTATTAAGTGTGACAATTTTTTGTTCATGTATAACTCGGAAATAAAAAAAAAAAGAAAAACTCGGCGCTGAGTGGTAGCGTCTTCGTCTCACACTCCGGAGATCCTGGTTCGATTCCCACCCAGCCCATCTTGGAACTTGCTTTTTATTTATGAAGTGCATGCCGGGATTTATCGCTCACTGGACGCCGACGACACCGGCTTTCCTGCGACACGAGCTCCTTAACGCTACCGCGTTAATATCCCATCCCCAATATCCCTTTTGTTTTCGTAATAGAATTGTTACGAGAAAGCCATGTGTGCTTTCGCCACTGTTAACTCCGTGCCTTGGAACGGTGCCAGCTGTGGCCTCTGCCTCGCACATCAGCGCACTCCTCTCTCCACAGGCAAACACTTGCGCCGGGGAGGCGCTCAGTTGCACACAGCAGCCTTGACCTCAAGTGTCGGTGAGCGGCACGCGCGCGTCGGCGCCGGCTGCTGGTGTGGCGACGCTCTTTCGAGTGAGTGAGTGAATACAGACGTCTGAGTGTAGTCGAGTGAGTGAGACTCATGGCGCCGAAGTGGCCCAGCGACTGTGCGGCAAGCGGTGCGGAGAAGCGGCGACGGATGCCTGATTCCCCCAACACGAAACGCGAGAATAAGAATGAGCTGCGTGTACTCCGGTTGAACATGTCACCAGATGCGAAAGCACGTGAGGCCGAACGCAAGCGTCAACAGTGGCTGCTCAGATCATCGGGCGCGAAAGCACGAGTGGCACAGTGGAAACGGAACAGCGCATGGCCACATTCCAGGCCACCAAAGCCAGAGAAGCTGAGTGCAAGCGGCAGCGGCGACTGATGATCAGTCAACCGAACAGTCAATCGTTTACATCGACAAACTTTGGTAGTTCAAAGGGTCTTCGGCGATCATTGTTGGTTGCATTGTTGGTGCATTTCACAGAAGAAAAAAATATATATTGCACAGCACTAACAAATACAAACGCACATTTACACATTCATTCTTCATTTACGCATTTCTTCATTTAGAAGAAGTTTCATTTTTTTTTGTTTCAAAAGAGAAGCTGGAGTTAGCGCCTGTCTTGTGCGTGCCTATTTGCGAGTTTGTATTTGTTAGCGCTGTGGAATCTTTCTTTTTCTGCGTATTTTTCGAGAGTTTCATTCAACCTATAAAAAGAAACATTGTTAGCAATAAGCTGGCTCACAGTGGCGCTTCGTCTTGTGAATTGCTTGCCTCTATCTGTATATACAGTTTTTTTTATGCAGTTGGGCACATGGATGAACCGGCATTTCGTAAAAGCTAACAAAATAAGCGTAAAGTGGCGAAGAAGTGGTCGGAAGGCAACTATGAAACCAAAGCTTATCTAAGATTTGAAATTTTGCTTCATTATCAAGAATAAATACACGAGGTTAAATGCACTGCATGAAAACTATTTCTTGATTTCACGTTCTTGGTTTTTATCTATAAAGCAAGCATGTTGCTTTCGACATGCTAACCTGCCATAATTTTGGAAGCCTACTGGCCTAGTTTCACACAGCGGAAATAATGATCCGCTTCAATCCGCTGGTCCTCATGATTAGAATGCGTATGACAATAGAAAACTTTCTTTTGATTTTCTAACACTTTTCCCACACTGCCTTTTATTTAGGCAGCAACTGATATGAACTATATAAGGTCACCAAGAAGACATAAGGTTGGTGTATGTGTCGTCTCTTTGCAAACGTTTGCAAAATTTGTTGATGTTTACGGTACACTTACTAACAGAGTAGATTGCTTACTGTCAGCATGCGGCAGCGCACTCATGTGCCAGCTTTACAAGATACGAAAAAGGAACAGCATGAAAGTTAGATCTTTTTGAGACGTCTTCCAGCCTTGATACATCTTCTCTGCGCAAAGACTCAGATTGACGTCCCATCAGTTGAAGACAGAAATAGCTCTTATTCTATAAGATTCGTGCAGGTGCTGCCACACGAACTACGTACTGTAGCAGTTGCACGTTACGCTCCGTGCCCTGCATCGAGACAATTTGATAGCGATGGCCTTATCGCAACCCTGCTCGCCACCTCCTAATGCTTCAGCTCATTTACGCCGCGTGAATACAGGTGGTGACGTAGAGTAGAGAACATCCACTGCTTGTTCTACGTTTCTTATGGGTTGTTTCACTGCATATTTTTACATTGCACACCGTTATTTTGCGTGCATGCCAAGTGTTGATTGCAATCGCATTGGGCAAAAGGAAACGTGTCTACGACGCACGATACGAACGGCCGCTACATCCGTAACCCATGCCGTTTACAGCCTATATGCATTGCTGCCACACAGCTATTATTTGCGGAAATGCAAAGCGATCCTCGTGTCACTCTAATAGGGGGTGCTTATTTCCTTACATTTCGCAACACAGTGAGAAGGGGGCGAACCGTTGCGGTCAAAGTATAACTCATCTCTTTGGCAGCCAATGTGCTATTTTCTTAGCTGCGCAGTTGCCTTTAATAGAGAGCCAAGCGTCAACATTTTAGCGGACGCCTTCGCACTGCAGCTCCGAAGTGGTGTCTGTATAACACCATGTCGCGTGATCCGCTGTGCAGTGGAATCGCAGCTGTGTCTGCTCGGAGCCTCACCGCACGAGGCAAGGGCTGATTCGCTGGGTCTTGCTCCTGCAGTCTCCACATGGATGATGGGCATGCCGGTCTGAGGGCGTCAGCTCTTTGGCACAGTTGCGAAGCGGAGTCTGATCATCTTGCCAGTATAGCTGGCCGGAAAGAAACAAATTTATAGACATACTTTTTATATTTTTATATTTTATAGAATAACGGACAGTGCTTGTCTGTTAATCTCATCCGCTGTTTGTCTCAAGTCGCGGCGCTGTTTTTTGATTTTACTTTACATACCTTCCGTTCGGATAGCTAGGTTTAACATGGCGGGTTAAACCTTCCCATTTTTTCCCTCTAGAAGTAAGGCCGGCCAGCTGTCAGGCCTGTGATAGGGTTTGATCGGGCAATGACAATAATATCTATTTGCAAGATGTAATCTGAGAACTGCGTAAGAAATAAGTTCCTCTTACGACTGTGTAGATTACAACCTATAAATAACGTGCACGTAGAAAGTGCTCCAGAGGAGCAGTTTTTTTATACTCCTTCGGGTTAAAGACAGATTATAGTAGCAGAAGAAATAAACATTTCTCCCGTTAAGATCACAGTGGCCGAAATTTGTTTCTGGTTTAATTTTCTCCTCCTCTTCTACAGAGCTAGATACTATCTTAACGAGAACGACTGCTGAGAACCCCTAAGATGAATGCACTTTTGTACACTCGCCAAATGAGACAGCGACAAGCAGAAAACATTTAAATGGATGAGTTCCAACACACTTGATCTTGCAAGTAAGTGAAAGTTTTCGACAGCACTAAAGGGCGGCTGTACTTCAGAATACACTTTCACAGAGCATAAGAATTTTGTTGTGGCAAACTGTGGGATAGCGTATCGCTTTTGTGCGGTTGTTGTGGCTGCGGTGTTAACTTACTCGACCGCCGAGACGTGGCTTCGTCTTTTTCTTTATCGTGCAAGATGCGCCACGATGTATCTCCAATAATTCGTGCCGCTCGTGTCTGTTTCCAGAAAGTGCTGTCCTCTTTTACCCCTTTTTCTAGATGTTTTTTCGCCGGCTTTCTTCTGAAAGCCGAGGAGCGCACTGGGCGTACGTAGTAAGATGACCAACGAGCACGCTTTTGTCTGTCGCCAGCATCGAGTAGCTTAATTATTTTGCGGTTGCAAGTCAGCTTAATACGTGCAACACCAGTCTCTCGATTTGCTTCTTTCCGCATTGTCACAACACAGCCAGAAGACGATATCGCGCTGTGCGCGTATAGTAGCGGCACTAACAAAGAGAAGTCAAAACCGAAGCTTCGGCGAACTGGAAATTCATTGAGACAAATAGCGCGAATTAAAGAGGCAACGAGAAATAAATTCCTATGAAAATTCTTCATACCGTCATTTTCTTTTCAAAATCGGCCGCTGAGTCTTCATTTCAGTTTACTGAAATTCACTGAAACAATTATTTGGTGTGAAATCGCTTGTCCAGAAATCCTTCTCCAAATTTATACGTTCGATGCCTCCATGCCTAGTTGCCATAGCAACTGTGCTTCCAGCCATTGTTAGCCACCGAAGTGGCGGCATGCACAACAGGTACCCCCTGCGTCAGGTCCGCCTCCCCTGTTGGTTGTTGGCCGCTATTTGTTCGTAGGGCATCACTAACGGGCTTTCATGTGGCGCCAGACTTCCTCTCTTTCGCATCGAAGTTGTGATGCAACGACGCATCACAACTGGTTTGCTACTCTGCATGGAGGGAGGGGATGAGTGGATATAAACGTTGTGAGAGAGGGATAGTTGAAGTTAATACAGTCACATAACAGACGCGCCACATCACATCACGCTACAGTCATGTCATAGCAAACTTTCGATTAGGCCTGTGCTTCTCATAAAGCGGTGCAGTGCCTGGGAGGCCTTCACCGCCTTTAAGGTTTTACCAAACCCTGTGCTACTGTTTCAATGCTAAGCCGCGAAAAAAATACTGTCTAGCGGAGTTTATGAATCAGAAAATGGGACCAAGCGACAAGAACAGAAGAGGAAACGTGGGAAGCAAAAGACGGGCGATCTGCTGTGCTGGAGAAAGGTGCTGCGAAGCTGGACGCTGACCGTAATCGGAGGCGTGTTAAACGCGCCGTTCAACCAGAGAGTCGTGCTACCGCTTTCGTGTCGACTACTGTTTTCGACTTTTTTAGGCTGGAAAAGAACAACCAGCTTATGAACCCCAATTTGGCCAGTAATGTACGCTCTTATTTGTCTAGCTACGGGCAAAGCTGCATAACTTTTTTAATGTCGAATTATTGTTGTTGCATATAACTGCATTCCAAAAGTAATAGGAATGACTGCAGAAGTGGATATAAATTATCGTTCGCGCTTATATATATGTTCCCAGTGTATCAAAAGTGTTGCTGTGTGACACAAGGTATAAGCTCGCAATATGGCGAAAAAAATAAGTAGTTTGGAGATGAACTCGGCAATCAGCATTTGAATGTACTTTATTCTGCAACACCGTTGTTGGAACTTTGTAGGAAATCTTCCGAAGGGAATCATTTATGATGTTCATCCAGAATTCAGTCAACCTGCACACAAGCATTATAGATCACGGTACAGCTTGCATCAAGTTTTTCTGTGAGATCGTTTAATGCGGTAGCAAAAGAAAAAAACTCACGAAGGCAGGCGACCTCGCACTCCTTCCAGCTCGTGTAGCGGTTTGCGTTTCCACCGCATCCGCCGTAGACGAACGGCTTGCAGACGCCGGCAGCCACGTCGAAGTACCAACGCTGAAAATACGCTTTGCACACACCGGTCATCGGGGCAGGCCTGCAACCTTCGTCAAAATCCACGCCGCGGTACCAGTCCTGGACGTCAACTTGCGCTGCCGCCATTGCTGCAACATGTGGGTAGAAGGAAGGCGCGAGACATTTTCTGAAACAGAGTTGACTCTGCGAGAGATGGTACTGAGGTGTTGGCAAGCGAGGGAGCGATTTACAGTCAGCGAAACCTTGAATTCCTGGCGCTTAAGAAACTCTTTGTAGCTAAGGTAGCCGCTTAGCGCTAATGAAACCTTTTAAACATTTGTTTCAGATGTTCTGCCGTACACATTTCTCAGAAACACTCAGCGCAGCGCAAGAAGATAACCTTGTCGCCGTTAACGTAAGTAGGATTTATATTGTTCGTTTGTTGTTGTTGCCCTGCTAAAAAAGGCGCATTTCTCTCCTCCCTTGCTTCCTCTTCGTCGTGTTAAAGTACGCAAATATCATATATATGGCAGTGAAAAGACGGGTGTATTCTCGCTCACCTTACAATATCCTTCGCCCATGGTAGCCAACTACTGGGTTCAATTCAATTTATTTATTTCCCATGTATACATAGTGAGAGTCGAAGGAAAAAAGCTAGGAATTGCGGAAGACTTGTAACCCGGGTACCCATCTTACGGTGCCTCTTCCTCCTCGCACTTACAAATGAGGGAGCGGAGCAATTTCTTTCTCTGCACTTTAGACCCCATCAACTTAGACAGATGATTCGTTTAACTCAATTTCAGTCCGTAAATTACTGATTTAATTTATCAAAATTATTCACATAACTTATATGCTGATGTAGTGAGGATATTTTGGACGACAATGCAGAATCTGGGGCAGGATGCAAGGTTATTTGGTTACACCAATATTTTACACCAAGTGTAAAATATTGGGCACGAGAACATACCCTGGCGCCACCTCTCGGAAGCGCCCGCGTGACAAAATAAGCGTTGAACTGCTGCTGTAGGATCCTTTCCTAGACAGTTTAGTTTTATTATCATTTTTATTTCCTTAAACATAAGGGGTGGGCTTAATATAAGTGCATAAATCATTTTCATGATAAGTGCGATGTTATTTTGTGCAGGAAAGTGGATGGGCAGGTGATGACGGTGATTTCGTGGGGAAGGTCGTTCCAGTGGCTAGTTGTTAAAAGGAAGAATGACTTCGAAAAAGTAGTCATACGAGCACTTTGACGTAAAAGTTTAATCGGATGACCGATGCGATGAGACGTGCGTGATGGAGGCGCGCAGATGTATGGCTCCTGTTTTGGATGGGAAAAGTAAAATTTGTGATACAAGCACAGGCTAGAAATGTGGCGACGGATAGAAAGGCTTGGTAATTGGGATTGCTGTTTGAGAGACGAGACGCTGATATCGTATGAATACAAGCGATGGATAAAACGGGCAGCTCTGTTTTGTACGGCTTTTAAAGGTTCAATGAGGTATGCTTGCGGTGGGTTCCTAATGACGGATGCGTACTCAAGTTTCGACCGGATTAACGATTTGTAGGCAAGTAACTTTATTATTACGTTTATCTATTTATTATACACCTCGGTCTAGTTCTGATAAGCTTATTTCTAGGTTTTAGACCCACTTATTCGGTATTAAGCGCTTCACCAAAATAGCAGGTTGTCGAAGTTGTCGAGTTTTAACTCAGCTGCACCATCGCTGTTGATGTTAGTAAAGAAAAAAAATATTGCAGCTGCTACAAATCCAGTCAAATGTGAGCGGCCGCTGAATACTGGTAATGAGGTTTCTCTGTAGGAGCGCAGATGCCAGGGGACTGACAGATGCTGAGCGCCTTCGAATAGCGCCAGGGGAAGCGGCTCCGTTCACCTGCTCCTTTGAACATAGTAGAGCCACGGCCGCTGAATAGAGGCGCACTTCTCCCTTGAGCGGCCGTGGTAGAGCAGACAAGTTGGACAGTGGGGAAGACGTTGATTAGTTTTTTATAGCAAGTGTGAAGAAGTGTGTTTCTCGCAGCGAATTCTTGCGCACTGACTTCCGTCACAGGCACTCTTGAATCGGGCGGACATTTGTTTTCTCCGCGCAAAGTAGCTTTGTTGACGCATACCTCAGCACATGATAACATGTAATGCATTACCTCTCGTGTATTCACGTACGTCATTCGAAATTACTACAGCCCTATACACGCTGCCTGAGACGACTCATCATGCACCGCTGCCTATGGCAGCAGCATTTTCTAGTTCAATTCTGTGAAACTTCCCTGTCAACGCCTTTATTCAGAAGAATGAGACCTGACCTTTGCACAATGCTTCCTTGCTCTGGGAGTGTCCTGCTTCGTGAAAAAGCCAGCATCTTTTCCATCTTGCTAGCAATAGGTCTTCGTTAGCTTAACAAGGAATACGCGCAAATCAAAACGCGCGCTAGTCACCGAATTGTTCAACGCCAACTCCATGCACGGACTTGTCTTGCTCGCTAAAATGTCTGCTGCACACATGAGAATGATCACTGGCTTGTTTGACCGTTAAAATCTTCAATAAAGAAGAATCCGCCAGCTCTTCGTTTTTTTTTTCTTCGGCTAGCAATGGGTCCTTACTTGGGGTTCCGTCACGTACGTCCGGGTACAAAGCAATACCGGAGCGTGGCAACAACTTAAACAAACTTCAGCAACCTCAGCAAGGATTCAAGATCAAAAAGTGCAATGCTGACACTCGTTATCAACCAAAACTACAGAAATAAACGGGACTCTCCGCTTTTAAAACGCACAAATTCAATCAAGCGTCTGCTTCAGCAAGAGTAAGGGGAATCACGTGATCGCACTTGCTCTTCTAGGTCGACGCTAGCGCCATTCGCTCCAGTGGTGGCGCTCACGCCCATTAGAACTGTGCACCCGTTACATGCCATACACATAACTTGTAAACAAAACTGTAAGCAGTTTCATCACATTTAAGTGATGAAATAGTACTCATTGTGAGGTTTTTGGTTGCTGTGCAGAAAAGAAATATATTAGAACGAGCAATCTTATATACATTGTGCGACTGGGAAAGCTGACATTTCGATATGCCATTAGGTGATAAAAAAAAAAAAACGCGGCTCATGCAATACGCCTGCGTGTAAAAGAAGGCTCCTGACGTTGGTACACTCGGTAAAATAAAGGACAAATGGGGTTTTCTAGAAGAAAAGACAAAAATATTGTTTAGTAGAAAGCTATAAGCCGAGCGTGCTTACCCAAAACAACACTGCTTAGGAAACAGATTTGCACAGCCTGTTTCATCTTGGTACTTTTCGGCGACAGCAGGTGATCAAATTTTCAAGGTGCGCTCGTAGCTTGCCGGAGATCGAGAGCCGGTGTGTACCTGTATGTACTGTGATACATATAGGACAGTGTGAGAATAGAGACACCTGTAGTTGGACGTGACCGCATTTCAATGTATACGCAGCGGCTGCAGATAAGAGGAGGTCAGTCGCCCTGACAGCCGATCGGAAGTTTACAGAACACACAATCAGGTGAAAACGAGGCTGCTTGCGATAAACAGGGGACAGCTGCGAACCTGATTAGGCTTAAAGCGAGCCTTCAAGGTTCTTCGGAAACACAGCTCCGGTAGGCACATCATCTTGAAATTATTGCAAGCCAATGAGGTATTCACTGGAAACTTTATTAATACAAAATGACGATTGTGATTCACGGTCAGCAGTGGCGTAACTTCTGTGGCATTTATCGTGGCGGATGCTTTCGATGGGACAGTCAATGCTAAAAGTTCAATTATTGTTTCTTGCTATTCGGTAGGGCGTCGACCAGAGATGACTTTTCATTAGTGAATCGGGATGCTTTATACTTATGCATTCATGCGAGGCATTCTTCTGGGACAAAATATAAAGCTATTTTCGAGGGACGATTCAATTACTGTTTCCGATTACCCGTTTCTACAAGACATAAAGTTGAAGGAAGTTTTCTTATAAAGTTGGTCAGTGGACTAAGGCTGGTTGCCACCTATTGTTATTTTTTTTCCTGGCTTTTGTCTGCTGTGAACCTTTTTCAAAGAGGTTGGCTGCCTTCTTCAAATAATGAAAGCAAAAAAAAAAAAAAAAACATTGTCAAATTTTCTCTGTCGACTCTCTATAGTGTCATCTTCTAATCTTGTGCTCCAGTCCACTTCTTGCGCTGTTACCTCTAGTTCAAATGACATGCAAATAAAGAAATCGTCACCTAAGTGATACAGTGATCATTCGGAATATTAGAGTATGAGCTCTATTGAATGCAAAAGTCGAGCACCGTAGGAATCTGAGTTTTTGCTCAGCCTCAGGGTAAAACCTTTAAAATACCTGTAATGTAAAGCGACAGGTGGAGTCGGCCCCGCGTGTCACAAATAATTGAGGGTTGTCTAAAGAACGTATCATGGTAATTGGTGGTTCTAGTGATTGATGTGTGTGATATGGCACGATGAGGTAATGAAATTATTGATATTAATTGATTAATTAAAAAAAATTGCAGAAACGACAACAAATTGGAAAAAGGCATTCAAAGTTATCACAATAATCAGAAAAAAAAGCTAATGCTTAAGGATGCTAATTAAGAAAAACTAGAATGTGTAATTCTGCAATGATTTGCAATTTTGAAAAAAGTGAAAAATGCGTTCAAAGCTGTCAAACTGCTCAGAATGCAAAGGTAATGTTCCGTGATGCTAATTAAAAATGTTAAAGTAATTATTTAAATAAATAAGACAAATGAAAAAAATGCATTCGAAGGTTTCAAACTGGCAAGAATGGTAAATCAATGTTTTCGGCTGATAATTATCGGTGTTTAAAAATAAAAAATAACGAAAATGTAAACTAAAAAAACTGGAAACAGAATAACGTCTGTGTGTGCAAAATGCTATCATACTCTTAACGGCGGAGCTTAAGTGTCTCCGTAGCTTTTGTTTCGTCCTTTCTAAAGCGCTACAAGTTTAGTTCCGAGTAAAAAAAACTTGTCCCAGCTGCTGCCCCGTACATAGGTGCTCCGGGAGACGCAGAAGTGTCTCGAACAATTTGCGTTTCTTTTTCCATGTAGTGGGCCGCAATGGTAGTGGTGGCGATAAACGTTACTAAAGAAAGTGAGTGTTATCTTTACCATCAAAATGATGGGATTGCTCTTAGATGCGTCTTGTTACCTGAAGGCGATGCTTCCTTTCGACTTCCGAAGCCCAGTCCAACAGGTGCCGTTGGGCAGCAGAATCAGAACTGGGCACCGTCACTTCCCCTTGGCCGAGGTCTGTGAGTTGATGCTGGTTGGAGCTCAGCAGGAATAAAGAATGTGCACAGAGTCTGATTTCGACGCATTCCGGCATGAACAGTCGCGGTTAAACTGGAGCTAGGTAGACAGGAGAGGAAGGCGCGTGGTTGTAGCTGGTACCACGTCACCTGCTGCAATTTAGTGAGAGACTTGTGAAGAGGGTGATAGGGTGACATTGCTCACGCCAGTGAAAACTGATATTGTTGAACATGATCACGAGCATCTCCCCCAGCCCGCGCAGAGCGCTTCAGATACCAGCCTCTACCGTAGTATACGGTCGGTTAGGCTACATGCTTTCAGCTCCCTTGCAAAAAGGCAACAAGACAGAAGAAACACACACAGACACAAGGACAATGAATTGTCCTTGTGTCTGTGCGTGCTTATTCTGTCTTATTGCCTGCTCTGCTGCCTTTTCGCAAGATGTTCGACCAACTAGCTCAACGTTCCACTCTATTATTGACAAACTCAGCAGGGCATTTTGTGTGCCCGTAACCACTAATTTAAAGCAAAAACAATTGAATTCTATTTTGTAGAATACGAGAGCGCGATACCAAAAAAGCAGGGGAGCGACTGCGAAAAGATAATAGTCGAAAGTTTTTTTTAATATTGGTTTTCCAGTGTGGCTCGATAGGCACCGATAGAGCTTGAAATCACTTCAATGTTCTGCGAATTTTTAAGCCGATTGCCTTTTTGGCCCATGAATGCTGCAGGGGGACAGTGTTCGTCAAAAATGTGTGTGCATGATGTGACACTTCGGAAAAAACCATCTCACCGCCAGAAATCGGAGCGCCATTTCTCCGCTTCTCAGCTGAGCGCGCAAACACAACGTCGACTTTTGTCTTTATTGTACTACGGCACGCAGACTGCCTAAGAACAAGTTCGTAATTCCCTTTGTCTAGCGTAAGGACGCCAGAGGACGCTGAGACAAAGGATAACAAGTTAACCAATCTAAATCAATAATTAAAATATAGGAAGAAAAATGAGCATGATAGCTACTGCTATCACCCAGTTTCAAAGGGGACGCTCCTATATTTCATCCATCCATCCACAAGGACAGTAAGAAAAAAAAGCTAAAACCTGAACAAAAACTCAACAAACCTGCCCCAGAGTGCAGGCATATGGTGGGCAACGAAAGCTTCTTTTAAATTTGAACCTGCAAAATTGAAAAGAAAATAAAGCCGATGGATCTCCCGTTAGACAGATGATTTAGGTCATTAGCGAGGTTGACACAAAACGTCACAGCACAGGTTCCACGCGGCGAGGAGCAGCAAAGGAGGGGATGAGAGTAAGGCTTTTGCATTTTCAGCTCTTATGCAGGTTTAAAGGGACAGCCTACCGCCGGAGACGAGTATTAAAATATTGTCATACTATGATAGATTTAAGCAGTCGATGGCAGTATCAAGGTAAAATCTTACGGTTTAAACAGAATTATATATTTTATATTTATAAGGACAGTCAGGTTTTAGCAGATGGGGCGCCATATTGAGCCCTTTCGTTGCGGCTAACATTTCATCTGCTTGGAGCGTTTGCGTCTGAAGTGAATATATTAGATTTTATAACTATGCCAGGTATTTTTGTTCATATCAACTTAAGGCAGCCTACTTGCTTCTGTTTCAATAAATTACAGCTACTTGTATTATTTAGTCTTCTGTGATTCCCTATTGAAATGCGAAACCTGCAGTAGATGTCGCTGGGTTTATTTAGCTTACTTAATCCTTGCATCCTATTTCAAGTTGTGTTAGGAGTCTCAGTTAAAATTTTAATAAAATCTGTGCATCTTAATTAATGACACGTTCTGCGCGCTATTTAAGCACTGCGGCAGTCGCTGTTGCGTAAAGCTGCACAGATTTATAATACTAACTGTTTGTCCTGTCGCGAACTGCCACTGAGAAAACGAGACTACCATATAGAAAAATTACGTCATACTGCATTTCTTTTGTTTCGAACTGAGAGCAGTGTGCAGTCAGAAGCTGAAGCAGTTTCTTCTTGTCTTTAATAGGGTTGCATAAAACGGAAGATTCTACGGACTGGAAACAAAAATTTTGCCGGTGAAATCGCTTATAGAGGCTGAACTCTAAAGGACATATTCACACGCCGTAATTTTTTTATATCTCTGCACTAACCGGCTATGTGTACGTGTGCATTGAAAGGGTTTTTTTTTTACTGGGTTTTAACAGGATAATAGCCCTCTCGAAGTTGCACGGCGAAGCACACAAGAACACAGCCAGCCCAGGCCTCCACAAGCGAGCTCGAGCAGCGCAGCGGCACTTTGTCGTTCTTATCCTCGTCTTCGTGATATCCTCGCATAGTAATATTCTCGCACGTCTGCACCGATGGTTCAGTGAATGCCGTGAGTTCTTCAGGCCCCTTGGTCATACCCTCAATTAATACAGAAACAAAAGTTAGGACAATTCACCAGACTTCTTCAACAGCTGCAGAGCTAACCGCTCTTCGTGTCGCAATTAGGCATATCAGTCAGCAGAGCCCCCAGCGGTGGTCTATTTTCACAGATTCAAAAGCAGCCCTGCAAGCCTTAAAAGCGGCTCTTCGCCGTGGAGCTCATGAACAACTCGTTGCGGAAATACGACAAATTTATCACTGTGCAATTAATGGAGGACATGACATCATCGACCAGTGGCTTCCAGGACACAGCGGCATAGCGGGCAATCTTCGTGCGGACGAAGTCAGACGAACAGCCCACCAAGACGGCGATTATGTGTTGATTCCCTTTTCCAGGGCAGACGCAGCGGGCAGGCTTCGCGCACTTGCGCGGGAACACACACTCTCCTTGTGGAATTCTGGCCAGTTTGCGAACTGCCGCCTAAAATCCCTGGAATCTGACCTGAAGCTCCGCCTTCCACCTGGCCTACCCCGACGCGAAGAAACTTTGCTGTGCCGCCTGTGGGTTGGTGTAGCATTCCCAAACTCGTATTCTTTTATGATAGGCATGGCAAACAGCCCTGCATGTACAAACTGTGGATACGACGAGTCTATAGGCCACGTTCTTTTGGAATGTCCGATATACAGTGAGGAAAGGCAGTGTCTGTGCCGTGCGCTGGAACATCTAGATGGACGCCCATTGACTGAAACTAAGGTTTTAGGTCCCTGGCCGCGGCGATCGTCTGCGGTGAAGGCCTCCCAGGCACTGCTCCGCTTTATGAGAATGACAGGCCTTATCGAAAGACTATGAGCTTGCTATGACATGACTGTAACGTGATGTGATGTGGCGTGTCTGTTATGTGACTGTACTAACTTCAACTATCCCTCTCTCACAACTTTTATATCCACTCATCCCCTTCCCCCAGTGCAGCGTAGCAAACCGGTTGCTTTTACTGGTTAACCTCTCCGCCTTTCCTCCTCATCTTCCTTCTCTTCCCTTCCCCCGGAGCGAAGAGGAGCCATCCTGGCGACCTATGGTGAGGGCAAGAGGAGCGGATCGTAGTACGTTTTGAGGCAACTCACGTGCAGTTTCGCGGCCATGATGATGCATGTCCGAAGAGGGAGTGGGTGGCTCCACCATGTAGTTCACAGGGGAGGTTTGACGGACAATGCGGTAGGGGCCGTGGTACTCGGTTCGAAATTTTGATGAAAATCCCGGTGGGGTGCCAGGAACCCAGAGCCAAACAAGGGATCCTGCAGGAAAAACGTGTGGCGTCTGATCTTTGTCGTGGTGATGCTTTTGGCGGCCTTGAGATTCCGATGTTAAACTCCGGGCCAACTGGCGACGTTCCTCAGCATGTTTGGCAACGTCTGAAAGAGAGTACACTAGGAGGAGTCAGGACGATGTGGTAAAATAGTGTCCATCGTGGATGACGCCTCACGCCCATAAAGGAGGAAGAAAGGGCTAAATCCAGTAGTTGACTGCGTGGCGGTGTTGTAAGCGTACGTCACGAAAAGAACAACGCCCCAGTTAGTCTGATCGGCGGCAACGTAGATTGTCAGCATATTCCCGAGAGTACGATTGAAGCGCTCAGTCAGCCCGTTAGTTTGAGGGTGATAAGCTGTGGTGGTCTGATGTATGATGCGACATTCGGCCAGTAGAGCTTCAATGACGTCGGAAAGGAAGACGCGTCCTCGGTCACTCAGCAGCTCTCGCGGCGCGCCGTGGCGAAGAACAAAATGATGTAGCAAGGTAAAGCGGCGGTCTCGGCATACCGGGTGAGGTGGTCGATGCCGACGATAATCCACCGGTTCCCAGAAACCGTGCAGGGAAGTGGCCCGTAAAGGTCAACGCCAATGCGGTCAAAAGGTCGGGCCGGGCATGGAAGTGGTTGTAAGGGGCCAGAAACACGAGGTGTGGATGACTTCCGGCGCTGACAGGCGATGCAGGAGCGGACGTATTTGCCAATATACCCGTACATGCCGCGCCAATAGTAGCGTTGAGAGATCCTTTGAAACGTCTTCACTCCACCAGGATGGGCACACTGAGGGTCGGCATGAAAAGAGGCGCAAATTTCATGTCGTAAATGGCGGGGAATGACGAGAAGTCACCGTCGACCATCAGGCATATAATTGCGGCGGTAGAGAAGACCGTCTCGTAGGGCAAAGTGACCGTCTAGTAGGGCTTGACGTCGTAAAGTTCGAGAAGACGTTAGGAGAAGTGGACACGATGTCAATAAGAGATGCAAGCCACGGGTCTTTGCTCTGCTCGGCATATGTCAGCGATGGTTAGAGAGGAGAGGACGGGATCAGCCGCCGTGGAGCAAGCAGGTTCGTTGGAGAGGGGAGAACGAGACAGAGCGATATATAACGCGGATGTTAAATTTCTGAAGGTGGAGAGCCCATTGTGCGAGGCGGCCGGACGGGTCTTTAAGAGAGGACAGCCAACATAACGCGTGGTGGTCCGTGACGCCGTCAAACTGGCGACCGTAAAGGTAGAGTCGGAATTTCGTTAATGCCCACACAATTGCCAAACACTCCTTTTCCGTAACTGAGTAGTTGCATTCAGCTTTAGAGAGGACACGACTCGCGTACACGACGACGTATTCGTGAAAGCCGTTTTTCCGTTGTGCCAAGACAGCTCCGAGGCCAACGCCACTCGCATCAGTATGGACCTCGGTGGGTGCTGTCGGGTCGTAGTGGCGAAGGATTGGTGGCGAAGTCAAAAGACGGCGCAATGCGGTGAACGCTTCATCGCACTCGACCGATCACGCAGTTAAGTCACTGTTTCCTCCGAGTATGAAGCTTCGAAGTTGCTTGAGCGAGACCGGCTTAGGAAACTCCGCCACTGCGCGCAGCTTGGCCAGATCAGGGCGAACACCTTCCTTAGAGACGATGGGTCCCAAAATGGTCAACTCCCTGGCACCGAAGTGACACTTCTTGAGATTCAGTTGCAGGCCGGTGTCGGTAAGACAAACCAAAACTTGCCGCAAGCACTCTAGGTGCGTAGCGAAATCGGTGGAAAAGACAACGATGTCGTCCAAGTAGCAGAGGCAGATGTGCCCCTTGAACTTCCGCAAGATGTTATCCATCATCCTCTCGAATGTGGCGGGCGCACCGCACAGACCAAAGGGCATCACATTAAATTCATAGAGGCCATCCGGCGTCACAAATGCGGTCTTCTCTCTGTCACAGGCGGCCATTGGCCCTTGCCAGTTACCGGAACGTAAATCAAGGGACGAAAAGTACTCGGCACCTTGGAGACAATCAAGAGCGTCGTCTATACGCGGAAAGGGGTAATTGTCCTTGTGGGTAATATTGTTGAGGCGCCGGTAATTGATACAAAAGCGAAATGAACCATCTTTCTTCTTTACTATTTATTTATTGAATCCTCAAAGGCCCCATTTAAGGGGTATTACATGAGGGGTGGGGTTGCAGTACGGCGGTTACAATAAAAAATGTCTTTTTATAGCACCACTGGTGAAGACCAGGGGCTTTGAGATGGACGGATTACAGCATGATTTTTTTTTTGTCGTGATAACATGCCTTTTTTAGGCGATTCATCGCCTTTTTTCTGTTTTATTTACGTTACTGAGACGAAATGAAGCAATTGAACAAATTTCACAAATAGTTTTATCACGCAATCATATAATTATTCAGCAGCTAGACTCCAGGCAGCCAAGCCACGAGCCTTAGCATGTGCTGATGAGAAAGAAGATCGTTTAGATCTCAGTTCACCATGGAAAACAAGGCACAGTCGAACGAGCTTCCACAAGCATCGTCCTCAGTGCCAGACGCGTCGTACAAACCCAATTTGGGAGCAGTGCAGACTGCCAGACGGATGAGCAAAGCTCAACTGTTCTCGCCGCCAGCGCCTACGACGCAGCTGTTTTCCCCGTCAGACCAGTTAGTAGCCGGTGCCAGCACAAGCACAGCTAAGGTTCTGTTTGCATTCCTGGCCGTTGCACTCGCGGCGAGTCTATTCGCTCTAATGGTGGTGATTGTACTCGGGAAGCACAAGGCCCATCTTTCTCCCAACGACTCTTTCTGCTGCCCGGACGAGTTCAGGATGGTGCACAGTGCCCTCAACCTGAGCGCTGACCCTTGCGAAGACTTTTACGGGTATGTCTGCTCCAAGGTGGATGAGGGCACTGCCCCACACCTATCGTCGACTTTCAGGGCTGCCTTGCAAAGGAGGCTCATGGAATCAGTCAGTATGGGAGCAGAAATAAGTGCTACCAGCCTGATGCTGACTGCACTCAAGGGACGGTTTGGAGAAGAGAAACTGCCCGAAGATGGCATCGCCGACCTTGTGACTGCCATCGTAAATGTAACTGTGACAAATCAGCCATTGAACGCCTTTCAATTCGTTCGGCTATTCGCGGACCTGAGCCTGAGGTACGGACTGCCGTCCGTGGTCACTTTCTCCGTCTCCGAAATGGCTGCTGCCATTACAATCAAGAGGAACGACGGCTGGGCCTCGGATCCAAGATACGCGGATTTTTCTGCCATCGCGCTTGACTCAAGTAACAAAGCCCTGAATACGTCAGTAACCGCCGAGCAGCTGAAAAAACTTGAAGATACCTTGCGCACTACTAGAAGCAACACGAACTCAGGGACCGTGTCGCGAGGAATTGCCATTCCTCCGTTTTCCGTTTTAGATGAAGGCGGCTGGAGATCGATAGTGGGTGAGTTTGTCTTGTCGGCGCACCCCAGCATTACTACAGTTCAAACGCTGCAAGAGGACAAGTTGAGTGAGCTATTGAGTATCCTAACCAAAGCAGAGAGTCAAGCTACCGCAATAACCTACGCAATCGCATATCCGGCTCTAAGAGTTCACTTCGAGATTGAAGACATTTCTGGAAGTCAGGGTGGGTCACCAGCAGATATTTCATGCCAGGTTCTTAATGTATGTGAGCTTGAGGAGAGATATTATGCGGAGGCAGTCAGTACTCTGTATATGAACGACCGCATCATGAAATTGTTTTTCCGAATACGCCAGAATGTTATCGACCAAGCTTCAGGGCATCCTCTATTCAGTGGGTCATCAAAGGACGAAATGTCGCACAAACTGAGCAAAATACAACTTATGCTTCCGGATGAACTGACCGCATCGAATCTTCCCGTCCCGGCAGTGTCAAAAAGTTTTGGCGCCAACCTTCTTGCGGCGCGCTCATACTCCTTCGACGTTAGGAAAGCAAAGGCTGCGCGGAATATACCTCTGACTGAAAGTCTCTTTTGGCCCGCTATTGAGAGGCTTGGTGACGCCATCTGCCTGCCTACCAACGTGTACGCTCTACTGGACCAGAACTCGAACAGAACGGTACTCGACCTTCCTACTGTGGGCGTAGACGTGGCTACTCAGCTGTGGACTGAACTCTTGGTAACATCATGGCCTGCTGAGACTCGCAAGAACATTGAAACCCACCTTAAGTGCTTCAGGGAGCAGCATTTGGGCAACTCCAGTAGCGGAGATATCCTAAGGACGGCAGCGACTTCACTAGGACTGGTGTCTGCTATCGACGCGGTCGTCGATGCTCCGTGGAACACTGTAGTGAAAGTGGACGGCACAAAAATATCCGTCGTACGGCTGGTGTACCTGATGTGGGCGTACGACCGCTGCGCATCACTACCTGACGTGGTGTCGCGTTTAGACATCAATTTGGCACTGCGCAATTCACGTGTGTTTGGAGAGGCATTTGGTTGCCAGAAGAACTCGGTCATGTTGCGCCGGATTTGTTGCCTCGATAAATGTTAAGATTCTGCTTTCGTCTTCGAGTGCTTTCAAAAAGGTGTCATCGAGAAAAGCTCGTAATTCTTTACAAAAGCACCCGGTGTCAAAAGCTCCGTGTAAGATGCCCCCTGCTATTGCTCCGTTTTCAAAGACCCCAATTGTAAAGGAGTCCACAGACTTCGTTTGTTCTTGCGCATGCTATTCTCTAGAAGTGTTGGGCCTCTTCATTACCGATCACCTTGTACAACTCTTCCGCTTATAAACAGTCTCAGGGCAAGAGTATTTTTGACATATGCTTTGCTTTTCAGTGTCTGGTAAAATGTTTTATTATACATACGCCTCTAATGGTTCATCTCCTAAATGCATTCCGAGTCTCTTGTAAGCAAGTTTTAAAATGGTTTAATCTTGGTGATGGCGGTAGTGCAGCGTTATTTTTGTTTAAATGTGGTTTTCCATGAAACACGTTTTTGTGCTTAGGAAGAAGCGAGGCTTTGCACACTTTGCATTTTTTCATTCTGCTTTTTCGGTGGTTTTATGAGCGCGAAGAGGTGCAAAATTCTGATTGAAGCACCACTGATGGCGTGAATAGCATATAACACTGTTACAGGGTCCCTGCTATGAGGTTGTATGAGCGCCGATCTTCAGGCACAAGTCAAATTGTGCGGAATGGTAAAAGACATTTGAGAAGTGGAAAAAGAAACCGCGACCAAAACGGGCCGAACGGTAAACTGACAACTGAAGTTCATTGAAAACAACCCGTAGCAGCAAATGGGGAGGGGGGGGGGGGGTCTGCGTGTAACATAGAGGGAAAAAAGCAAACGGAAAAGTTTACAAGAAGATCTCTCGTCGAAGGTAGGCCAGATAACTACGTACAACAGAAAAGCACAAAAAGACGCGGACGTCGCAGGTTGATCATAAAACCGAGTCTCTTAGCTAAAAGAGCCAGATGGCTCACTAACACACATGTCGAGCCAAGTCTGTGCTAATGCGCCGCTTCCAAAATCTCCCTTTCCTATCTAGTTTTTCCTCTCCCGATAATGGTGGCTTTGTTCAGCAAGGGATAGCAACCATGGCAGTGTTTTGGAGATTGACGGTTTTCAGAGACCGGTTATGCTGCCGCAGCCTCTCATTCATACATCGGCCCGTCCGCCCAACGTAAACTCTGCCGCATCGCAGCGGGGACTTGTACACCACTTCGGTGGCACAGCGCACGTACTGGCAGCGAGTCCTTTCTTTTTTCACTGCCAACCATCGTGGGGAAACAAAATGGACGGGAAAACAAAATGGAGCCTTTTTGAGCCCGAAACGCATCATTGTTGGCTGGTAGCTGCCCGTCGGAGTGACGAAAGCCGCGTACCTGCTGGCGCGTTCAGTGAGCGGCACTTGCCAGTATCCTCGAGTAAGGTGCAGTGTAGTCATGTAGGCCGCTTGATATTCGGAATAGGATACACTTGATCCCTGGTGAGAAAATTTAGCTTTCGGTAGTCTACCGCAGGTTTGGGCTTAAACTGAACATTAAAAAGACAAAGATCATGGCGTCTTGCCCTATCAAGTCCTGGAGCATCAATGGACAAGAAGTGGAAGCTGTGACAGATTTTCTCTTCTTGGGCTCCAAGATTACCTCGGAAGGAGACTGCAGCCATGAAATTAGGAGACGCCTGCTTCTGGGAAAGAGAGCAATGGGTAGCCTTGACTGCCTAGCCAAGAGCAGAGACATTAGCCTGCCAACCAAGATCCGTATAACTCGTGCTATGGTCTTTCCAGTTGTGATGTATGGATGCGAGAGTTGGACTGTGAAAAAGGCTGACCGCCGAAGAATTGATGCGTTTGAATTGTGGTGCTGGCGAAGACTCTTGAGAGTTCCTTGGACTGCCAGAAGATCAAATCAGTCGATATTGTCGACCATAAACCCTGACTGCTCATTGGAGGGTCAAATTCTAAAGTTAAAGCTCAGCTACTTTGGTCATCTGATGAGAAGAGAGGAGTCGCTGGAGAAAGATTTGATGTTGGGAAAGGTTGAGGGTTGCCGGAGAAGGGGTAGGCAGCGAACGCGATGGTTATATGGCATCCTCAAGGCACTGCAGATTAAGTTATGTGATGTTAGGAAGATAGTGAGAGACCGAAAAGCGTGGCCTGACATGGTCCATAGGGTCACGAAGAGTCGCACACGACTGAACGACTTAACGGAACGGAACGGAGTCTACCGCAGGCCTCGGGTCTTTACCTGGAGCTTCTACCAAGATCATAGGCGAAGCGTAATGGCGTTCCGAGGGATTCATTACTCCCAATTCTAGCATGCGATTTAATTCCCTATCCAGAATTTTTCTTTGCCTTGGAGAAAATCGGTAGCACCTTGATCGCACCTTGATCGCACTGGCACATCTGAAGTCAACTCAATATCGTGCTTAGTCAAATCAGTCCTGCCTGGCCTGTCCACGAAGCAGGCCTCAAACTATTAGCTCGCCCATATCGGACAACTGAGATTTCATCAGTTCTCTTCTCTGCTCCGTCTTTATGAGAAGTTCCTGAGCGTTGCTTTCTTCTCCGCCGAGGCAAATCAAGTTGTCACCCATCTTCTCAAGAAAGTTTAACGTTAGATTTACCACGGCTTCCCTCTGCACATAAGGCTTCATAAGATTGCAATGATAAATGCGCACTTTACGCCTCCCGCCGATTTTCACCGTATTGTTAGTGTTAGGAAGCTTTGCAACGACTTCAGAAGGTCCTTCCCATTGTACTGTAGCAGATCTGAGTAAGGCTGACGTCACTCGCTCTAACCCAATCTGCGCATGACCCAATACGTCAGCACACTGTATATATACGCCTTCTTATCGGTAATAAAAGTTGTTCATCACCCGACGCGGGGCCGTGCACATGGTGGCAGCGGTGCCCATTCACTATGTCCGCCCCGTCGACGCTGCTCCCGGCCTCAAAACCATTGGATACCTCGGAAGACGCATGGACTGCATGGAAAACATGGAAAAGTGAGTTCATGCTATTTTCTACGGCCACCAAATAAAGGAAACAGCCTAACGAAGTGCAAACAGCAACGTTACTTGTAACAATCGGAGAAGATGGAAGAAAAACTTATAGCACTTTCAAATTCGACAACGAAGAGGACAAGAACAGCGTCGACATTTTGCTTAAAATGTTTGAGGAATTCTACAAACCATCGACGAATTTGACATTTCATGAGTTCCGCTTCGGATCGAGAGACCAAAAGCAAGGGAAACCTTTTAACGAGTGGCTGACAGACCTAAGGCTGCTAGCAAAGAACTGCGAGTTCGGAGACTTGGAAGACCGCTTGCCCCGCAGCCGCATTATCCTGGGAGTGCAGTTCAAGTGTTTACAGCAAAAGCTTGTAGCCGAAAACCCGTCGTATGAGAAGACAGTCGCAATATGCCGAGCCCACGAGCAAGAAAAGGAACAATTTAAAGAAATCCGCGAAGGCACCGAAAAAGCAGGCGACGCAGTAGTCCATGCAGTCGGCCCACGAAAGTGACCTTGTAGTCGTGGTTATTTTACTCATCGTGGAGTAACATGCCCGGCCCAAGGGAAGGTTTGCACAAAGTGCGGTGGGCTTAATCACTTCGCCCAAGCATGCAAAGCATCTGCGCCCCGTCATAACACAGGCTCGAAAAAGGAATTGCGCGAACTGCAAGGCGCGGATGACGGCGATTTCATTTTACAAACTTTGACCGTCGGTGCTATAGCCTCAGACCATTGGAGCGTGACAGTTGACATTGAAGGACGCCCATTCACATGCAAGCTGGACACAGGAGCGAACTGCTGTATAATCTCGAGTAAGGATGTCTGCAAGCTGCCGAACAAGCCTCACCAAGAATGTCGCGTAACATTAACTGCGTTCTTCGACCACAAAACTCTGGCCAAAATAAAACTTCTACTGCATTTGCGCGCTAACAACCAAGTTCACAAAGAGACGTTTTTCGTGGTTGACCAAAATGTGTCCGTGACTCTCAGTGACTCAGTAGCTGAACGCCTTGGGTTTATTTGTCGGGTAGAAACTGTTCATGTCGACCAGTTGTACCCAGCAGCGCAATCGTTTGCAGATGTTTTCAGTGGCGTTGAGTACACGATGAAGTTAAAGCCTGAATGCGTGGGAGTGGTCGTCCCGGCGAGGAGAGTTCCAGTGGCCCTCTAAGAAAAAGTCAAGGAAGAGCTATAGCGCATGGAAGAACAAGGCGTCATATCCAAGGTAAGCGAGCCTACAAAATGGTCCAGTCACATGGTCACTGTAGTTAAGAAAGCAAAAGTACGCATCTGCCTAGATCCCACAGCACTCAACAAAGCTTCGCTACGGGGGCATTACCCCATGCCGACTCTTGAAAATGTAGTGTCTAAGCTTGCCGGAGCCAAGTTCTTTACAACTCTAGACGCGGCATCAGAATTCTGGCAAATAAAACTAGCTGACGCAAGCTCCAAGCTCTGCACAATGAGCACACCTTACGGACGCTATCGCTCTCTGCGCATGCGTTTTGGAATTGCCTCAGCCACGGAAGTGTTTCAAGCAGCAATGCATCACGTGCTAGAAGGTTTGCCAAATGTCGCAGTAGTAATCGATGACATCCTCTTATGGGGCAAGACTAAAGAAGAACACGACTACCAGTTGCAGAATCTTTTAACACGCTGTGCCAACATAACCTGAAACTGAACTTGACGAAATGTTCATTTTTCCAGCCCGAGGTACGCTACCTGGGACACGTGCTCACTGCAGAAGGCCTGCGAGTTGACCCACAACGCGTACAAGATATTTTGGAAATGCCAGCACCAAAGAATAGTAAGGAACAGCAAGTTTTTCTGGGCACGATAAACTTTGTGCAACGTTTCATCCCTAACATGTCTGTGGTGACCACCCCTCTTCAATCTTTGCTACGCAAAGAAATCGCATGGGTATGGACAGAAAAGCAGCATGAAAGCTTCGAAAAGTTGCGCGAGGCTCTGATAACAGCCCCGATCCTCTGTTATTTTGACCCCAAGAAAGGGTCAAAATAACCTTATCAGTTGACGCAAGTCAGTTCAGGGTAGGCGCCGTTCTGATGCAGGATGCGCACCCCGTTGCTTTTCATCGCGGTCACTCACATATGCGCAGCAAAGATGTGCTCAGATAGAAAAGAAAACCCTCGCGATAGTGAGCAAAGTAGAGTTCTGGGCTAGTTGGTAATACATGATAAGTGGGAGGCTTAGCGCGGAACAGACAAGGACAAGAAAGGCACACAGGACGAGCGCTCGTCCTGTGTGCCTCTCTTGTCCTTGTCTGTTCCGCGCTAAGCCTCCCACTTACCTCGCGATAGTGCACGGCTGCACCAAATTTCATGACTATACCGGGTGTCCCAACTAACTTGAACCAAGGGATACAAAATAATACATTTGAGGTAGGTCAGTGAAACCAATTGCATTCAACTGCCAGCCTCCTTGCGCACTACAGGCGATTTTTTGTTTTGCAATTACTTAATTAGCTAATTATGTTAATTTTCTAATTTAGTAAATATCGGCTTTAGACCAAACATGTGAATTGGAAACTTGTAGAGCACCTTCAGAAACCCCCATTCCATTAATTGCGATAAAGAAAGTCTCACGTGTATCTTTTTTTCTGGGCTCAAAAGAAAGCCTGCGAAATACAAATAATACCACGTGACTAGTGCATTTGTGCGCCGCGATTGTGGTGCTCTCAGTCGTGGTTTGAGCGAACGAAATTAGCTGCGGACGTGTCTCCTTTGGCCCGCAAAAGCGTCAGGCCGATATGCCTGCGATGGCTTCTTCGCCCGCGTCCGACAGCCGGCCCACGTGATGGTGCAAGTAGCACCGAGAGCGGCGAGCCGACACCACCGGGATTCTAACAAACCCTCCTTCTCTCCCATCAGCGAACTTTACGGCAAACGGATGAGCGATAAGGTATCAACCACTGAATCTGCGCATACAGGCTTGGGTAAAGGGGCGAGATGACATGTGACTCGACTAAAATTAGCGCTGCAGCTTCATTTGCCGGTTCTTTATCGTCATCCGCCTGTCGTGATGTAGGCTGCCGCGGTGCACATGCCTGGCCAAGATCGCGGTGACGACGGGCGAGCTCGAGCTCGCTCCAACCATCGCCAACATTTCTGCCTGCCGCTGCAACGGGACCATCGGGTCACGGCCGCAGCTGATTTCGTTCGCTCGAACCACGACTGGGAGCACCACAATCGCGGCGCACAAATGCGCTAGTCACGTGGTATTATTTGTATTTCGCGGGCTTCTTCTGAGCCTGGAAAAAAAGAAACACGTGAGGCTTTCTTTATAGCAATTAATGGAATGGGGGTTTCTGAAGGTGCTCTACAACTTTCCAATTCACATTTTTGGTCTAAAGTCGATATTTATTAAATTAGAGAAATTAACATAATTAGCTAATTAAGTAATTGCCAAGCAAAAAATTGCCTGTAGTGCGCAAGCAGGCTGGTAGTTGTATGCATCTGGTTTCACTGACCTACCTCATATATATTATTTTGTAACCCTTGGTTCAAGTTAGCTGGGACACCCGGTATATTTGGACAGCATGCAGTAACAGTGGAGACAGATCATCGTCCATTGGAGGCCATTTTCAATAAATCACTGCACCAGTGCCCGCTACGCTTGCAACGCATGCGGCTGACGTTGCAACGTTATCCCATTATCGTTACGCATAAACCCGGCAAAGAACTGTTCCTCGCAGATGCTTTATCTCGCTTTCCCACTAAGGCATACATGGAAGAACACCAGAAATTTCAAGTCAATGTTCTTGATTGCGTTTCAGCCTCGGAGCACTGCCTGAAAGACCTGCTTGCAGCAACCAGTGGCAACAGCAACCTGACAAAGCTGCGCGAATACGCCGAGGCAGCATGGCCTCTTCACAAGCACGAAGACCCCGGGCAACTTCGGACCTACTGGGGGTACCGAGACTGGATACATGCGCAGGATGGCCTCGTATTTCGCAGCAACAAGGTAATTATATCAGAGTCAAAAAGATACGAAATGATCCGCCTCCTTCACGCGGCGCACGCAGGCGCGGATAAAATGAAGATGAGGGCTAGGAACGTGATGTACTGGCCGAACATGGCGAGCGACATTGAGCAGTTCTGTAAAGGGTGCAAGGTGTGTATGAAGAATCAGCCGCGAAACGCCAAAATGCCCCTTTTAGGTCACGATGTCCCAACCTTACCCTGGCAAGTTGTTGGTATTGACCTGTTCTTTTATGAAGGTCGTGAATTTGCCGTCATTGTGGACTTTTACTCATCTTTTTTCGAAATTCGGGAACTTCGAACCATCACAGCAACCTCGCTGAAAACCTGGTGTTCTGAAATCTTTTCGGTCCATGGCTTGCCTTTGAATTTTTTAAAAATACACAGCGCAACAAACATAGGACAAGCGAGTAGACGGGAACAGCGCTGACTGTCAACTGCATGATTTATTGAAAGAATACGAATATATACAAAAATGTTCTGACAACCAAGTGCGCATGTTCGCAGATAAAACAGCATTTTCCTTTAACCAGTTTCGTCAAGATATTAGATTTCTCGGGGATGAATGATAACAGATGGGGTGCTTACGCATGTGTCAGAATTCTTGTGAATGAGATAGGCTTCTTTTAATTCTCGTGTTAATTTCTCTCTGTGTTTGTACAACACTGAAGTTTCTTTGAACAGGGGAGTGCAAGGAGGATCAGGGAACAGGGGAGTGCAAGGATCTGTTATCATTCATCCCCGAGAAATCTCATATCTTGACGAAACTGGTTAAAGGAAAATGCTGTTTTATCTGGGAACATGCGCACTTGGTTGTCAGAACATTTTTGTATATATTCGTATTCTTTCAATAAATCATGCAGTTGATAGTCAGCGCTGTTCCCGTCTACTCGCTTGTCCTATGTTGGTTGCGCTGTGTATTTTTAAAAAATGAAGCACCAACTAGCTCAACTCACAGTTCTTTTGCCTTTGAAGCTGTGCAGTGATAATGGGCCACCCTTTAACAGCCGGGAATTTAAGGATTTCCTGAACATCCTAGGTATCGCCCACGTCATGTCAAGCCCCTACCACCCGCGGTCTAACGGCAAGAGCGGTGCAGGAAGCAAAGAAGCTTTTAAAAAAAATGCTCCTTTAAAATGCCTGCATTTCAAATGGCTTTGCTTGAACGGCGCAATACTCCGCGTGATGATGTGCTACATTCCTCTGTGCAGAGTCTGATGGGACGCCAAACTCGGACACTTCTTCCGGTGCCTACAAGCCACTTGCAACCACAGTCAATGCCCAGCAACGTGGTTTGCAGCCGGCTTCGCGAAATACGCCAACGCCAAAGGAATTACTACAACCGCGGCAGCAGGTACCTGCCACCAGGACAGCAGGTCACCGTGTATGACACAATCCAGCGGAGCTGGTCTCCAGCTGGCTTTCTCAGGCCAGCTAACGAACCTCGCTCAGCGATCGTGAAAACTGAGGACGGCAGGGAAATTCGACGCACACGAGAACATCTACGACTGATAGGACCGCAACCTGAAACAAGTCCCACCCCTCAAGAAGGCCCTCGCACAGAGCCCACCCAAGAGCTACGCCGAAGCACAAGGTAACGATGCCAATCATATCGGCACCCTCTGCCCGAGCGACGCTAAACCTTGTTTTTTTTTTTCCGTAAAAAGGAAGATGTAGCAGATCTGAGTAAGGCTGACGTCACTCGCTCTAACCTAATCTGCGCATGACCCAATACGTCAGCACACTGTACTTCTTAGCACAGCAGTCCTTATCGGTAATAAAAGTTGTTCATCACCCGACGCGGGGCCGTGCACACGTACTTCGAGCTTATTATTCCTTGAACCCCTCAGTAACAACCCCTGGTCCCGATGCGAACGTCCTCTGACGGACTCACCCAGACTTGATCCTCAAGCTTGTACTCAGCATCGCGTCGTCGCAAGTTGCAACCTCAGGCGTCGGTTAGTTGCTGATTTTTAATGCGCGTTTGGGCGAGTCTTCGGGCTTCCTCTGCGCGTTGAAGGTAGACGGCGACGTCCAGGTTATCCTTATCGGTTACGTGTGGCAGCATTGCGTCAAGCGTCGTCGTGGGCTCCCTGCCGTACACAAGGCTGAACGGGGTCGACCTGGTTGTCTCCTGGATGGCGGTATTATAAGCGAAGATGACGTAGGGCAGAATGGCGTCCTGTGTCTTGTGCTCGGTGTCGACGTACATTGCAATCATATCCGCAATAGTTTTGTTGAGTCCATTTGTCTGGGGATGGTACGCAGTAGTTCGTTGATGGCTTGTATGACTGTATTCTAGGATGGCTAGCGTCAGCTCTTCCGTAAATGCCGTTCCTGTCCATGATGAGGACTTCTGGGGCGCCGTGTCGCAAGAGAATTTATTCGACAAAAAACTGCGACTTCTGCCGTAGTACCATTGGGCAGTGCTTTTGCTTCGGCGTATCGGGTAAGGTAATCGGTGGCCACGATGATTCACTTCTTACCCGCAGATGAAGATGGAAAGGGGCCGAGAACATCCATCCCAATTTGTGGAAAGGGCAGGGTTTGTGGCGGTATCGGGTTCAGTAGCCCAGCTGGCCTGATCGGTTCGCTGGCACTCACGGCACGTTTTTACGTAATGGGAAACGTCGGCAGGCAGTTGCGGCCAGTAGTACTTCTCCTGGATTCGATGCAACGTGCGCGCAAAACCGAGGTGCCCTGCTGTTGGCTCGTCTTGCAACGCATGAAGAATTTCCTGTCTGAAGTTTTTAGGCACGACAAGAAGATGCGCTGTCTTGTTGGGAGCGCAGTTCTTCTTTACAATGCCGTCATTGTTTAAGGCGAACGACGACAACTGACGTCTAAACACAGCAGGAGCAGAAGCGGTCTTGCCTTCCGTGTAATCTGCTAGGTCTTTCAGCTGAGGACCTGATCGCGGTTGTTGTGCAAAGCTGATGGCGCTTACTGGTCCCAGAAAGGCATCGTCGTCATCGTCCTTCGGAGGAACGTCGATGGGAGCGTGGGATAAGCAGTCTGCGTATAAATGCTTGCGGCCCGACTTATAGACTACTGTAACGTCAAACTCTTGAAGTCTTAGGCTCCATCGGGCTTTCAAATTAGCCAGCCAGTAGAGCGCGTGGTGGTCGCTTACCACCTTGAATAGTCGACCGTATAGGTATAGACAGAACTTAGAAATGGCTCAGATGATCGCGAGACACTCCTTCTCGGTCGTCGAGTAACTAACTTCGGCTTTAATGAGGGACCTGCTAGCGTAGGCGATTACCTTCTCAAGTCCAGCACTCTTCTGGACGAGAACGGCTCTTAGGCCCAAACTGCCTGCGTCGGTGTGAATTTCTGTCTCGGCGTTTTCATCAAAAAGGCCAAGGACAGGAGGACATTGCAGGCGGCGCTTAAGTTCGTCGAAGGCTTCTCCTTGCGGCGCTTCCCATTTAAAAGGTACGTCAGCCTTTGTAAGCTGCGTCAACGGTTCGGCGATCCACGGAAAGTTTCTGACAAATTGTCGATAATAAGCGCACAACCCAAGGAATCGACGCACAGCTTTCTTGTCGACAGGCGGTGGGAATTGTATGATTGCAGCTGTTTTCTCCCGGTCTGGGCTAACACCATCCTTACTAACGATGTGACCTAGGAACCGCAGTTCTTCGTAGGCGAAATGGCACTTCTCTGCTTTTAGCGTTAGTCCCGATGACTTGATGGCTTCCAACACTGTCTGCAGTCGTTTTAGGTGGTCTTCAAAGTTGGACGAGAAGACAACAACATCATTCAAATATACCAAACAAATTTGCCACTTCAAGCCAGCCAGGACTGTGTCCATTACTCGTTGAAACGTGGCTGGTGCGGAGCAGAGGCCAAATGGCATCACCTTGAACTCGAAAAGGCCGTCCGGTGTGACGAAGGCGGTATTCTCGGGATCTCTTTCGTCGACCTCAATTTGCCAATATCCGCTCTTCAGGTGCATCGATGAGAAGTACCTTGCATTGCAAAGCCGGTCCAGAGCGTCGTCGATGCGGAGAAGTGGGTAGACATCCTTCTTAGTTATGCTATTCAAGCGGCGGTAATCGACGCAGAAGCGAAGTGTGCCGTTTTCTTCACAGAAACGACTGGTGCCGCCCAGGGGCTGTTGGATGGCTGGATCACATCATCAGGCAGCGTTTCCTCAACTTGATCGCGTACGGCCTGGTGTTCTCGTGGCGATACACGGTAGCGGTCGAGTGTTTTCGTCCGTGATGATGCGATGCTTTTCAACGGTGTTTGCCGCACCTTCGACGCTGAAGAAAAGCACTCGCTGTAGTTTTCAAGAAAAGTGTGAATCCGGTCTTTTCTGTCTTGGGGAAGCGCTGGATTAATGTCGAAATTGGGCTGTTTGGCTCGGTTGGGTGCATGTCTTCAAGTTGGCTGGGAAGCGCGAAGACTTCTCAGGTGTCCGCTCTTCAAGGAAAGCAATCGTCATGCCCTTGTTCAGGTGCCGGTATTCTTCAGTGAAGTTCGTGACGAGCACATCAGCTTGTCCATGACAGAAACGGACCATGCCTCTCGCGATGCCAAGTTCTCTATCCAGTAACAACTGAGTGTTTCCTTCGACAACTCCTTCCGTTATTTTGACTTCTGTTGTAACCACAGTGACGATGACGCTTGATCCGGGCGGCACGGTCAGTTCTCCGTCGAGGTCGTTGAGAGCGACGTGATGCGTCGAAGTTCTCGTAGCAGGTATGTCGGTTGAGAGCTTGATGAGTTTGGATCGGAGGTCGATGATCGCTCGATGTTCGTTCAGAAAATCGATGCCCAGAATCACATTGCGGGAACAGTGCTGTAGGACGACGAAGCTGGTATGGTAGGTACGTCCATTTACTGTAACCCTTGAGGTGCATCGCCCGGTGGCGTAATAAGGTTACCAACAGCGGTGCGGATTAGCGCGCCATCCCAAGTGGTCGTCACTTTCTTGAGCTAGGCGGCGAAAGCTCCACTGATGACAGAGTAGTCGGCACCGGTGTCCACTAGGGCGGTAACCGTGCGTCCGCCGACAGCAAGCTCATGGTCGCTTGTTCGTGTCCTAGTATTGCACGTTGGCTTCGGTGTTCGATCTCTGCTTCGTCTTGTGCTGAGGTCGCAGCCGGGCCACACCGTCGTAACGTCGCTGGGCGGCGATATCAACTTGAAGTCTGGTTGTGATCTCGTCGACGTTGTCGTCTTGTGCTGAGGTCGCAGCCGGGCCACACCATCGTAACGTCGCTGGGCGGCGATATCAACTTGAAGTCTGGTTGTGATCTCGTCGTTGTCGTCTTGTGGATCGGCGATTTAATGGCTGCGTCGTCGTCACTCATCGTGGGCGATGGAGGATCTTCGTGTTTTCGCCGTGAAGCAACCTCACCTCCAAAGGTTGCTCTATTTACTTTTCCCTGCGCGGGCTTGGGGACCTTCCGCGCACACTCTTATCGCAGTTACGGCCTGGTGACGCAAAGCGGGCCCCATACGGCAATGGAGACCTGAATCGGCGGCTTGGTGGTGCAATCTCAACGCTACGCAGATAGTTGTCGATTTCTTGCGGTCGTTCACCTGGGCGTGGTCATAAAGCGTCGACTGTAAATCCGCGGAGACCGATTCGTCGGTGCGGGCAGTGTCGCAGAATGTGGCCGGCCTCACCGCAGTGGAAGCATAATGGCCGGTTGTTTGTTGTCCTCCAGGCGTCGCACTTCATAGGAGCTTAGGGGTCGTTGGTAGGCTTGGCGGGCGGGGGCAAGGGGCGGCTTTCAGGGACAGGAAGGAAGCGGCGAGGGCTTGGAAAGTCATCACGTCGGGGCGCAGGGCGACGTAATGCATCAGCATAGTTCATTGTTGTTTTCTCTTGTGCTCGAACTGTCGCAGCCATCACCTTAGGAACGCCCAGCGCCTGCTGTGCTTCTTCACGGCCGACTTCCGCGAGCGTCGCCACATGGGGTTGTTGCGATGATGGCAGCAATCGGCGGAGCTCTTCTCGCACAATCTCCTGGATGAGGTCCCGAAGGTTCTCTCCGCTTGCAGAAGCGCTGGGGGTAGTGGCTTGAGTAGTCCGGCTGAAGCGGTCGCTCGTAGTGGCACATCCGGGTGTCCAACGTCTTCTCGACGATCAATTCTTCACTTTCAAATTCTTCCACAGTTTTCGGCGGGTTCCGGACAAGCCCTGCAAAAAGCGACTCTTCAACGCCTCGCATTAAGAATTTCACTTTCTTACCTTCGTTCATGTTAGGGTCGGCGCGGCGAAACAGGCGCTTCAGCTCCTCTACATAGACCAGGACGGGCTAGTTTGGTAGCTGAATTCTTGATTGGAGGAGGGCCTGAGCTCTTTTGTTTCGGACAGAACTTGCAAAGGCCATCAAAAATTGTGCTTTGAATATCTCCCAATCCTTGAAAGAAGTGTCGTGATTTTGGAACCAAACTGGGGAATGTCCTTGAAGAGCAAAGTAGACTTGCTTAAGTTTCGCAGCGTCGTTCCAGCCGTTGAATTCTGCCACACGGTCAAAAAGGCCCATCCAGTCTCCCGCATCTTCATCCGGTCGTCCATGGAAGCAAAGGTGCTCACGGGGTTGGATGAAAACAACCGGTGCTGTAGGTTGGGCCATTGTCCGCGTCTATGCCTTCCGAGATCGACTGGGATCCGGCAGCAGACCGTGTTCAGGTTGGAGCCCTTGAAGCCGGCGACTGGTTCGGTAGCCTGTTAGCTAGTCCTCCAGGGTAACAGGAACAAAGCTTGGGTTTTCGCTTGAAGGATCATTGGCAGCACATCCACCAGATGTCACGTAGTGGTGACAAGGCCGCAGACACCAAAAGAAGACACAGGCTTGACGGTACTGAAATTAACTCTTTATTGGGCTGACTTGCTCCCGAAAAAGAGCTAAGCAACTCGGCGGCGGCGATAGAAACAAACGTGCTCGTCGATCGTCGGACAAAGAATGCCCGTCGCATTCAACGCTCAATTTAAAGGCTGCTCAGAACAATCTAGATAACATCGCGAACTGCTAGTAGCACAACCTGGAACGCTGTAGAAACATACGGGAGTGATCGGAATCTTCGAGACAGATCTCGGCGCATCGTTCGTGACAAAGAAAATGATAACGCGTCGTATCGCGACAACGAGCTTGATAAGTGCGCCCGAATAATAATGATAACGCCGCGTGCCATCGGCTGTCGAATAGAAACAAATAATAATTTATACAGTTCGCGGCAATATTCAGTGTTTCCGTCGGAGGAATATTGCATTCGCCAGTCGATTAAAAATGGTTGTCTTGGCACACGATCAGTTTTTCCTGTATGTGCACGACAATGCGCACAATAAGCGCAGCATGCCTTCATGCTAGAATATTTTTTTGAACAAGGGTACTTTTCCCTTTTTTAACATGTATGTTTTTAGTGATTAACATGTGCTTAATCCTGCAATTATCTTAACTAATTGGCAGAATGCTGAAACGACTAAATAATGAATAATGCCTTTAAGAATGAAAGTCGCCACTTGGGAATTCCATGGCACTCTAGATTTCCAACATTCCAACGGATGCTTTTAAATATTTCTTTTAGTCTGCAACGGCGTCGGTAGTTATTCGAGCAGAGTCGATAAAGGTATGCTTTTTACTAAGCCCAGAAAAATGAGGGACCGACTAGATGAGAACGAACGAATCTACACTCTCGATGGAATCGGTGGCATATGTTCGTCATTTGGCGTTTCGCAACGGACCCGTAAGAGCCAACGATTGTTCATTACATTGTAACGACTGCACTATCAAACTCAGAGGAACTTTCGCCTGTAGTAAACCATTAGAGATATTGTGCAACCAAAATATTTTTTTCAAAATGGTTTTTCGTTGCATACTCCTCTCGTCTTTCGCTATGGCAGAGGGTCGCTTGATTTTAAGCTTTAGGTGTACGGTGTAGAAGAAAAAAGAATTAGTGAGGTGTTGTGAAGCGTGTTAAAGAAGGAGTTACGGCGACGTCCACATAAGAAATATATCACGGTGCCGAATTCGGCGAGGATGGCCGCTGGTACTTTTATTTCGTTTCCATGCTGTATCGCGAGGTTCCAGCGCGTTTGAGGCAGGAGCTCGCCTTGTGCGTGGTTTATATTATTTGGAATGGCTTGGTTGAACCAAAATTCCAACAGGAATCCTTTTCAGTAATTGGGTTTGGTCGTGGCTGTAATGGTTACTTGAAAGCTGATTCAATTTTCTGTGCAATCGGCACGCTTCGTTGGTTAAAATGAATTAGTAACCGCCCTAATCTCGTGATTTTATTTTATGAAGCCTTATCATTTAAATTGTTTATTGTAACGCAAGCCTATGTATACAAACAATATTGAAAGTCTTTAGAAAAGTGTGACATATCTTCGTTTTAGTGATTTTTTTTCTACTTCAAAATGTTTTCGTTGTATGTGTTCAGTGAGGGCAACTCCTTGTAATGAGAATAATTGACAAGCGCAGAGGAGGTGCTTGAGAGTTTTATAACCGCAATGACGACTGCAGTTAAATGCGGAGGCTCTGCTACGCCGAACGTTTCCGGTCGGCTTCACCAAGCACCATCACGAACTCTGAGCAGTAGGGGGCCAACACGAACGCCATATCTATAAGAGAAACAGGCCTTTGTTTGAAGCGACTCTTGTGTCCACGTGTCTGATCGGATGATACGGTGGATGACATTGCGGGAGCAGTGGAACCTGGTGAAGGAGAAGAAATGAGAACATCAGGAAGGCTGGATAATTCGGCGAAGGACTCCGAAGCTTTATACCGAGACACTCCAAGGTGAGAGGAGAGCCCGTGGCCCGCTTGGAAACAGGAGTCCTTCAGACACCTGAATTCACCTGAGACTCGGCGGAGGCCTCATGGAGGCACTCTAGGATCGGTTGATTGCACTGATTTCTAGAGATGGTATACGCTCGCTTGTGTCGGCTTCAGTTCATCCGCATTCTGTCGTTGGCACCACTGAGATGGCACTCTGCTGCTAATTGGGAGGAGCAACAAATCAGCATAAGATAGCGTGCTGACTGCTCGGACCTGCCGAATCCTGTTCGTATTGAAGAGAGTGTTCGGTTTTAACGTAGACTATCGAAATTGTTTTCACTAAACATGCCTGTCGCATGCTTGGCTAGGATCAAGCATTGACACTGAAAGATCAAATGTCACCTTCGTGGGCAATGTTAAAAGAGTGCCGTTGGGTACGCTATGGTATCCGTGGCTTGGCTATGGTTAGGCTGTTGCTGTGCTAGGCTGGCCAATACTAACCTCATGATCATATAAGCCACATCATTCTGGTTAGGGCTTGACCATGTGAAGTAGTGATTTTCGACTAACGTAGGAAAGGCATAGGACACACTGGTGCAACGAGTCGCTAAAACATGCTCAGGGCATTGCTAAATTACTCAAGGTCACCTGGTGTACGTGGAGCGGAGTAGGAATCCTGTATGCTGGCCGCGTAATACGTATTCGATCTAGGCCGATAATGTTTTAATGACGCATATAAAACTGTGAGGTCGCCTTAGATTCGTCGATTTTGTCGTCGTATCAGAAATAGAGAACTCATAAAAACGCAAAGTAGCGGTCAGGGGGCGTACGCACGAGGCGCCAACAAAGAACAGCACTGTAGCCGTTATTACACACTGCCAAAGCCGAAAAAAAGCACATGCAAGCTTTGGCTGCCGTTCTGATAAAAATTTCTCTTGGTGTTGGCGCGTGGGCGCGTTATTCGACAGTGGAACGTTTCACCCTAGTGAAACGCGCAACCTAACTCCAACAGGCCGAATCAAGCGCGTGCCACTGGGAGTTGTAGCTAACTGGACCACTGCAGGAGAAGATCACGGAAGGCTAGGTTGCGCGATCTTTCCGAAAGTGTGCATCTCCAATGCACTTGAGGTCACAGAAGGTTGCCACCGTACATAGGGCACTGTATGAGGAGAACAGTGAAAAAAAGGGCCACCAATGACGACGGCAAATTAGCAGGAGCAGGTTCATGGAAATAAAGATTTGTGGGTTGTCCCCTTCGGTCTCTATCAATTGTTTTGTTTTTGGCTGGCTTACATTTGAGGAAGGTTACTTTTATTTTTTGGTAATCGCCATTGGCTTTGTTAGTGTCGCCCTATATTTGAGCAAGTACGGTATCCGAGCTTTCGTCGCCTGTCTGTTGTTTGTTAAGAATGTCCCTTAACATATCAAATATTATCGTTTACAAATATCTGCACTGTCAAAATAATCATTCTCAGGCAATCACGTCAGCAAGGTAAACAAAAATCAGTACTGCAGCCAACTGTTCATAGGGTGTGTGCTTGTAATGAAAAAAAAAATGGCAAGGGTTAAAGCATGGTGTGAACCTATAGTAATACAAGCTATAGATTTGTTAAGCATGGCTTTGTATGCTTTAGTATTTCGTGATATATGTGGACGAAGCGTGACTAGATGGTCCAAGAGAAGGGGAGGGGGAAGGGGGGCGAGGCTCGAGTTTATTCAGTAGGCATGTATTTATAGCGTAAAGTGAAAGAGAACGTTTCAACTGAGAATACAGACATCGGCCGCGTCACCCGCGCCGTGCTAGGTACGATACGGTTTAAGGTTGTGCTCAGTTTGGTGGTTTGAATTAAGGGAGGCTCAAGGTTCTGCTTCGGTAAGGTGCGGAAGCACCTTAAACACCGGATTTTCACTCCGTGATATTAAATATTTTTTGATTAAGTTGATGCTTGGGAACATGGGGGTGCAGTGTCTGTCTCGATTTTTGCGTACACGCGCACTTGATCAGGTCAAGGTCACTCAAGACCCAGCGAGCCAAAATTTGACACACCGGATAATATAACAAGCTCTAAAACTGCTGTCTTTGCCATAATTAATTTTTACAAAATTTAAGAAAACTTTTTTTTGCGTTAGTAGTTGCGGCATGAGATTCGCAGTGTACTAATTGCCGAAAACACTATCATGCAAAAAACCACAAAAAAAAAACACCCTAACTTTCTTTTTTTATAGAAATAGGCAGCGAGAAGCCTTGACCTGCTCATAGCACATTGTGCAGGTGCACAGGCTGTACCATACCATACCATACCATACCATACCATACCATACCATACCATACCATACCATACCATACCATACCATACCATACCAAACCATACCATACCATACCGTACCGTACCATACCATACCATACCATACCATACCATACCATACCATACCATACCATACCATACCATACCATACCATACCATACTATGCCGTAACATACCATAACATCCCGATAATACCACGATGAAGGCGAGAATAAAATATTGCAAATCCCTCCCCAACCTTAAACAACTTGCCATTATCTCCGCTTTATCGCTCAGTACCGATAACTTCAGTGGTGTAACTATAAATGTATTTCTTTGCATGACCGGCATTCAGTTCAGTTCAGTCGTGTCCGACTCTTCGTGACCCTATGGACCACGTCACGCCACACTTTCCGGTCTCTCACTATCTTCCTAACATCACATAACTTCATCTGCAGTGCCTCTAGGATGCCATCTAACCATCGCGTTCGCTGCCTACCCCTTCTCCGGCGACCCTCAACCTTTCCCAACATCAAATCTTTCTCTAGCGACTCCTCTCTTCTCATCAGATGACCAAAGTAGCCGAGCTTTAACTTTAGAATTTGACCCTCCAATGAGCAGTCAGGGTTTATGGTCGATAATATCGACTGATTTGATCTTCTGGCAGTCCAAGGAACTCTCAAGAGTCTTCGCCAGCACCACAATTCAAACGCGTCAATTCTTCGGCGGTCAGCCTTTTTCACAGTCCAACTCTCGCATCCATACATCACAACTGGAAAGGCCATAGCACGAGTTATACGGATCTTGGTTGGCAGACTAATGTCTCTGCTCTTTACTAGGCGGTCAAGGCTAACCATTGCTCTCTTTCCCAGAAGCAGGCGTCTCCTAATTTCATGGCTGCAGTCTCCTTCCGAGGTAATCTTGGAGCCCAAGAAGAGAAAATCTGTCACAGCTTCCACTTCTTGTCCATTGATGCTCCAGGACTTGATAGGGCAAGACGCCATGATCTTTGTCTTTTTAATGTTCAGTTTAAGCCCAAACTTCTCACTCTCTTCTTGTACGCGCATCAGAAGTCTCCAGAGTTCCACTTCACTTTCTGCCATTAAAGTGGTATCATCCGCATATCTAAGGTTGTTGATACGTTTTCCAGCAATCTTCACTCCATATGAAGACTCGTCGAGACCGGCCTTCCTCATGATGCACTCTGCATATAGGTTAAATAGGCAAGGCGACAGTATGCAGCCTTGCCTCACTCCTTTCTCAATCGGAAACCAATCAGTAAGACCATGCCCAGTTCTGACTGTGGCCTCTTGCGCTTCATACAGGTTCCTGAGGAGACAGATGAGGTGAATTGGAACTCCCATCTCTTGGAGAGCTTGCCACAATCTGCTGTGATCTACGCAGTCAAACGCTTTCGCATAATCAATTAAGCAGAAGTAGATGGGTTTCTGGAACTCTCTTGCTTTTTCCATGATCCAGCGAAGGTTGGCAATTTGGTCTCTAGTTCCTCTGCCCTTGCGAAACCAAGCCTGCATGTTCGGAAGCTCCCGATCCACATAGTGCTGCAGCCTACCTTGGAGGATTTTCAACATCACCTTGCTAGCATGTGAAATAAGCGCGATCGTGCGGTAGTTGGAACAATCTTTGGCACTGCCTTTCTTTGGAATGGGGATGTAAACTGACCTTCTCTAATCCTGTGGCCACTGCAGGGTTGTCCAAATTTGCTGACATAATGTATACAGAAAGTTAACAGCGTCATGGTTGAGGTTTTGAAGCAACTCAGCTGGAATGCCATCAATTCCGCTAGCTTTGTTCTTAGCAAGGCTGGCTAAGGCCCATTCCACTTGACTCTTCAGGATGCCCGGCTCGAGATCAGTAATCACAACCGTCTTATGTTGGGTTTTTTCATTCGGGTCCTTCTTGTACAGTTCTTCTGTGTATTGCTGCCACCTCTTCTTTATCTCTGAGGCTTCAGTGAGGTCCTTGCATCGTTTGTCCTTTATCACGCCCAGCTTAGCACAGAAGCTTCCTTTGATATCTTTGATGCCTTATATACAACTCTTGTGTTCCTTAATTGGCTGTTGTCCTCAACTGCTTGGCACTGTATGCTCAGGAAGGCATTCGTATCTCTCCTTGCTATTTTCTGAAAATCCGCATTGAGAACCTTGTATCTTTCTCTTTCCCCCATAACTTTTGCCATCCTCCTTTCCTCAGCTATTTGCAAAGCCTCTTCAGATAACCAGTTTGCTTTCTTGCATTTCGTTTGCTTTGGAACTACCTCAGTAGCAACTTCTTGTATTATATCACGAACATCAGTCCACATCTCTTCGGGCTCTCTGTCTGCTAGACAGGGACATTACAATACCTAGGACACATTTTTCAGAGATGGCTCCAATAAATGTATCAAACTGTCATCATTATTCTCTGTAGCATACTTGTGCATGATCGGTCCCCATAAAATAAATGGTGCTTGCGATAATAAAGAAGACCACGAATATCGCCTGGAATTCAAGGATTGCTTCTTATATTTTCAAATTTGTGAAAACTATAGAGTATTTGAAATTTTGGTGCCATATGTTGGAAAAATGTGTGGGAAAAGTGTGCATTATACTTCGTGTAGTGCCGTTGGGGTAAAAAAGACAATGAAGTGGAGAAGGAGGTGAAACTGACAAAGAGGAAGAAAATTAAGAGTGGCAATCACCGCCTCCTCCTACGGTGGTTTCATTTTTGAAAAAAGGATCCCTGAACTATTTTGGAGTTCGGAGCAGATACCCTGGTGATGACAGCCGATCGTCGCTGCTCCCGGCAGTTGCGCGACCAATGGAGACGTGTCGTGCTCGTCGTTGTGCCTGTGCTGCTGACGCCCATCTTCATGTACCTATCACCGGTTCGTACACACCTTCTTTGCCTTGCGGCTTGCCCGCTAAGCTCTTCATCGTGTTATTTCTCTCTGCGTTTAAATGAGCGCATATTTACACCGTGGCTTATATGGTACATTTTCCAGCTGAAGTCATAACTCCCGGCGATGCTTGTGGAAAATTGCTTGCCTCGACATCAATCAAACGGTGTTGCATGACATATTAGTAATGTACGTTAAAAAATGCTAAACTATGATGGCTCCAAGGGAGTCCTCCTTTCCGGAGCCCTTAAGACTATTCTTGAGTGGTGTGCCAGCAGTAGGAGCAGTAAGCCCTGCAATCAAGTGTAGTTTATTCTCAATTGTATATGCCAACATGCTCATTTCTGTTGCCTTTTGTCTAGCTTGTTTATAGCAGCGGTGTTTCAAAATCTTGAAAGGGATCGCATACGTTGGGCTCACTTTTCTACAAATTGAACTTTTCAGGAATGCAACACTATTGTCTCACCCGACCTCTCAAAAGCAGACCTATATGGCTCTTTAATTTGACTACAGATGCACTAGCTCACAATGCTACCGATTTCCAGTAACCTCACACGCCACACATTTCAATTGTAACGGCTACACAGTACGCACGGCTTCCGCTGAAAAAAAAAAAAACGCCTGAAGTAGCCGATTGCTTGCAGCAAACCTTCATGTAAAACTAGCATTGCTGAAGTTACGAGTCAGCGTTTAATTTAGTGCTCATGTCAGCTCATTTGTAACCTCATCCAGCGTGAAGGTTGAAATGCTAATCTTCTCCATCTTTTATTTCATTGTTTGTCTCTTCCATGACTTGGTTTGCAAGCGCTCGCTGTGTCATTTTGTGTCCATTTTACGCAACCAAACATCACTGTGAGCAGGTGCTGCGCTGTGCGTTCGAGATGTGCCTGCTCAACTGTTACCTGCTGCTGAACGAGATACCGACGGCCATCAGCGCGCTCCTGCCCGTCTGCCTGGCGCCCCTCCTGGGACCAATGTCCACGCAAGAAGTCTGCGCCATGTACTTCGGGGTGAGAGACCATCATGCACGAGTATGCGCTCCGTATAAAGCTATCTTAGTGGTCGCTTTCGAAGTAGTTGATGGCTACGCGGATACTCAGCTGAGCGTGAAATGGTCAAGCTTTGCTGTCCGTGGTGACTCTCGCGTCCAAGACTTTGCTGCCGTGGCTGTCTAATATGTGTGACCCATACACAGCATATGATATTGCGTGAAATCTAATGAATGAAATGCAAAAACAAATATTTTTATGCTTAGTTATCATAGCACTTGTTCGTTCGACGGTATTGGTTTAGCTGTAGTCGCGTCGTTAGGTCGAGCGGGAATGCGCAATAGACAATTACCAACTTTGGTACGCAACGCTTGCATCCTCGCCTTTGATAAATTCGTCTTCGTCACACCTCGGTAAACGATTCAGTATGCCCATGAAGAAAAGGTTCTGAAAATAGGGTTACGTGAAATACTGCGCCTGTGCTGTAGCGACCTCCGCAACAATAAGACCGGAACCGCGGTGACAGCGTATCAGTCGCGTTGCACGGAGGTTGTGAGTTATGCGGAGACGAGGCATCCAGCTCGGTGCGGTCCACGTATATGCACTCTAAAAAAAAAAGAGTGTAAAAGGAGGGTAACTTCGGGATTTATGCTATCTGAAACCGCATGGCTTAAATATACCCTGCGCAATCACCCGCACGGAAGACGTTAGTCTCTCTCGCATGACTTTACACCATTTCGTCCCTGCAGCTCAAGCAAAAAAAAGTTTGCCGCTTGTTTCTTCTTTTTTTTTTTATGATGGTAACCGGTTTCAAGCTGGGTGCGGCTGTGTTTCTACTTCCCGTCCGATGTCCTTTCAAGAGCTACCACAAAAGGACCCCTCGTTTTTCCCCGGAGGAGGTGGGGAATCGTCGAAAGCTGGGAGCATCTTATCTTCTTACAAAAAGCGGTGCTTCCCCCCTCACCTCCCCCCCCCCCCCGACACCCCTGTCCCGTCTTATGACTCCTACGCGAGCTTGACCGTGGAGGGTGCAAGGCCGAACTCAGAACAAGGGCGGACAGACAAGTGTGTACGCTGCAAAACAGGGAGAAAGGGGAGGTGAGGGGGGAGTGGTGGTGAGGCGAGAAGCGAAGCAGTTGCTTTTTAGTTTTGTTGCTTTTATTCACAACGCAGCGTCACGTGTTCGTAGTTGCTTGAGCCTGCCTGCGTTCCCTGCGACTCTGCGAGTCCGAGAAGACGACGACGGCGATTGCCGCGCGAGTCAGCGTTCGTGCTCTTTGTCGTTGGTACTCATCTGTGTTTTTAGAAAAGTTCGGTTGCTCTCAGCGATTATTTCATCCAGTGCGCTCATCGATGCCTCACTATGAAACGACTTCGTGAAAGTGAACTTGGAATGAAACGGCGGATGGCTGGTCGTCGCGGTGGTGGTGTTCCAACGGATCCTTGGCGCCAAATTTCAGCCGCGCATGTAAGTGACGTTTTACAGTTCGTTTTACGTGTTTTTCTGTGCTATTTAACTTGGCCTGAACATGTTTTGTTATTGCTTACGTCCGCGACGCTGCTTGTTTGTCTGTGAAACGGCCTCTGAGCACGACGTCTTGGATCCCAACCAGAGCATACTACTCCCTCAGTTCAGACTGGAGGAGCGGCGCATCCCAAAATTTTCAGATGGTCACGACCTTTTTGCGGGATGTTAATGGTGCATTTTTAGTCGTCTACGACGCTCACAAGCATATCCCGGGGGCGAAAGTATGCGTCGACGAGCGCTAATGCAGTCCCGGTGATACGCATTGACGTGTTTGCATGCCGCATTATTTTTGCTCGCTGCCTACAATCGATTTTGATCGTCTGTTGTTGCTGCTTTACGGGAACGTTGCCATAAATGCGGGAGAGCATGCAGGGTGATGGGTTAAGTTTACGGTTCTTTTGCCAGCAACCTGTACGTTCGAAGGCAGCGCGCTTGATATCCTAAAGTCACGCTTTCAGAACGCCGATTTAACCCCGCAGTTTTGAGCTGATGGCGTCGAGACCAGAGGTGGGACCGAGCCGATTCGTGTACATGTATACTGTCGCAGTGACGCAATGTGCAGGAAAGACATTTCTCACGCTTTTTTTTTTCGCTGCAGGCTCAAGTCCTTCGTCTCGTCTGCGCAAGAACGTAGACTGTCGTTTCTTCAAAGAATTTGAAACTGGTCTCTGCTATCCGTGCTGGTAAGTCCAAAGCATTGTTTCCGTCCAGAAAGGGGCGTTTAAATTGACACGCGCACTTTTGTGGCACATATTGCTGATCACTGACATCTGCCTCAATGTATACTGCTTGGGATTCTCGTCGGAGAATATTTATGTCGCGTGCCATGTGTGTCTCCTTGCGTGTTGCCATTTTCGCTCATGCCGTGCAATATGGTGCACGCCCAGACAGTGACTTATCAATTGAGTTTCATTGTGTTTGAGGGCGTGTGCGAGTAAATAGTGTTATTTAACTTGCTGATCACTTATGTTAAGAACTGATAATAAATATTTGACTCGATCAAATCACTTAACAAGTGAAAAATCTGGGTTAGCTGGTGATCAGATGTCTTCAGCATTGAAGCAAACCATGTGTCACCCCTTCTCTGCTTTAAGACTGACTTTCTTTTTGTAATCGGTACATAAAAAGATCAGCGCAAAAAAAAATAATAACGGGGACAAAGGAACAAAAAATGACAGGACGGGCACTTAAATACGTTTTGTGTTCCTTTGTACCTGTTTTCTTTTTTTTTCGCTGGTCTTTTAGGGTGTAAGTATGAACCAACTGGCCCAAACAGCTATTTTGATTAAATGTGCTAATTTTCGTTAGCGAGCTAAGGAAAATTTTTATATCACTAATATTTTTCATTTGGGGATTTGCTATAGTTTCTACTCAGCTATTTCCATTCTGAACTTTTCAGCCTCCTGACCCATAGAAAGGAGGCTATGCCTGACCAATAACAACACATTCTTTTCCTTCTGTAGTTTCTGTTGTCAGACATTGTGTTATACTCAATACTACAATTCACTGGTACTGAGACATTCCCTCATTGAAGTTAATGTGTATTGTCATTGTGCTAGCAGTTTGTCATAAATCTGCTATTCTAGTTTATTTAAGCAGTTATTTCGACTGTAAAGAGGTGGCAGATATTGTTACAGATATATCTAGGAACAGGAGTTGTAGCTTTTAAGCTCATTGTCAAAATATTTGAGTCATTGTTTTGGCATGTGTGGTGCCATTACTTTTTGTACTATAGTTATGTATGTACTAGTTACGAGTATCATGCTAATGTTATGAATGATACCTTTGCTGCAGCGTACCTGCCAGTAGGAGGAATACGGTGTAGAAGTGCTGTTACTCCTGCTTCTAAAGATCAACCTGCTTTCTTCAGCGCTGGACGACTACTTATGGCAAGATTTGTGTGGTATGTATTTTTTGACATAGCTGTGGCATTGTGGTCTGTTCATTGTTGCTTTATGTCTATCAAAGAGCATATTTTTCTATGCTGAGGAGCAATAGCCCTGGCATTACATTGATTTTGGAACCATTCAGTGCTATTGAGCAAGTTAGCAAGGGAGGAATTTTTTCAGTATGTAATCGATCTGAACATGTTGACTTCTTTTTATTGAGTGAGCTGTTAATGTATGCCTCTTTTCTTTTTGTCTTCAAAACCTAATATTTAAATTGTTTGCACTTAGTTCTCAGCAGTAAGGTTATGTTCTCTGATGGGTGTAATTTTCAACAACTCACATGCTCTTATGTTGCTAGGTATGTCCACAATAGAATGAAACTAAAAATGAAGTACTGCAGGTGATACGTAATGGACGGTATTTTAGCACTTTCAGCTTTATTGTTTCTTTTGTGTTCTTTATATTGTTTTGTGCCATTTGTACTCAGCGTATTTTCCTTGTGTTCCACCACTACCATTTAACAAATATATATATATATATATATATATATATATATATATATATATATATATATGCCCCCACCCCTTATGTCATGTCTATGGGCCTATAAAGGGAGAATGAATGAAATGAAATTTGCAGTACAATTAGAACTGGATTGTGCAGCACAGTGGACATGTCTGTGGTAGAGGATAATGGTTGAATGGCTAATCAACCAAAATTGACTTAACTTTTGCATTTTAATTTTAGGGGACAGTATTATATACCAGAAATGAGGGTCCCCAATATTATAGGTGAGCCCAATTCTTAAATTTTCTGAAAGAGCAATGTAGTTCAGAATATTGAACAAGGAAAGGCATATTTGAAAACTATTGTCTTGCTTTCCCACATTGCATGTAAAAAATGTTGCTGCACTTGGTATTGTTGCCAGAATCATGTTAGCTTCTTCTGCATCATCAAAAACACAAAATATGTCTATATTATCTGAATAAGAAATGTCAGCAACACCCTTTTTTAGTTATGTAATGTGGAAAAACCAACTTACAAAGCTTTTAAAGGAATATTTTTGATGCTCATTATGTTAGACCACATAGATGATTAGGAGGGTTTTAGGCCTAGGCTCACTCATTAATAGCCTTCAATTTTGCAGTTTTCATATTGCCTCTTATAAGCAAAAAGAATAGATAGTTAAGTCTAATCCTGAAGCTGTACCAGGTACCCAAAGTCCACATTGCTGCACAACCCACCGGCAGAGACTGCACGGGTGTCTCTTCATAGTTTATGATTTGCAATCTGTAAAGGTAAAGAACATAATCTTCGAGAAATTTGTTGTAAACACTTTTTAATAATCATTCTTGTATAATATTGGTCAGCATTTACAATTTCATTAGTTAGGCATCTAAAGAGATAAGCAGTTGACAGTTCTGGCAAATTGCAGTTTATGAGAAGTTTTATTCCTGCTGCATGTGCTGCGAGCATTACATGAAGCAGCAATACATAGAATCTCAAGCTTTGTGGTTTGTTCAAGGAATTATAGGGGTATTGAAGTGTATTGTTTTTTGCCTCCTGAGCAAGATAATGTAGTTTTGAAGTGAAACGGCAGTCTCGAGAAGTTTTTGGCATCGGCATAAGCTGATGTGTGGTGTGAAACTAGCAATGAACCTATGTAAAAGTTGCCTTTTATTGCCATGCTTTACATAATTCTGCATCTGTGACATCACTGCAGTAATGCATATGTGCAGAAGGTGCTTTGGATGTGCCTTGCTATCATTGCTCTTTTAGCATGAAATGTTCCATCTTTCAGAAGTGGTATCCCGCATTTTATAAGGCATAGCCTCTGTGGTATATTCATGCCTTTTTCCAGGAATGTAAACTGCACTAAAGGCAGAAACAATAGAATGGCCTTAGACATACCCCTGCAGGAGCAAGCTCTGCAGGAACAAGCTTCATTCGTTATATTCATGAGAAATGACAACGAATGCAAGAACAAAAGAACCTCCCCCATCCCTCCCCCCCCCCCCCACAAAAAAAAAAGAAGAGATTTGCAGTTGTCACTGTGATGGATGATCAGATGACTAAAGACAGTGTAGTCTCAGGAAAACATTAACACTATAGGCAACATAAGATAATGTCATGAAGGACCAGAGACAGTGTTTTCTAGGAGGGTGAGACCATAGTGACTAGAAACAAGACCACTGGTATGGTCACGTGTGAAAGCAAACTATAATGTTTGGGTGTTGGAGTGGAAACCAGCAAACAACAAAGGTGAAAGTGAAGGTGATAAAACAAAGTTTAACATAAAAAGCTAATGATAAAAAAAAGGAGAACTGCACATATGAATGAGTAGAGGGAGGGGTTTTTTAAATCACATCTTTTGCCTTTATTAGGCTAGCTTCTATTTTATCAATATGTTTTCATTCATATTTCTTTAAATGACCCTCGGGGTAGTCGAACATCAGTGATGCCTATGGCTTGACCCTGCTCCTAACAAGAATATGTCTCATTGTATATTGTGTCTTATTGAGCATATTGTCAATTTTTTCTGAGATTGCAATGTGCTAGCTGTCTATGTGTGTGTTAGTGGCACAGGTAAAGCTCAGATTTGGAGAATTTTCATTTATCTATATATTGTGTGAGTTCACAATTCTCATTATATAAACACTTGGAAGCCTGTACTGGTGCACTATTTCCATCTGTCTTCCTTTTTACTTGCCCTTTGTGCAGTGTTATTTTTATATGTGAATTAATTACTCCATAAGCATGTTTTGTGAGACTTTCTTCGTGAGTAACCGATTACAAGTTCTCTTTTCTATGCAGGTCAAATATATGGTACATCCCTGCCCTGACTGTGCGGAGAAGGTTATCCAGTCCCTTGCTGCAACTTCGGTGTATAATGAGGTGAAATAAACACCATGGTATGTTATCTTAACCGATTGTTCTGTAAATTCTTTTTGTTCACTCTGCAACATAACTTACGGCTTGAACACAACTTGACACAGCCTACCTCACCTGAAACATTGCTCACTGTCACATTCCAGACGACACAAAGATATTGCAATGTTTCAACATAATCTTTCCTTCCAGAAAATCTTGAAATGTATTGGTTAGCTTTATTCCTGCTTCCAGTGACCAAGTTTACGATGCAGATTGGTAATAGTACTCTTGTGTGGATAGCATATATGTACCACAAGATGGTGCTTAGATACCCTATGTAATATGGCATTACTTTAAACTGCTTGGAGGGCAACGTTATCCTTCTCCTGGTGGTATAAGTTTGCACCATAAAGGTGCAAAACTTTGCGCTCTTTGTCGTAATATAAATTTATACTCTAAAATGGTAACTTTGCACCTGTACATACAGGATAAGTTTACGTTGTCAAGGTGCGAACTTGCACCTTTGATGCAAGGGTATGCTTATGCCATCGACAGACTAAAACATAGGCCTTTATGAAAGGTACAACGTTATGCCTAGGTAGAATACAGTTACACTGCTTGTGAAGGTGCAAGTTTATGCTACCAGAAGCGTAATGTTACACTACATGCAATGGTATAAATACTTAGTCTTCCAAGACACAGCGTAACCTTACCCCAAAAAGGTGTTAGCTCAGCGACAAGCAGTTTACCCCCCAAAAAGACTAAGATCACACCTTTTTTTTTTTAGAGTGTGAGAACAACTATTACGAGGGAAGAAAAGATGTGTGAATTATCCGATCTTTTGATTATAGCGCAACCGCACTGATAGATTATGGAAGGAATAAAAAAGGAGAGAAAGCGGAACGGCAATATAAAGCTCCGGAGGAATTTCGATCTCTTGGGGTGTTTATACCGGAACTGGCATTGCGTTTTTCGGGTTTGCTTGCATCTAAGTGTGACTAACGTGGCGCTTACTGTGGCCGAAAGAAGGAAGGTAGAGAAATGTGCATACCTCTTGGACTGGCTCTTGCTGGGTAACTATTATTGCCGCGTGCAGAGTGTCTAAAGTTTTGTGAAAAAGGTGTAAACGAAAATTTGAAACAAAGGACACACGTCGCTGCAAGCGGGACGACGCGACGCGACGCGCTCGGTTTTAACAAACCCAGATTTTCAACCAAGTAGGGCGGGTTCTTTCATCCAGCAGTACGTTTTCCTTAGGCCCGAGAAGAGCTCATTCCTCTCTTGTCGTTTGCATGTGGCAGCCCTCGCAGCTGTACTTCATCTCGGCCAGTTTCATCGCAATTGCAGCGGAAGAGTCGACGCTGTCCCAACGTCTCGCGTTGCACGTGCTCGCCAGATTGGGTCCTGGCGCCGGATGGTTTGTACTCGGTTTCGTCCGGACATCTTTCTATCAGGAAATCCGCACAATGCGCACGAAAAAATCGTGGAGAGGCTGAAATATACGAATACGAAACAATGAGAAAGGCACATAATGTGCCTCGTTTTGTTCTTGTCTTTTTGAACGCTCTCATGATCCTAAAATGGTTAACCAAATCGTCAGACGCTGCTGTTATCGATAGGGAAGAACAAGCAGCAACTGCAGTTACCTATCATCTGAGTCCCTATTGAAACTTCGAGTTACTGAAATTTCTCTCACTGCAAGCGATCGCTTTGATCCGTAACAATTCATTCGGCTTAGACAATTACTCCTTTAATCTGTTGACTGATCCTTGAATGCCCAGTGATATGACGGTGGGCTCATTTGGGAAATCAGAATTGCCGCAATGAAGGTTTTCATTTACGCGATAACCTACGCAGCTTATTCAGGTCGGCGGTGAAGCGTCGCCGTCTGCTAATTAACCCACAATTGTGTAAAAAACAACATGTCGGAAAAGCGCGCGCAAGATATAATTCCAAATTATGCGCAAACCTATTTCTTACAACAGGGAGTGTATTGTCATAGCATTTCGCTGCCCATTTAGTATGCATCCGCTTGTCAAGCTGGATTGGCACAGGGAGTGAAACCAACGAACATGGGTATCTGGAACGGTATGCCGATAATTGTAAGTGTCGGAGTCCAACGAGAACTGAAGGAGATGATCCGCCTTCTTTTCTCAGAAAGCAAGTTGACTAAAAATATAGCCGAATAATAAGGGGATGCTAAAGGGGCTTTCGTGTCTTAAACGTGAGGGTGAAGCTTAAGCGTCCTCGTAATTTTTGTGTTATTTTTACAGGTTGAAGATATTTTTCTCGGGTGCAAAATATATGCTTGATGATACATTTATTCTGCCCACTGCATATCTGAAATGGCTTTATATTTTGTTGCCTGAGAGTTTTGCCTTGGCGTGCTCCGTAAGGGCTGTCTGATAGGTCTGGCTATCGTCCGTAGCATGCGCTGTTCATTCCTCAGTCTTGCGCCTGGGAAGAGAGTAAGGCTAATGACGACCGAAAGTTGCAAATCTCTCATTCATATTCCTTACAGGCATATACAAAGGAATGTGACGCGGAATATTTGTTGGTAGCGCCCTGACGTCGCGTACTGAAGATGTTAAATGTACTGGTCACGTTGAAGAAAGTAAAGGTTTATGATGGTTAAGGCTCTAATGCTGCATTTTAGCCCATCCCTTGAGGGTAATGCCATTGTGCACGATGCAGAGGAAGCGTCTTTGCACACATTACGTTTGTGCTGGTCGTTACCTGGCTAACTTGGTGAAGTTAGAGGAGTCTAGGATATCTTCTTAGCGCCTCCAAGAAACATTATCTGGTCGAGGTATTGAGGGTACTAGTATAAAGGTATATTTGCTGGAGTTTAACTCATATTTTACGGATTAAGGAGATCGAAACCTCTTTTTGCCATGATTCAATTGGTTTGGTTTTATATGACTGTTTGACCTTTCGGCATTGAAAACTGGCACAGAGTTCGGCAAAGGTTTAAACGTCGGTATGTATGCGAAGTGTCATGGCGCATAAGCAACCCTAGTTGCCATGCGCACGTGTCTAATTGATTCGTTCTTGAGGGAAATGAATCGCACAGTTTGTCTCACTTGTCGGTGGACACCTACACTTATGATTAACGGCATACATTTGGAGATGCGTAAGTCGTCGATTCGTGTTCCTATAGCAAACTCGTCTCTAATTAGACTTACAGGTGAATTGTAGATAGGGAGTGAAATACATGACGTTATTCTGAACACCGCCCAAAAAACAGTTGGGTCACAATTACGATGAAAAATGACGTGGTATTTCTCTACGGCGTGCGAGCATTGCCTGATTTTGCTTGGCTCTGAACTTCCGCATTGTGTTTTTGCACTAAAAATGCAAATGAATAAATTTGGAATGACTGAATCACGGCCATCGGGTCCTGCGGATCGCGTTCGTTCTTTTTCACCACCAGCCTGGTTGGCGGCACCATGCTCGGCAGCGTATTGTTGTGCTTCGTCTTCAACTCCCTGGTTACTGCGCTGCTCCTCGTGGCTGTGGTGGAGAGTATCTGCGACGAGCTGTGCCTCGTGCTGCTCGACCCCGCCCTCAAAGGTGCGTACACTCACATCGCCTGTTCAACCTACGATGTTATTGACTCGGCCTTTATGAAATCCATCGCGCATTTCAGGATAGCACTGCGACGCGCCCACCTCACTGCGGTCGCATTCATCTATTGTTTTTCCTCACTGCAAACACTAGAATCTATGACAACTTGCTCATCACTCCGCTCTTGATTACCAGTGATCACGGGATCAGGATGGCTTTAAGAACATGTGCGAGGAGCAGAAGGCTGACCGCATTGCGATTCGCATGGCACGTGATGCACTGAGTGTAGATTTACAGGGTGGAGTAGTGAGCACCGATAATCGCCTGCTAAGTGATGGTCGGTGGGAGCCACTATTTTCGGTTGCGGCAAACTAGATGGCGCCCCTGTTTCGTTAAATCCAATGGTACGATGTACTTGGCCAGTGCACGAAATGGCAAATTTTACTCTTTTTGCTAGACTAGCGACAGAGCGGTCATTTGATTGTAGAGAGAGATTTCTCCCACTTCCAAAGCAGCTTTGTAGAGTAGCTAGCAAGCGCGTGTACGTAACAGTACACGTGCTAATGATCCCCACCAGTCGTGTGCACTGAACAGTCATTCACTATCGTTGTCATATGCCAACATCCGCAGCCTCTTGCCTAAACGCGATCTGCTCTCTGCGTTTCTAGACGATAGTGAATCTCACATCATCATTCTTACAGAACCATGGTTGAACCCGAACATATCAAACCATGAAATTCTTCCTGGTGCATTTTCATACAACATATACAGCCATGATCGTACTGATAAAAGAGGTGGTGGCGTCCTTCTGGGAATAAAGAAAACGGTAGCATCACACGTTATTAATACCGATTCAAATCTGGAAATTGTGTGGGCCGCCTGCTTCATATCTTCCTTTAGAATTCTGATAGGCGCTTGTTACCGTCCACAAGAATCTAGTCATTCTTTCATCCATGAGCTGCGATTGAGTATAACTAAAGCAACTGAGCTGTGTCCTGCTGATAGCATCTATCTCATCGGAGATTTTAATTTCCCTTTAATCAACTGGGCTCAACTATCGTCATCTTGTCATATTTCAACTGAATTCTGTAACTTGAAGCTTGATTTCAACCTGTCTCAACTCGTAGACCAACCCACCCGCGACACTAACATATTAGACCTGATACTCACAACGGCGCCAGATACGATAAAAGAAATAACTCATTTGAATGGTTTCAGCGATCACCATTTACTTCAATTAAGTATTGACATTCCAGTTCCGTTTATGGGCTATGTGACTAAAAAGATTCACGATTATAATAAAGCAAATTTCGCAGCTATCAACACAGAACTTGAAATATTTTTCTATAATACATTTCTACCGTACATCAACAGCCGCTGTGTTGAAGAAAACTGGGTACTCTTTAGAGATAAGGTTTCATCTCTCGTTGGCTAGTTTGTTCCTGTAATCAAAATAACTAAAGATAAATCCAATCCTTGGTTTACCAGGAGGCTTAAGCAACTGCGAAATAAGAAAAAGCGGTTATATCGGACTGCTAAGCGTGTGTGCACCAGTTCTGCTTGGAATAAATACAGTGACACACTAAAAACATATTGCTCCGCCTTTTCCTCCGCGAAAGATAAGTACTTTTCACACGACCTTCCTTCCCTTATAAAAACTAATCCCAAAAAGTTTTGGAAACATATATGTCCAGATCGGGGTGAAGGTTCCATATCTCTACAATGTAAGAACATTCCAGTTTCAGATATTAAATGTCCAGCAATATTCAACACATACTTTTCATCTGTATTCTCTTCCGAAGATAGCTCTAACCTAACGGACGTACCCGACATTAATTGCCGCTACATGACACCCATTGAAATAACTGAGGAAGGTATCATATCTCTCATAAATAACCTTAAGGTATCTACTTCAGCTGGTGTTGATGGCATTAATTCTAAAACCTTAAAGAACACCATTTAAATCTCTAGTAAATTTTTATTTCATATTTTTCACCAATCTTTAACTAGTGGATAGCTGCTCGCGGATTGGAAGATAGCTAAATAATACCGAGTTTTAAAGCAGGAAACAAAACTTCAGCTAAAAAATTATCGTCCAATATCTCTCACATGCATCTGTTGTAAAATGCTTGAATACATAATTTCATCTCACGTTTTCAGTCATCTTGAGCAGAACAACTTTTTCTATACTAATCAACATGGATTTAGGAAGGGTCATTCCTGCAATACACGGTTATTCGAACTAACAACTCACTTTCATTTCCATCTGAATGAAAGCCTTCAAACTGATTGTATATTACTTGACTTCGCCAAAGCTTTCGACCGCGTAGCTCACTGCCGCCCGATTTCAAAATTATCATCACTCCGTCTAGACTCGTTAACTTTAACATGGTTTCGTAACTTCCTTTCGCATCGACAACAGTCCGTATTTGTTAACAATCTGTGCTCTAATCTTTCCCCTGTTATCTCCGGTGTGCCGCCAGGTAGCGTGCTCGGACCCTTATTATTTCTTATTTTTTAGATGATTTACCTACTAATATATCCTCTTGTATGCGAATTTTCGCGGATGATTGCATCATCTATCGCCCATTAAATTTTCTGATGACCACCTGGCGCTCCAATTAGATCTGCTTCTTATTAACGAATGGTGCAACTCATGATTAATGACCCTTAACGTATCGAAGTGCAAAATAATATTATTTAGCCGCAAACAAAACAATTCAAGCTTTCCATACCGCATTCAAGACAATTTACTGACTGTCGTATCCCATTACAAATACCTCGGTGTTAAGCTTTCCTCTGATCTTTCATGGTCCTTCCATATTACATCCATATGCGCTGCCGCCTCAAAGTCATTAGGGTACCTACGACGTAATCTCAGGAATTCTCCTGCTAATATTCGTAAACTAGCTTACCTTACTTTTGTTCGTCCACAACTTGAATTTGCTTCATCCATTTCGCCTCCCTATCATAACAACATGATCACCGCAATAGAATCCATCCAAAATAGGGCAGCATGATTCATATCTCGAAACTATAACTACCATTGAAGTGTCACTGTGATTAAAAGTAACCTTTCGTTAGAATCCTTAGATACACGCCGCGACATTGCCCTCCTAACACCATTTCACAAGTATGTATACCCCAATCGATCTTGTCCGCTTCACCTCGATGTTCCATCCCGCACGTCCGAAAGATTCCACAATCACCTCAGTTCTACAAGAATATATGGTGACACATTAGCCTTCAACTCATCAGCACTTCCACGAGCCATCAGATTATGGAATAACCTGCCAGACATTATCGCTTCTCTTCCTAATCTAGATGCGTTCCATCGCCAACTCATCACATTATATCACTGAGCCTTCATTTTGCCTTATTTGTCTTATATATGCATTTTTATTAAATTTGTTGCAGCTGTTAATGTCTTGATGGGTTTTATTTACTTGTGTTTGCCTATGTACCTTTCCGTTTTTTTCTGTTTTTTTTTAAGCGCCATTCGGGGCACTGTGCGCCGCTTGCTTTTTATTGTGCTTAATCTGGGTGTGTACCATTGTGCTTTAATCTGTGTCGCGTATTTCTTTTTCTTAATGATATAATAATTTCCGCGTCGTACTATTTTGTTTGTTCATATATTAATTACCTTTGTATTTTTTGCCTGTTTCCTTACATTTTATGTATATATTGCACTGTATAGATTTTATGTCCCCCTTACACAGTGCCTAATGGGCCTGAAGGGATTTTCAAACAATAATAATAATAAAGTAGAACCACATGGGGGATTGAACGTAGTCCTCTCTGAAAAAAAATTTAAAAAATAGAAGAGCTACGTTTACCGCCTAAGTCTACTAGAAAGGTGACATAGGATTGATTCAGCCATACAGCTGCACAGGTAAGGCCCTGCATATGTCAGACCTAAATGTAGAGAGGAAGGTAGCAACGAAAGCGAAAAGAGTGAAATAAGTCCAGTAATGGAGAGCGGAGTAATTTCTGTCACCTGGGGCCTTTAACATGAGCCGGCAGCGCACAATTCAGTGCTGTTTCTCCGTTTAAGTTATATTTTGTGAAAAGGAAGGTGGTAGTATACTTTTTGGTGAACACAGAATTGTGGACACCCACAATCAGATGAAAATCACTTGAAGGTCAAATTTAGTTGCACGCGAAGACCGGCTCCACATAGCGTAGTGAAGCTTTCGCTTCAATTGTGGATTCATTTATAAAAAAAAAACCCTTCATGGATCACTGCCTTGTCGTGGCGGAGGGGCTTGCGAAACTCGATGAAGTCGTGAGCTCTGCTGTGTAGGGCCACCCAAGATAGACAGGTCATGGCAGAGAGTTCTGACAAAATGTGATTCACTGGAGAAGGTAATGGCAACCCACTCCAGTATTTCCTGCCAAGAAAACCCTATGGCCAGTCACAATACCATTATTGATATGGCGCCGGAAGATGAGCCCCCCAGGTTGGAAGGCGTCCCATATGTTACTGGGGATGAACAAAGGGCGATCCCTAGTAGCTCCAACACGAATGAAGCGGCTGGGCTAAAGCCAAAAGGACGCTCAGCTGTGGATGTGTCGGGAAGCGACCGGAAAGTCCGATGTTGCAAGGAGATATATCACATAGCAACATGGAATGTAAGATCTATGACGCAAGGTAAACTGGATATCGTCAAGCGAGAAATGGACAGATTGAACATTGATATCTTGGGTATCAGCGAGCTCAAGTGGACCGGAATGGGAGAATTTAACTCCGGCGACCATTATGTCTTTTATTGTGGGCACGAATCTGAGAGAAGGAATGGGGTCGCTCTCATAGTAAACAGAAGAATGGGCAAAGCAGTGATAGGGTACAACCCCAAAAACGACCGAATGATGTCACTTCGGATCCAAGGTCACCCTTTGAACATAACAGTTATCCAACTCTATGCACCGACCACTACTGCTGAAGAAGCTGACGTTGAGAGATTTTATGCGGACCTACAATGCCTTTTAGACCGCACCCCATCATCAGACATCGTTTTTCTCATAGGAGACTGGAATGCTAAGGTCGGGAGTGAAGAAATATCCGGAATTACAGGCAAGTTCGGTCTTGGTGAGCCAAATGAAGCTGGGCAGAGGCTAGTAGAGTTTTGTCAAGAAAACAACCTGACCATAGCGAATACTCATTTTCAACAGCACAACAGGCGCCTGTACACATGGATTTCACCGGACGGTCTGTACAGGAATCAGATCGATTATATTATTTGCCGGCAGAGATGGAGAAGCGCTATACAAGCAGTAAAAACAAGGCCTGGGGCCGATTGTGGCACCGATCATCAGCTTCTTGTTGCCAAAATTAAGCTTCGATTGAGGAAAACGCAGAAAACTAGAAGGCCTTTCAGGTATGATCTGGATCAAATTTCATTAGAATATTCTGTGGAAGTGAGGAATCGATTTCAAGAATTAGATCTAGAAGACAAAGAGCCCGAAGAGATGTGGACTGCTGTTCGCGATATAATACAAGAAGTTGCTACTAAGGTAGTTCCAAAGCAAAAGGAATGCAAAAAAGCAAACTGGTTATCTGAAGAGGCTTTGCAAATAGCTGAGGAAAGGAGGATGGCAAAAGTTATGGGGGAAAGAGAAAGATACAGGGTTCTCAATGCGGATTTTCAGAAAATAGCAAGGAGAGATAAGAATGCCTTCCTGAACATACAGTGCCAAGCAGTTGAGGACAACAGCCAATTAAGGAACACAAGAGCTCTGTATAAGACAATCAAAGATATCAAAGAAAGCTTCTGTGCTAAGCTGGGTGTGATAAAGGACAAACGAGGCAAGGACCTCACTGAAGCCTCAGAGATAAAAAAGAGGTGGCAGGAATACACAGAAGAACTGTACAAGAAGGACCCGGATGTGCAAACCCAACATAAGACGGTTGTGATTACTGATCTCGAGCCGGGCATCCTGAAGAGTGAAGTTGAATGGGCCTTAGCCAGCCTTGCTAAGAACAAAGCTAGCGGAATTGATGGTATTCCAGCTGAGTTGCTTCAAAACCTCAACCACGACGCTGTTAACACTCTGCATACATTATGTCAGAAGATTTGGACAACCCTGCAGTGGCCACAGGATTGGAGGAGGTCAGTTTACATCCCCATTCCAAAGAAAGGCAGTGCCAAAGATTGTTCCAACTACCGCACGATCGCACTTATTTCGCATGCTAGCAAGGTGATGTTGAAAATCTTCCAAGGTAGGCTGCAGCAGTATGTGGATCGGGAGCTTCCGGACGTGCAAGCTGGGTTTCGCAAGGGCAGAGGAACTAGAGACCAAATTGCCAACCTTCGCCGGATCATGGAAAAAGCAAGAGAGTTCCAGAAACCCATTTACTTCTGCTTTATTGATTATGCGAAAGCGTTTGACTGCGTAGATCACAGCAGATTGTGGCAAGCTCTCCAAGAGATGGCTCTTCCAATTTACCTCATGTGTCTCCTCAGGAACCTGTATGAAGGGCAAGAGGCCACAGTCAGAACTGGGCATGGTCTTACTGATTGGTTTCCGATTGAGAAAGGGGTGAGGCAAGGCTGCATACTGTCGCCCTGCCTATTTAACCTATATGCAGAGTGCATCATGAGGAAGGCCGGTCTGGACAAGTCTTCAGCTGGAGTGAAGATTGCTGGAAAACGTATCAACAACCTTAGATATGCGGATGATACCACTTTAATGGCAGAAAGTGAAGTGGAACTCAAGAGACTTCTGATGCGCGTACAAGAAGAGAGTGAGAAGTTTGGACTTAAACTGAACATTAAAAAGACAAAGATCATGGCGTCTTGCCCTATAAGTCCTGGAGCATCAATGGACAAGAACAAGAGCAAGAATGGACAAGCGTGAAGATCTTCATTCTTTTATCGAAGATAGTAAACCGGACATCATTCTGCTCACCGAAACGTGGCTACACCAGGATATATACGACCACGAAATTTTCCCTTCCAGTATCAACTTAAGACTGTATCGTCGTGATCGGCAGGAAAAAAGAGGAGGAGGTGTACTTTTAGCCGTCAGAAGCTCCCTATCATCATCACTCATCTTCCATGACGACAACATCGAACTATCATGGGTCTGCGTGCAATGTACAGCTATAAAAGTAGTTTTTGGTGTCTGTTACCGTCCTCCAGGAAATAATCCGTCGTTTAGCAATTCCCTTCACATATCACTGACGTTAATTCGAACGAAATTACCCAACGCCCCTATATTTTTTTTCGGAGACTTCAACTATCCGACCATCAACTGGCCCCTGCTATCAGAACTTCATAAGTCATCGTCAAACGAAGCAAACCAGTTTCTAGACTTAGTTTTAGATTTCAACTTACATCAGGTAATAACATACCCTACACGGGGCGACAATACTCTGGATCTCTTGCTTACATCTAATCCGGATGACATCAAAAGTATAAACCTAATACCCGGCTTCAGCGACCATAGCATTCTTCATGTATGCATAGCACTGCCTATCAAAAAGCGATCTCCCACTCATAAACTAATCACTGACTACAAGAGGGCGAACTTCGAAAAAATTAACCTTGAGCTCGAAGGCTTTTATGAACACTTTAAAACTTCATACTCTGCTCGTTCCGTTAATACCAACTGGGAATTATATAAAAATGTAGTGTTAAATCTGCAATCCTCATACATTCCGACCATCCTCGTAAAGAGTGATTCAAACAACCAATGGTTCAATAATCGTCTAAAACGCCTGCTTAATAAGAAAAAACGCCTCTACCGATATGCTAAACAAGCCAACAATCCAAAATCATGGGAGCGATATCGACGTAGTGCGAATTGTTATGTGAAAGAATTAAAGGCTTCTAAAAAAAATTTTTTTTTCTTCTGACCTCTGGTCAATTCTGCAGTCAAATCCAAGCAAATTCTGGCGAATTCTCTCCCCAAAAAACCACATAAACCAAATAGAACTCTTAGACGCAGATGAGCAACCTATTGGAATTGATAAATGTGCGTCGGCCCTAAACAATTACTTCTCATCAGTATTTTCTACCCCTAACGCCGATATCCCCTTATTTACCGTCTTATCGGTGACTCCAATGCCTGAAATACAAATCAGTCCTGATGGAATAGCAAATTTGATTAAATCCCTCAAACTATCATCGTCAGCTGGCTGCGCCCAAATCAGCCCCAAAATGTTAAAAAATACTATCGCAATATCAAGCAAGATACTCTACGTGTTATTCACACAGTCGCTTAGCAATGGCGAAGTCCCTCACGATTGGAAAAAAACAAAAATAATTCCCATTTTTAAATCCGGCGATAGATCAAAAGCTAATAACTACCGACCAATTTCGCTCACAAGCATTCCGTCCAAACTCCTGGAACACGTGATAGAATCAAATCTAATCACTGACCTTGAATCGCTGAAATACTTTTATCCGCTTCAACATGGCTTTCGCGAATTTCTGTCATGTGAAACTCAACTCGCCGAATTCACACACGACATCCTTCAGTACATGGACTACTGCTTACAAATTGACGCCATATTTCTCGACTTTTCAAAGGCATTTGACCGTGTTCCCCATAATCATCTACTAGTTAAACTTGCCTCCCTTGGAATCCCGCAGACATTACTCATCTGGATTGAGCACTTCCTGAAAGGCCGTGTACAGTTTACATCCGCCAACAGTCATAACTCATCGCTAATTGACGTAACATCAGGTGTTCCTCAGGGCGCTGGATTGTCACCGTTATTATTTCTCATATACATTAACGACCTCCCAACTAACATAAAAACAAAACTTCGACTTTTCGCGGACGACTGTGTCATTTATAACGCTATCAAAGGCCCTGAGGACACCATTAGGTTGCAAAATGACATCGCCACAGTTGTATCATGGTGTGAGCAATGGCACATGCCGCTTAACTTAAGCAAATGTCAATACATGTCTTTCTCTCGTAAGCGCAGCTCTGATAACAGCACATATCGTATCAGTTCTACTCCCGTTGCTCGAACGTCATCTTATAAATACCTTGGCGTCCACCTAACATCAACATTATCTTGGGTTACTCACATTGAAACAATATGCTCGCAGGCTTCACGCACTCTTGGTTACTTACTGAGAAATTTACAATCAGCACCACCCCAAATCCGACAGCTCGCATTCCAGACCTATGTTCGTCCAAAACTAGAATACGCTTCATCCATCTGGCACCCTTCACAAGCATATCTCGCTAATAATCTAGAGGCCATCCAAAACCGTGCCGCGCGATTTATCATGTCACAGTACTCACGTGAAACCAGCATCACAGCACTAAAACGAACCCTTTCCCTCCCAAGCCTTCAATCACGCCGCATTATATCACGTCTCTGCCTCCTTCATTCTTTTTTTTACCATCCTCACAACCGGCACCCTCTCCTGCAACCTCCCTCAAGAATGTCCCGTCGACTTAATCACAATCACCCTTTAAAACTGATTTTTGGCCGCACTGAAGCAATGAATAACTCTTTTTTTCCAGATGCAATAGCCCAATAGAATGCTCTACCGGACGTTATTGCTTCATGCAAAGATCGTGAAATTTTCCGAGCAAAACTAACGAGTCACCTTCAGTGTTCTACTTGACAATGCACACTAGTCTGCTCTTGTATATTTTGTTAATGTTTGTTGGTTTCGTTTTCTTTCTTTGTTTTTGTTTCTTGAACTGGTGTTCATATGCTGTTATATAATGTTATTGCCCCCGCCTTATGTAATGCCCTCGGGCCTTTAAGGCTTCAATAAATGAAATGAAAAGAAGTGGAAGCTGTGACAGATTTTCTGTTCTTGGGCTCCAAGATTACCTCGGAAGGAGACTGCAGCCATGAAATTAGGAGACGCCTGCTTCTGGGAAAGAGAGCAATGGTTAGCCTTGACCGCCTAGTAAAGAGCAGAGACATTAGTCTGCCAACCAAGATCCGTATAACTCGTGCTATGGTCTTTCCAGTTTTGATGTATGGATGCGAGAGTTGGACTGTGAAAAAGGCTGACCGCCGAAGAATTGACGCGTTTGAATTGTGGTGCTGGCGAAGACTCTTGAGAGTTCCTTGGACTGCGAGAAGATCAAATCAGTCGATATTGTCGAACATAAACCCTGACTGCTCATTGGAGGGTCAAATTCTAAACTTAAAGCTCAGCTACTTTGGTCATCTGATGAGAAGAGAGGAGTCGCTGGAGAAAGATTTGAAGTTGGGAAAGGTTGAGGGTCGCCGGAGAAGGGGTAGGCAACGAACGCGATTGTTAGATGGCATCCTCGAGGCACTGCAGATGAAGTTATGTGATGTTAAGAAGATAGTGAGAGACCGGAAAGCGTGGCGTGACATGGTCCATAGGGTCACGAAGAGTCGGACACGACTGAACGCCTGAACTGTCTTATAAAAAAAGGAGAGGTGCAGTATCTGTGAAAGTCATTTGAATGTCAAGCTAAGGTTTGTGCGGTGACTTCCGCACTGCTTTATAATGCAGAGGCCAGAGCTGTATAAGCGTAAATTAAGAGAAATTTAATTTGTTGAATTGTTATTTATCACTTAGCCACTACGCCGTTCGCTTCGAATCGCAGTGTATGGGGAATCAATGGCTGCATACAATGTAGAATACGCTCACAGGAAACAAATATTAACCAATAAGCAAGCAATCGGCGATGTCATAAAAATTCTAACCGAACAGGACACAACAATTTTGATGCTTCGTGATGATTTTTTGACATGTCTAACAAGTGAAGTAGAACCTTTTTCCTCGATTTAATTTGCGGCTCTTCACCGGCAACATCACTCTGTTATTTTGGATTAAGGCAAATCGATAAAAAGACGTTAAATGCCTCGTTCACCACAAAACCTGGCGTTGTTGTCGGCGTCAGCATCGTGAGCGCAAACTGATGAGCATAGCGCTGGCAGCTTACATGGCCGCGTGGTGACTGCACGTGGGCTTGGCCACCGTTACACTTGGCAGGATTGTCCAACTGGGGCCAATCATTTTTGAAGGGTGATATCAGAGTCAGTCTGCGAGGACCGTTGCATTTACTTTAACCCTAGGCCCTCAAGGCATGTTCATACGCCTTGCCTAAATCGGGGCTTCATATGTGTTTTGCTGGCCTACGCCCTAGTGATGTTAAGTTCGTGTTCGGCAGGTAGAGAAGCAGAAGACGATGATCTGATGATGGTCAGGAGGAGATATATATTTACAGATGAAAATATTATTTACATTGGCAAACTAAGTTACAGTAGCAAGAGTCACACAGACAACTGCAACTTAAAACAAAAAGGACTCTCACACAGAGAAGTCACTCTACAAGCCCTTACTTTTCTACCGAGCATTTCGGTTAAAGCCTAGGGACTGTAAATACGTGCTAAGCACGGAGCCTCAATCTTGACTGTCAAACATGGTCCGAGGACCGCTTTTTGATACCAGACATCAACAAAGACCAAAGGGCGGTCACCTTAGGTTATCCGCCCGGAAAATGAAGCAGCCAATCAAATTATTTAAAAACATGCCACAACCTCCGTGGGTTGGGAATAGTCTCGGACCCAGGTCCTTAATTACGTCAAATAAAAATGCCACATTCAAAACACACACTCTCTCCACTCTCTGGTCCCCAAACCCTCTCACACGGCGCCTGTCTTTGCCTCCCCTCCTCAGCGTGTTTGCGACGCGACCTTGCAGCTGGCGCCTTTGTGGAAGAAACGCCGAGGGGGCTCTGGAGACTAGGCCACCCCGCCGTCCCGTTCGAGAAAAGGGGGAAAGGGGAGGGGGCTGCACCGTCCCAGAGAACTGTAGCGTCGTCGCTGCTCGCACCCGATGAGCCGCTGCGTGGGGGCTAAGTGCCGCGCCCATTGTCGCCTTCTACAGGGCGTTTAGTGAGCGCTTGGGGCAGAGCAAAACGGCTTCATTATCGGGGTCTCTGCCCCGATGTTTCGTGAGACAGCGGGAGATCGCTGGGCTGATTGCCTACTTGGGAGAACCGAGGATCGCGCCTATTGTCGCCTTCTGCAGGACATTTAGTGAGCGCTTGTGGCAGTGCAAAAAGCTTCAATAACGGCGTCTCCCTGCACCCATGCTTGGCGCCACGGCAGGCGATCGCTGGACGAGCTGGCCGTAAAGTGGTTCGCAGAAGCGTGCCACTGTTGTTCCCGGCTGATAATTGGATGCGTCTGTAGTTCGCTTCTTGGCGACGCCTCGGGGCGAAAGGACGAAACAAACCAGGCCTCCCGCGCGCCCGCGCCCAAGAAAAGGGGAGAAAAGGAGAAAAAAAAAACACCAGCGCTCGCTCCTTGGCCTCGGCGCGTGGGGGGTTCGACGCCAGCTCGACTCCACGTGCGAGTCGCTTTTCACTGCGGCCTTACACGCCCCTCCTAAGAGGGTAAATGAGCTTGGAATCCGGTCATTTCAGCCTAATACAACAAAGGCCGCAACAACCCTCGAAGAAAACAAAACATGTAAGACACTTCGCACGTGAATGGAACACCAAATGAATCTCGCGACACAAGATGGGTATAACACAAAACAAATCACACATTCGCATCAGCGGACCGGACAGTGTTCGTGAAAGTCCCGCGCGCGAGCAATTGGATGTCCTCACGCCAAGTTCACGCGCACTCCACCGTTCACTTCACACATTGCACCGGGTACGCGGGAACATTCACGCGTCGCCGAAAGGCCATGGCTCAAGCGTGTGCTTGCTCTACGCCCCAAGTCACATTAGGGACACGGGTTAACGCGGCGGCGTTATCATTGCTTGACCCTTTCCTGTGGGTCACCGTCACATTGTAGCGCTGTAGGGCCAGCGCCCATCGCGCGAGTTTTGCCTCATGAGGCGTACTAGTAGTGAGATAGAAGAGGGGGTTTTGGTCCGACACCACGTTAATTTCAGCCCCGTACACCCAATGATCAAATTTCTTTAGTGCCCAGAAAATGGCGAATGCTTCCCGCTCGATCGCAGACCAGCAGGTCTGCGTTGGCGTGAATCGGTGGCTGGCAAACGCTATCGGCCGTTCCCGTCCCTCGTCTCCCATCTGCGCCAAACGAGCCCCCGCTGCAACGTCGGACGCGTTGGTGAACAGCCAATATGGCCTTTTAATGTCGGGGGTGTTACGCGATGCAGCTTCGCGCAGAGCTGACTTGAGTCTGTCGAGCGCGTTTTGCGCTTCCTGGCTCCACGGAATCGTGTTAGGTACACCTCGCCTCGTCAAAGACGTGAGTGGTGCGGCCACCTCGACGTATCCTTCAACGTAATCGCGGTAGTAACCACATAAGCCCTGCAGACTCCGTAGCTGTCTCTTTGTTGCGGGGGGCACAAGCCCACGAATGGCCGATATGTTTTCTGGGTCGGGCCCATGGGTTCCGCCTCCCACTATGTGTCCTAGGTACTTAATGTGGACCTGTGCGACCTGACACTTTTCCCGGCTCACTTAAAGCTAGGCGTCGCGCAACAAATCAAAATTTATTTCTAAGTGCCGCAAGTGTTCAGTCCACGAGGAAGAGAAAATGGGGATGTCATCGAGGTATGCGGCCGCATAAGCCTAATGTTTCGGGAGGAGGGTGTTCATTATCCGCTGAAAGGTGGCCGCGGCGTTCTTTAGCCCGAACTGCATGACGCGCCAAGCATATTGTCCCTCGTGAGTTACGAAGGCGGGCAGATGTTGGCTCTCCGGAGCTACCGGCACTTGCCAGTATCCGCGTCGCAAGTCGATAAGAGTGATATACCTAGCGCGGCCCACCCTCATGATGAGCTCTTTAGGGGGTGACGTTGGAAAGGCATCCGTGCGCGTCGCTGCGTTTAAAGCGCGATAGTCAACACACATGCGCACCGATCCATCCTTCCTACCCACGCATACAACGGGATGGGCGCACTCGCTTTCCACCGGATACACCAGCCCGAGGTCTAGCAACTCGTTTACCTGGCGGCTCACCTCACTCCTTAATAACTCCGGCACGCGATATGGGAAAGTGCGTTTGAGCTGGTGGCCTTCGTACAGCTCTATCTTATGTGCCCCAACTCGTGCGACTCCCGGCGTTTCGCTGAACAAATCAGCGTAAGCGGCAAACACCTCCGAGATCTCTAGGCGGTCCTGAGCAGGTAGGTGTGCGAGTTTCTCCGCATCTATCAGGCAACCACCACATCTCTCAGGCACAGACCGAGGGGTGTACTCGATTTCACCAAACTCCTCGTCTTCCTCGAAAACTACTCCGACATGGCTGACACGTGCGTAGTAGGGTCGCAGCCTGTTCGCATGCGCTATCGCTGTAGCCTTTTTTCCCTTGTCGATTCTGTACGAGTTCTGCCTCTCTTGCGCGGTTACGACGAATGGACCGAGCCATTTTGGGGCCATTTTACAGCCAGGGTCTGTGTCAAAGAGCAATACCTGGTCTCCGACGACAAACGTCTTGCTCCGTGCGCGCCTGTTATACGCCTGCGCGTAACTTCCCTGATGTGCACTCGCCGTCAAACCCGCTACTTCTGCTGCTACTTCTAGCTGCTCGCGTAGCTGTCGCAAATACTTCGCGGGTTCTTCCTTGAGTGTGTTCGGGAGGGGTTGCTGGCCTGTCCATGTTCGCTGCAGAATTGCTAGCGGTCCGATAGGGTTTGTACCGAATAAGAGCCGGAACGGCGCCACACCTGTAGTGTCATGGGGGACTTCCCTGTACGCCCAGAGAACGAACGGGACCAGTCTATCCCAGTTCTTGGGATTTTTCTCAATAACATGGAACAACATGTTCTTCAAAACGCGGTTCCACCTTTCCACTGTCCCGTTGCTCTCCGGATGCTCAGGAGTCGAAAAACGCGGTGCGCATCCCAGTCTTGCTAACATCTCACGCGTCAGCTGCGCCGTGAAGTTCGTTCCCTGATCTGAGCAGACTACCTCAGGTATGCCTGTGCGGCTGAAAATCGTAAGCAAGGCGTCGCATGTTGCCCTAGCGGTTAGGGATTGCAAACAGACTACCACCGGCCACCGCGTGCACAAGTCAACGAGGCAGAGAGCGTACCTATGACCCCTGCTCGACGGAACATCGAGCGGCCCGATTATATCGACATTTACGACCTGAAACGGATGGTCGGGTCTGGTGAGAGGTGTGATGGGAACCCTATCTTTAATTCTCCTGTCTGAGCGGACTTGACAGCCGTGACATGTCCTGCAGTTTCGCGTTCCGTCCCCTTCTAAGCCTGGCCAGAAAAAGCTGTACTTAATTCTGGTCTTTGTCTTCCGTGGCCCCAAATGGCCTCCCCAAAGGGACTCATGTGCAAGGCAGAGTACCTCTTCACGCCTGCTTAAGGGGGAGCACAAGCTGCTTCACTTTGCTACCGGAGATCGAGTCCCAGTGATACAACAAGCCGTCTGAAACAAACATGCCTGCCTTCCCTGCCTTTGCGTCAGCCCACGCTTTCTTTAAGGTTTCGTCTGATACTTGGTCGGATCTGAATACCTGGCGCTGTTTTAGGGCTGCGTCCGCGTCATCCTGGATCGAGATTACATCTTCCTTCTCGTTTTTTTCCAGATCTACTTCACAGGGCTGTTCCGTCGCCGCACCTTGCTCACCACTCATTAGTTTGTCTGTCTCAGGCCCCGCCGCTTGCTCCTCGTGTGATGTAGAGCTCAGCTTTGCGCTCTGCTCCGCCATGGTGACAGACGCGTTAACTGCTTCAGACCTGCAGGCCTTATTCATAACAAGTGCCTCGTAACGACTGTCTATCTCCGAAAGCAGTTCCCAATCCTCCCTGGAGAGCAAACAATCCACTCCCTCCGCCAGCTTATCAGAAAGCGCACATACAATGTCTACTGCCTCGGGCCCTGCTATGTGTGCGGTGGGCCGCCTGATGCTTACCGCAAGAGTGACCAGTTTTGCGTTAACCGTCTCCCCAAAAGCCGATACTAGCTTTATCGAGCTGGATGGCTCCCGACATATACTTGGCACGAGGCCTTCCCTAACCACGGTTATCTCGCTACCGGTATCAATTATAGCTGTCGCCGGTATCCCTGCACACTCAATCTCCACCTGCTGTAGCTTCGATTTGCGTACCTCGTCGAATGACTGGGGCGTTTTCTGCTCTGCTACTAGGGTTGTCTGGGAGGTTACTGACGCCGGTGTTTCGCATGCCTCTACGTTGGCTACAGCTACTTTTTGAGCTTGAGCGCGTTTCTCCTTCTGCACGTTTTGTGGAGCGCGAGGGCATTCCATGGCTCGGTGGCCAGATGCGCGGCACTCATAACACTGAATTGGCCGTTTGCTATCATTGTTCACCGATTGCGGGGGTCCCTTCGGTTTTTCCGCATACACAACAATTTGTTTCGCTGCGCGCTCCTTGCCCTTAGCCTGTTCGAACGTTTGGAGAACGTCGGATATTTCATCCGGTTTTAGCCACCTCTCCTCCTCACGAAGACGCACATACTCTAAGCCCTCAGGGCTCAAGCTACCCTTTATGCGACCTGCGATCATCAATGATACCAGGTCGTCTTTGGTTTCTACGTCCCGTGACCGAAGGTAGTACTGAAAGTACGTCTTAGTGCGCGAGGTGAACTGCGCCCAAGTTTCATCGCGGCTTTCGTTTGGCACCTTGTACGTCGTGAAAATTCTCTCGACTTCCTAGAACCATAACGGCACGTCCGCGTCACACGGCAGCTTCAGTCCCTTAAAGACTTTAGCGGATTGGGAGACTGGATCGGGGCCCATTCGACGCTGATCGTCAATGTCTGACCTTACAGACGTCTGCCCGCTTCCCGCTATCGCCATTGCAACCGCTGGATCTAGCCCAAGCTTCTGTAACTCTAGGCGTTCCTGTGAAAGAATTTTCAATTTTTCCAGCTCAAAATCTAGTTCCATGCGGCGAATTGCAACCGCATCGGATACCGACATCTCCGCTACTTCACGTAGCGCTCCTGCTACAGGCTGAGTTGTCGCTTGCTGCGACTGCTCGCTGTCATCTGTTATATCTCCCCCTGTCTCTCTCTCGCCTACGCTCTCAATCAGGCTCCGTGTTAAAACCATACGCCACTTTACACTTGAGCCATAGCCACTTCAACAAAGCGCAAGAAATCCCGCTTACCCGTGCTGGTGTCGCCAGTTGGGGCCTCCGTCCCTTGGTGCCGCAGCCTCGTCGGAGTCCTTCCCCAGAACGCTGCCTCTGGT